>NC_135375.1:79579673-79954673 GCF_049243985.1 Paroedura picta | reverse complement strand
TCAACACCAAAAAAGTTGTGATGTGTGGTTACTGCTCAGTGAATGTTTTGCTTTTCAGAGCTGATTTTTTAAAATGAATGAATTCTATTAACTTAGAAGTGCTCTCATTTGTATCTTAGCAGTAGCAGGAGGTATCTACAAATTGGTCATGGTATGTTTAAGGAATTGTAGTGCAATGCTTAGAAAAGAAACATTTCTCATTGTAAATATATTATTTATAATGGTGGATGTCTTTTGTAATATACACCACTTGTATACAGAATAGAGTTAAACAGCTTGGCTCTTTACATCGGATGTCTGTATTCAAATAAGGTATACTTAGATCTATCCTGTAGAGGGACCCTGCTTACAGCTGATTCCAGCTTACTGTACAGAAATATAATCAACATAAGCCTAATAAGCAACTCTGTATATGTGATGGCTTACTATCAAAAATACAACAGAAAAAAAATCCCAGTTGAAAAGTATATTTCATACATGTAGAATAGGACACTAATGTATGTTTGACAATTTGTGTGCATTGTTTTCTGTCTTTAGATATTTTTCACATTCATTAGCTAGTAAAAGAATAAAATCCTATCCTAACAAGTCTGCTATAGGAGTATGTGTTTCCCACTGGTTAAGAATGCTGCTCATTCAGGCTAAATTATTGAGATTTCTGTTCTTTTGGCAACACAAGAGTTAACTCTGGCAGACCTAGATAACAATCCATTGATAAATTGCTGTTGAACCACATACATAGTGTTAGATTGACGGTCTAAGTGTTTGACTTTTTAAAACAGATTTAGACCCTTATAGTTCCAGGATATGCTAGAAATAACTAGAAAACACATAACATCATAAAGGGAAGGAAGTAAGAAACTTAAAAGGAATAAATCCTCTTATGTAGAATTTATAAAAATTGTTGTTGGACAATTAGCCTCACATTCACAAATCAGCTGTTGTTTTTTCTATTGTAAATTTTGCTAATGCCTAAAGATCTTAAAATCCTTTTTCTTTTCCCTTCATTACTGGACACATATGGTCATGTTTATTTTCCGAGTCTGCATTGGGAAAAGAATAATAATACGTGTAGTGTATAGCTAAATGCATGCAGATGCTGTATCAGTGCAGAGCACTCTACTGGAATACATACACAGACACAGTAGGGTTGTAAAGGTGGTAACAATGAACATATTTATGTTGAAAGTGTATATTTTGCCTTCTTGTCCATGGGTTGTTAATATGTTGTCTGTTCAAGACATTCTGCCTGGATGCATGTAGGAGTTTCTTTTCTTTTTTTAAAAAAAGAGGGTAAGTTAATTCCATTGACAAAGGATAACAGTTTTTAACTTATTCCACTTGCTAATTCTCTTTTAAGATGTACTTGCTTATGCAGTCATCAAATAAAATAGTTTGCCGAGGCACCTGGAAATGTGTTTGATAGCCATAAGATTTTATAAAGCATTAGAAGTGTGTGACATGTTTTTATTTTTTCTCTTAGACTTTTAAATTGATTCTGTTAAGACTTTGCTTGGGAAAATATGTTCTTTTTTCTTTCATGTTATATTTACTATTATTATTCCTTGTTCAAAAGCAGTAGAAGTTGCTCCAAAAAGTACTTCCATTGCAAGCAGAAGTTTTGCCATGGGTACAAAAAAAATGTTTAGCGAGACTTTTGGATACCTTTAAACATTTTCAGTGCAGAACATTTTCATATAAGCAATTAACTCTTTATAATTCATCTGTAATGAAGTGTTTGCTGCCTGCAGGTTGCAGTAAAATAGTTATTTCAGTTTCAGGTAAATTTCTATTCACAGAAAGCTACATGGCTGCTTGGCACAGTTCTAAAACCTTCATTCACTCTGTGTTAAATCTTTTCAGAAGGAGAAAATAATTGTATAACTGCAATTTTTGGCAAGTTTTAATGTACCATCAGGTAGTCTACACATTCCCAATTACTTGTCTTCTTCCTTGCTCCATTGTGAAAAAGTAAATCATCCTTATCCTTACTATAAGATAATTATGCATGGTATACAAAGGAGATTTTAGGTTTAGGATTAGTGAGAAAGAGTGACAAATAAGATTTCTAATTACATTTTTAAAAAAAGATTTAAAATATGGCCCTTTCTAACATATTGGTTCAACTTAGGTATTTTTAAAAAAGTTTGTTAATCCTTAGGAAGGAGACAACCCCGTTCTGCGTACAGAAATAATGGCTGATAACCTCAAAGAGCATAAATAAATCTCAACTTTTAAAGGAGAGTTCTTCTTTGGGCCACTTTGATCAGTGACAGGTCGAGAATGACCAGAAACCCTTGGCTTCTATTCCCTGCTGATCTGGTAAAGTCCAAGGGTGCGCAGGCGCAAACATGAGTGCGCGCACACACACACAGAATGACCCAATGCAGTTTACAAGAAGGATGTTTAAAAACAGAAAAGGCCTATTTACTTTGATGAAATAAAAACAGAAGACTTTTCTGTTTTGGTTTTGCTTTAATAATTTTTTGTTTATTTGTCAGATTAAGAAATGTAATATTCCCCCTTTGTGTTTACCTTAAGCACTATGATGCTCTAAAAGGCTTTTAAGCAGTGAAACCATAACAGCAAAATAGTGATGAAACACAATGACATAAAATGCCAGAAAAGACTAAAAGCAAGCTTGTCTCTCTTGTTCCCAATACAAAGTAGAGATGATTCTCTTCAGCCAGTAAAATGGATATTATTAGGATTACATATGCATCTGTGAATCATTATGTAGTAATTTAAAATTCATCCAGTGATGTAACAAAATTAACAACATAATTTCATTGTGTAACTGTCTTATTAAGGGACAACTGTCTGACATTCTCATACATTTCCCTTATTTAATACCTGCAAATATTATTAGTAGTGACAATTTTCCTATTGTGCATTAGATTCTCTCATTAGCCAAAATATCTTAGTTATCACTAGAGAAATCATTTCCTAAATAGGTAAGGAGCAAATCAAGGAAACTAAAAATCAAATCAATAAATTTGTTTAATATGGATACATCTGTCCATCAAAGACAATGAGGGACAAGTGTGTGTGTGTGTGTGTGTGTGTGTGTGAGTTGTTAGAGGTGCTTGCTTCTCTGCCTCCTATTCCAGGAATAGAATTCAGGTTAAAAATATGTGAAATATGCACATATAAAGGGATGGTTGAAATGGCTTAAAATCAAGTGTAAAGCATACCATTTTAACAGTACTATTGCTATCTGATAACCGTTACAGTGAAAATCATATGTGTCATTTATTGAATGGGTTGTTAAAATCATAAATGCAGCTATGTCTAACTACAGATAGAATTCACTGAAAGTAAAAAAAAAAACTTGTATAGGATTTCTGGTTTGCTTGAGTCAAATGCTTTCACCTAGTATGAAAGCATTTTTCTTTTAGTTCCTTTAAGAGTCTTGTAAATTGTTACTACAGTACAGTAAATGATAACATGGCAACACATCTTTCCCACTGGCAAAAGTCATTTTGTGCGATGCTGCTTAATATATGTAATAGTTTATTTCAGTCCATATTCATCAGCTTTTTGATATTTTATTTATTATTATATTATATAGCATTGAAGGTCATTCTGCAATATTTGTTACTTTTGATCAGTCAAAAGTATCCACAGTAATGTGAACTCTTTCTGGTAGCTGGAGTGTAAAATATAGATACTATATAGTTCATTCATAAAACATTTGATGCCGGGCTTTAGAAGTTCATTGATGAAGACAAGTCAACAACAGTAGTTTAACAAGAGTTTTATATGATTTATCTTGGCGAGGAATGCATTGTCTGATACCACATGAACTATTATTATGTGGGCATATTTATGTATTTTACAACATGAATGATAAGCAGAAGCCAGTGTAAACAACTGAGTCCTCAAAATAGAATTAAATACTATCTTTTATTTTGCAGCAGTATAGCCAGAATTCTCACTTGCTGTCTTGCACAAATATTGTTCTATATAAACATACTGCATGGAACAGTATATGCATACTTATGTGTGCATATCTCTGTGTGCATGCGTATTGAACTAATAACCCATAACTATATTAGTTGCATTGATTTTAGGAAATGTGTTAAAAGAGGGTGTCTAATATATGCTCATGCATTCACATACAGAGTAGATCTACTTGATGCAGTGTCACATCACCAGAATGCTCAGTTGCTGTCTGACATGTATTTATGTGCATATCTGTAAACATGTGGCATGCAGATATACACGCAGGTTAGAAAAGGGATGTCTGATTAATTTATATATGGTTATATATGTTTACAGAATATATACATGTATAACCTCATATATATAGAGAGGGCTATATGTATTTAATCTCTCTGTCTGTCTGACTGTTTGTCGGTCGGTTTTGTAGGGGTATGAAATAGAGGGTGTAAGAAGGCAGCATGCATGTGTGTATGTGTGAGAGAGAGTTTGCGTGCATAAGAGAGTCTTGCTTTGTATATTTGTAAGCCAAATCATTGCAAATCATTTTGCAAATCATTGTGCATGCTATTTTTTCTTCAATCTTCAAAGCCACTTTGCTCTCCACCAATATGCAAAGCCTCATGGAAGTCTACTGTGATGACGTATGGGATGTATAGAATGGTGAATAAGAAAATCAATGCGGTGGTGTGATACAAATTGAAATTGCTAGGTTTAAAATGGGAACTTCCATGTGCCTCTGTGTTGCATTCCAATTAGCACACTTAACTCGTTGCATATTTTGAGATGCAGCAGCAGAGTGGTCTCTTGCTTTGCCTTGACTCTTAACCCTAACTAATTAGGTGCTGAGTAAGGCATCTCTGTTTCATTGGGGCAAAAGTGAGTTTGTCACAGCTGAGACAAGATTGCAGGGACTGTGGCGATAGTGAAAAAATTCACATTTGTGGGTCATTGTGACACAGTGAGTGATTGCAGGGGAACACTCTGCTTACTGATACAGAGCTGGCGTCACAAGTTAGAAACAAAAAAGCTTTATTGAATTTTCTCCTTTTTACTCTCAGTCTTAGAAAGACTTTCTACTCATTGCTGAAGATCAGTAGATTGTATAGCTTCAGATTTTAGAACATGGGGGTTTGGGTTTCAGATGTACCTAACAGGTAAAACAGCAGCAACAACATAGACTTAATAGCATTGAGAGAGAAGGGAGGGGACACTAAAGAGGAATTGAAAATATAGATGAACTTATTTTTTCCTTTACATTTGAAGTTGAGAAGCAAAGTAATAGAGTACAATTCACAAGGTGGCAATTCCAGAATGCTTATTATACATTAACTCTTTTCCCTTCCCTGAGAGATACTGTATACTTGAGGAAGAGGTGCTATACCTTTCCTTTTTAAAATATCATATTACTGAATTTTTTTTGGTGGAAAGCAAATTGCTAAATCATTATATTTTTAAAGATGAAGGCTGCACTCACCTTCCTGAGAGTAAGTCCCAATAAATACAATGGGAATTCTGACTAGACATACTGAGGATTGCTCCATAAAGATCATTAGACTATTGTCACAAAAGAAAAGCCTTTTATATTGGCATCCAGAAGCGTTCCACTTCATGGAAAAGTTAGTTTTCTCTTAAAGCATTATGAATTGTATTGAAAAGATGCTGTTTGTCCATCTCCTGCTGCTGCTTTTAGTGTGAGAAATGGATAGCTTTCTGTTGTTTATAGGATCCATAAGTTTTGAATGGGAATTGGCAATACCTGCAAATCAGATCCATTGTACACCCCATCCAATAAAGGGCTATATAGATAAAATGAGTAATTTGTTCACTGTAGTAAATATATAAGACTGAAAAAAACTAGTAAAGTTTAAAACATAAAGTAAGTTTAAAACATAAAGGCAAATTTACTGTGGCGTATCTCGCCTTACTAACAGATGCTACACTCAAAAATGTTCTTGTGCATTGTTGCCTTCTGTTCTCTGCAGTTTGATTTGGTATTGGTACTCTTAAAATCTGTGGTCTTGAGAGCCTTTTGGTTATGGGGTGTGATAAAATAATATAAACAATGTAATGAACTATAAATAAGAGATAGCCAAGAAATAAGAGTAATCAAAACATGCCCTCATTTTTAATTGCATAATCAGTGTAGCATTGGCAGTTTCACTACACATAGTATGTATTTTGTGTATGTATCTAAAATCTGAAGTGATTACATTTAATAATTAATTTTAGAGTAATAATTATTATATAGGTCTGCTAAACATAATTTGGTCATGGTGAGCAAGAATGTTATCAGTAGGTTGCATTGTCTTCATTTATTTTTCTGGACAGTATGCTATTGATATTTGCCTATATATGATATTTTCTACAAAATACATAGTGACTTTTTAGAAAGAAGATCAACTGGCTGTTTGCATAGAGTAACTTATCATTTTAGCAGAACAGAAACACTTTTTATATTTGGTACAACTCATTTGTAAATACATGTACACAAATCCTAAACCTTACAAATTATATTTAAAGGGCCTTATTTCTATGGAATATAATTCAGAGGAATGTATATCAGCTTTATGCTGTTCTTGACTTATCAGTAAGTCCCACTGAATTCAGCAGTACTTAATTTTATGTAAATATTAGAAACAGACTGAGAGCCTAATGAAAATTACACACTTTTGTTACTATAGCACCCAAGTCACCAGATATTACATTTACCATCTATTTGCCCCATATATGTACATTGTCAATGCTAGACAGAATGAGCAAAGAAATAAAATTAATATAAGTATAGATTTTACGGTTACATTATGCACCATTTTAAATATACTCAGCCACATGTGGTAAGAAACTGTCTTTTGGATTATGCCTGTGTAATACCAGTATCAATGAACGGTCTGTTGGGGTGAAAGACTCACAAATACTGGGACTTGTGGTTCAAGAGCTGATATTTGAGATTTCACTTTCCTTCCATTCCATGTAGACCGCACATGGAACATAACACTGAAGTGACAAAAAAATTAACTCTGTTCATGAGATTGTTAACTCATTTTGTCACGGTGTTTTGGTTTAATACCCCAAATATAATTTTTTTAAAAAGGAATGAAAACATTCTAATCTAACCTGTATCACCTAGTAAACAACTGCACCCTCTAATTTTAATGTATTACAGATCATAACTAGTTTTATGGTTTTGATTGTAGCTTTAGAGATACTTGGAACTTTGTTCACCACTCCCAATTTTTAAATGCCTACATCTTGTAACATTGGGGGTGATTTGTGCTCTTTAAATGGGATAGTGTAGGATTCTCTCTTACCAAATCAGACAAAAATAGTCATTCAGGTGTGTTTAATTATTACAGAAAGCCACACAATTGTCATGCAGTTCCTGATTTTGTTTTAGTTTACAGTCAGGTGACTAGCAAGAGATGAGAAGAAAATTTGAGGTGGTAGATGAAATGGTGATTCTTGTGTTAGACATTGGAGACCTGCTCATGAAGCTACTTGTTTTTAGGTGTTGACATGTTGAGAGTTCAGAGTTTTGCCTTGTGAATATGCCTGTAAAGGAAGGCATGATAAAAATGTGTGACCAGATGCCTTGGCTTATCGTGGTATAGTGCTGAAAGGCTGCTCAATCCAAACTTTTCAGTATATAAGAAGGCACTGAATATACTAAACTGTTTAGACTTTCAGTATTTTACTGACAAAAAAAAAGTCTTGATGCGAAAAAGAATATTTTAAATTTTGTAAGGAATTGCACCTAAATTGAACTTGAGTGTTAAGTCGTAGTTTGGCCTTTTTCAGTCTAAAAATTATTATAGCAAGATTGAATTCTAATGTTTCAATAGCATGTTTCAGTTAACATAAGGATGGCAGTTTTAAATTAGTTTGATTTAAAACATCAAAAACAGAACTGTGAAATAAAATTCTAAAATGTTGAAGTTGGAAAAGGATGATTGCATCCCATCTAGGTGCTTTTCAGTGTGGGAATTAACCACATGATTAAAGCTATCCAATAGAAATCAGTGGGATTTATAAGTCGAGGTTATTCAGATTTATCCAGAAGCATGTCCTACTGTTCAATCATACTGCCTCTTGATTACAGCAGTGTTAAATATAATAGTTTTGTTTCAGTTGGATTTGATCTTGGGCACAGGTTCTTTGTTCTTGTTTTTAATGTTGTCAACTTCATTAAGGTAGCTTTTAGCAACTATTTCTCTTGAGAAAATTGATCCAAAGCTTACATTTGTCAAGAACATCTGAACTAGAACTAGAGTTGGGAGGTGGGGGAGGAATTATTTCTTAATGAACACTGCACTTGGGGGAAAAAAAATTACTTCCAGCTGGTCTTATGTAATAACAAAACTAATATTAAATTGAGATTCTTAATTAGCAGAGATTTAATTATATTATTTTTGCATTCAAAATGAAAATCATAGTGGTTTTAAAATTTTAAATCCATTTGTAAACTCAAAGGCGGTTGTTTTTGTGATAATCGGGCATGGATACGGAAACTTCCACCCTGCCTGAGTGTAGGATTACTCTCAGCACTTCTACGCTGTCTGAATATCCTTCAGCACTTGATAGTGCCAGCTTGCATCCTGCAGCCGGTGGCACATGACTGTCATTTTGCAAGCAGGATATACAGAGAGATTTTACACAAAGAATGCATTCATGAAAGGACTCCTCATCTGAGACTCCTACAAACCCTTATTTTGTTGACCCTGTCAGGATTTAACTGGTACGCTCTCAGGTTATATGTTGCTAGTTTTTTGCCTTATATTAGAAATCACCAAGAGGTTGTGGAGGTGGGGAATAAAGAAGCAAGTGGTTTTGTGTCACACATTTAGAGATATTTACAGTGCACTTGCCATGTGCATTTTCATTTCTGCTCTTTGGATACATATACTGAAACAGCAGTGTAGTCATGACACCAAACCACACACACACACGCACACACTTAAGCAGAGTTATGCCTTGCTAAGTCCATTGCAGTCATTGGGGTAGAAGCCTGCTTAAGATTTCACTGTTAGGTGGCATAGAGAGCAGCCCCAAACACATCTGCTTTATAAGTGAATATTGCAGTATTCTTTCAAGTTTACTTTCACAAAAGCATTTTTAGGACTGCAGCTATAGGTGTAATTCTGATTGTGTTGCAGTAAATGACAAAACCGTTAGTCACTTCCGAAGGCCCTGATTGCACTTGTAGGGTAAGACACGATGCAGACAGATCTGTGGATGGTTCTTCTGAGCAGTTTTAGAGGGCTGCAACTGTGGTGTGGTGCCCCAGTTCAGGCTGAGACTAACCTAGGACAGAATAGGTTAATTGCACTGTATTGTGCATCATTACCTATTTAAGCCACATGTCCTTGCTTTCAAGGACAGTCCTGGAGAGGATAAAAAGCAGGCAAATAGAAGGTTGTTTCTCCTCCCCCTTTGTAGGGCTAATAACTAAAGGTTCCATTTTATAATGAATGGGAAGATAAGAATATTAAACCCAGTATCTCCTCAGACCACACCTCCAACTGAACTGAGGCCCTGCAGAGCCGCTATTTCCTTCTAAAAATGCTGGGAAGATTCAGCCATTGATCTCCCAGCATCTTGTCCAGCTTGGCCCACAGACAGTTGCAACCTAGCCAAAGATCACTACATTAACTTGCTTGATTTATATTGTAAAACTGAGGGCTTTAACTTTAGCAGTATAAGAGACATGTGTATCATCTTCTCTCTATGACCAATGGCATTAGCTAGGATGTTCCAATGCCCGACTATTATGGTGCCTCCAGATCTTCCCCAAGTGTTATAAGAGAAGAGCACAAAAAGAAATATGAAACAGCAGTAACTGTGTATCATGGCAGTAATGCGTATCTTGCAGTTAAGGTTATTAAACTCAAGCAGAAATGTATTCTATGGAAATCCAACAGGTCCCTTTATGCAGGTTTCTTATTATGCTCGAAAGTGTAATAAATTACCGTTGATCAGTAAGTCCCTCCAAAATGCTGGTAAGTATGTGGACACTAACGTGCTTCCTAACTAAATGCCATGTTATGCATCTGAGAATGTTTTTACAATTAGTATGCATTGAAAAAGTAAATAATATATTCAGATCACACCTGTATTATCATTTGTTCACAGATTATATTATGATAGTCTATAAAAATCACTTCCATGTTTATGTTGCTATTTTTACAAACTCAATACAACAACAATCCAGAAAGCAGCACTGATGTCTGAGAGACGCTTGCTGCTGTGAGGAGTTTTCTGTGTCTCTCATTTAACTCCATGAGTGAGCCCTGCAAACCTAGCACCTGTTTTGTTTAAATAGATAATGCTTTGGGTTTGTAATTAACCCATTCAATTCACAAAGGAAATTCAAAACATTGTCATTTTAGTAAAATTGACAGAACCAAAGGCTTTTTTTGCCTGTGACTTTGAGCACACGGAGATATAAGACACCTAAAACATATTTTGCAAGAAGTTCCAATTGTGTTTGCTATTTAATAGGTATGTGCCTATACCAGAAACTCTAGGAAGTCGGGAATTCTGGGTTTATATTTCCAATGAAATTCTAATTATTTGGCAAAATTACCCTGATAAAACAGCAAAATGGAAAACTTTGTCCAGGAATGCGTCCCTAAAAGAGAAACAAAAAGTTACATTTGGAGGATAGTAACAGGGGCAGTCAAGTTTCTTAAGGCTCTAGGAACCCCCTCCCCAAATGTTTCCTTCATGCTATTCCTCTAGGGCTCTTTTTCCTTCTATGCTACAAATTATATCATCAGGGACCATTGTTACAGTTGCCTTACGCTCCCGTTGCCTATCTTGATAATTGGGGCAATGCTGTAACAGACAAGTTTTATGGTGCCCTTTGCCCTAAGGCTCCTGCATGTTAGCCATCACAGTATGGGCAGGAGCCAGGCTACAGCAGTTCCCATACTGTGAGAATAAAATGGGGCTTTTTTTGTGTGTGGAGGGGATAGCAGTGTTCTATACCAGCATCCTGTGATGTTACAAGAGATCCTGAGGGCTGCCACTAAGATTGTGTGTTGCAGCTACTTAAGACAGCAACATCTCCTGAGGGTGTTAAAAATGTTAAAATGGCATGCCAACCCCCTTTTTAGATCATATGTGTTATAAAGTATTTCCAGACAAACAAGCTAGTCAATAGAACGAAATAAGCAAGCAATAGTGCTGCTCTGCTGGAATCCATGTGTTGCTCTATTAATACTTATCTGTATTTTCCTTTAGTAAGGTCATGGTTATACAGCTTCGCTATCTGGCATTGTACCTTATCTCAGCCCAAGTACAACTGAAGTCACTACATTGCTGAAAACAGAGACAGCAAAGGATGCAACTTAGGCATTTCATTAACCAGCCTGTGAAGTTTTTGTTTGCTTGATCAGTAGGCCAACTTAAAATATATATCTATATGAATTATGGCTATTCCCCTCCCCGACTTTGGACAGAAATTTGCAAGGCTGATTAACACTAAATATTGGAAACAAACAAAAGCCATATGCAATTTACTTATCATGAATAAATCAACGAGTTCTACCCAGATGCCAGAAAGGCAGTAAAAAAGGTTTGAAAGAAAATGAAAATAATTTCAGACCAACAGAAAGATGTAATAAAACCCATTGTTAATTTTATTGTAATGTGTAGATAGTGTTATACAACTGATGATTAAATGCTCTCCCAACGTGTATCAAAGTTTTGTTTGTAACTTGAAGTAGTAATTAGAAGGCATTGAATTAAAAAACGCATTTAAAATACTTATTTACTATGTTGTGTACTTAACTTTATCCATTTCTGTAAATTAGAGGTGTAATATTAGCAGCATAATTAACATTACAAATAATGAAACAGGAGCCTAATACCTGGCAATGGAATGAGTTTATGGAATGGATTCTTCCTTCCCCCTGAAGCCCTGTTCAGCCTTCTGCTCCTCTGCCATTAAAAAACTCTTGATTTTTGAGAGCCTCTGGGAGCAGAGTGGGATGTAGGTCTTGATGGTGTGGCAAAAATACAGAATAAGGAATTAGCAAAAATATGGAATATGGAATTAGCCCTTGTGCAAGCTTTCCTTCCATTTTCAAAAAGCTATGAGATGAGTGTATGACATCTGCCCCTTTCCCCTCAAGCTGCAGTCTTCCACTTTGTATCCTACTCTGTTCCCAGAGTTCCCCTCACCTTTAGGAACAGCTTTATGGAAGTCAGCAGGAGCTGTAAGGGAAAACGAGTCCATTCTGTGAACTAATTCCATTCCTGTTTCATAGGATCCATTCCATATTTATTGCTGATCCATAAAGGGAGAATTGCACATAGAAATATGCATGCATAATGCAAATAGGAATATGTATCAATATATTTGTTACCAGGGCCTAATATGTGTTTTTTTTAATCAAGAATATCTGGAATATCTTAATAGTGTACCTTAAATATAATGTGCATTCATGTAAATGTGTGGAATATGGAGGTTGCAGTTCATATGTTACCAGGCACTATAACTGTCAGCTTCACCTGAAATTCTTTTCATTTGTTCCTTTTATTCCTTACTGTCCATACCTCCAAAGTTTAATAGTATCTGATATAGCATTTTGTTTCTAATCATCTCTAACATATGCCAGCTGGAATCTGATATATGTATGTGATCTCTTCTGTTGCACCATTTTATTGATGAGGCGGGAATATAGCTAAACAGTAGCCGCAGCTGTTTTGTTAAATAAGAATCCATACAAACTCCAGCTGTGAGCATATGGATTCACAATGTAGACAGGATTCACAGCATAGACAAAACCTAGCATAGGCATGTTAACAACTTTTACTGACATGTTGACCTACTTGCCAAGCAAGACATAACCCATTGTTAACCTAATCTTACTTTTTTCCTGGCAATAAGCCCTGTTAATTTCACCAGCATTTGTTCCAAGTAAAATTCCACTCACAAATTCAGATTTTGTTTGCTTCTATGTCTTTGGTTCTCATAAAATGGCCCAGTACCCATAAGTGGACCATGATCGTCTTGCAGGTTTTTGGTGAAGTTTGCAGTTGGGTTGTGGTTGTGATTTACAGGGGTGAGAAAAATGAAAAGAGAACTATGTTTCTATTTTCCATCATTTGCCCTGTGGCCCACTGATTTCCAAGGGTCAAGCATATTCACAGCCACTTGTGGTTCAGAGGTGATGGGCAGCAGAACTCACACAAGAGGCAAGTTAATGGTTTCTGCTAATTTATCCTTAAACTGTAGCCTTTACCATGTTATCCTATTTTATTCCTAATGGTGCCATGTCTGTCAGGAGCAGAGCAGCCTTATGAAACAGCAGCAGGGGCTGCAAGGAGAAAGACAAATAGAGATCCAACATTTGTGGCTGAATGTGAACTGAGCCTGAGCACTGCAGGAGTTGCCTGGCTCCTGGCTAGTGGCAGTGGCATAGAGAACAATGGGTGAGGCACCTAGGTCCAAACTGAACTCTGATGCAGTGGGTCCCCAAAGCAGTATACCTTCAGAAGTTGAACCCATTTCACAGAGATAGAGTACTGCTGTCCGATGTGATCCTGTATAAATACAAAGAAGAAGAAGAAGAAGAAGAGTTGGTTCTGATATGCTGCTTTTCCCTACCCGAAGGAGGCTCAAAGTGGCTTACAGTCACCTTCTCATTCCTCTCCCCACAACAGACACCCTGTGGGGTGGGTGAGGCTGAGAGAATGCTGATATCACTGCTCGGTCAGAACAGTTTTATCAGTGCCGTGGCGAGCCCAAGGTCACCCAGCTGGTTTCATTTGGGGGAGCGCAGAATCAAACCTGGCATGCCAGATTAGAAGTCCGCACTCCTAACCACTACACCAAACTGGCTTTCTAGCCACAGTCAACCTTGGCATTGCAGCAGGTAGAAGAAGTACAGCCACAACAGCAGAAATGAGATCTGGCTACGTGTTTGTTTGATTCATGCTAACATTTTTGCCCATGGAGAACATAAATGAGACTTCCATGTGTGAAACAGCCTTGAGTGGAATTCATGTTTATGAACTACCCCCCACAGGACCCCCCCCTTACTTATATGTTAGGCTTGTGAAAAACTGTTTCAGTGTATCTGATTAAATGTGTATGCACTCAGCACTTATACCCAGAATTAAACTTTGTTCCTTAACTCTAAATAAATCCTCTCCAGCATGCAGTGAATGGGTTTGGAAAGCACTTTATAATGTTTTTTTTTTTCAGAGAGTTCTCAAGAGCAAGAACTTTTTTAAACAATGAGGTTCTGGCATGTACTATAAATATAACGAATATAATAAATAATAAATAAATGATACTTAGCCATGTTGGGTTTGCAATGACTTTGATGTGAGCTGAAGTTTGTTGTGGAACATTATGAAGTGCAACTCAATAACATTCCCAGGCAGACAACCCTTGTTAGAACCTGTGGTAGCTCCACCTCGATCCTGTAATCTAGTTTGTGATGTCATAATATCTACTTTCACTTGAATGCATGGAATTGCCTTGACTTTTAAGCAATGAGCAGCAGCATCATAAATATGTCTACTCAGAAATAAGTCCCATTATTGTAGTGGGTCTTGCTCTTAGGTAAATCTGTAAGATTGTAGCCTTGAGAGGCATCTCACAATAATGTAGTTCTGCATAAGTGGCCATCCTACATGATTTTATGAATTTAGGCAGATTGTGAGTGGTCAGGCAGGAGGGGATGTGCCAGTCTTTGTCTCTTGTGGCCCTTTCTTGCATACCCAAGGAATTGCTGATCACCACTGTGGGTTGGTAGGTGGATTTCCTCAAGGCCAGGCTAGATTCTGGAGATTTTTTTTGGGGGGGATCCCTTGGGCATGAAATTGAGGTCACTGTGGGTGGATAGGTTGTTGTGAGTTCCTGAACTGTGCAGAGGGTTAGACTAGATGACCTTGGTGGTCATTTCCAACTCTATAATTCTATGTATACTGCCAACAACAGTCCCATCTGGCATCCTGGTGATGATTGTCTTAGTGTCAAATTATGTTCTGGTATGTAGTTTCTTAGCCTTAGAGAGAAAGTCTGTATTCACAATTGAATTCCCAGGCAAATTAAATGCCAGCTTTCCCCAACAAAACAGGTGATTAATTAGTTTGCATTTTAAATTGAAGGCCATGCTGTTATTGATCTTTTTGGGGAAAGAAATGAAGACAATCTCTTATTAAAATTATCTGCTTATGGACTATGTGTGCGTGTGTGCACACACCTAACAAGGGACTTGCTCCAGTGATGGGCCATGGCACTGTGCATGGAGAAAACCTGGATAGTGTCAAATCCTTCTCGGGGTGCGGATAGTTTCATTTGCTTTGTTTTCAGAACCTGGAAAAGACTAAACTTGAGAACAGACCAGAGAGTAACAGTTTGTTTTACAGCCCAGTCAGGTATTTCAGATCAAGTGACTGGTGCGGCTTGTAACGAAGCATCCGCAAAGCATGTCAAGATGACGCTGGTATGCCTTGTTAAAAAAAAAAGTCAACACAGCTGCAACTTACTACTTTTTGAAACCTTTCACATGCGAGTTAGATAAAATATCTGAATTTGGGCAAGGGGCTGGGAGCGAAAGCCATGGAAGTCCTGTTCGAAATGCTATTAATTTTTGCAAAATAACATTTGTATCATTTGCCTGACTAGATAAATCCACAGTAGTAGGGTCCCCTACCCTCCATCCTCTTTCTCGTTCCATGTGCCAGGTTCTTCTCTCTTTTTTGCATCATGATTTCCGTGTCTGCCATGTTTATCCTCCCTGAAAATGCTGAAATGTAAGCTATTGCCGATCAGGGTGGGTGGCACAATACTTTCTAAAAAAGAAGCAGGGTTTTATTTAGCTTCTGTGAGACACTGAGAAAACTTAATGCAGCTGCATCAAAGTCAAAAAGCATTTTTTAAAAACCCCTCACATTCTATGCAAAACAACCCCGGGGCTTTTGAGTTAGATACTTCCAGGTTGACACGTTTAATATGGGATGGGATGACAGTGGTACGCGGCACTTCGTTAATGTTCCATAGAACCCTGCTCACTTTTTTATGGATTCCAAAAGTGCGCTCATCCTTAACAAAATGTCAAGTTAAAACATGTCACTTTACCATTACTTGCTTGCCTTTAATCAAAAGTCTTCTCTTAATGGGCTGTTTTACTGTAGGCAGTTGTAAAAGGAGCTTCTCAGTGGTGCTTCCTATCCATTATTGCTGACATCTGAAGTTCTCGTCCCTAGTTAGCCCCAGCAAAGTAAAAAGAGCAATATGATGATGAACAAGAAGTATACAGAAACAGCAGCCAGGCGGGTACTGCATGCAGATCTCCTGCCCCAAGCACTCTTGTTGTGTAAATGCTTTTGGGAAAAATATATATTTAAAATTTTTTCATAGAGATATTGAAATCGTACTGTTTATACCTAATTTAGTTGTGTATCCCCTCCTTAGAGATGCAGTAATCACAAACATATACACAAACTGTGTGGCCTCAGTATAGAGAATTAGAGACTCTGATGACCCTTCAATCTCATCAAGCTGTGTGCTGGTTAATAATCTTTGAACAATGCCATGTGAATCACAGGTGGAGCTTGGCTGAGCAGCCAGTGTTTTAAAGATGTTTGTTAAATGACAGGAAACATTGTATCTCAATGATAGCAAATACTAGCATAGGTTTGTGTGTGTGTGTATGTATGCGTGTTATATGTGTGTGTGTGTGTATGTGTGTGTGCAAGCTTACACTGAGAAGTGCTTATTTGTTTAGATGTCGGCTTGTAAAAGGGTGGTCAGAAGTTGCTTGCTTATTTTGCGCAGTTTTGTTTAGAGTACAGAAAACATAAATGACTTTCCATTTCTGTAAACTTTAATTGCCCTTTCTGGCTTCTGGCTCTCTTTTAGACTGCCGACAAATGTGAGATCTAATTTAGAAATACTTAACACAAGAAAGTTATTCATCACTCAATTGCTGCTGAATAGTAGAAACACACGTTAAGTATTAAAAGGATGTTGTCTATTCTGCTGAAGAGCAAAAGCCACAAGAAGAATATCTAGAAAAGTAGAAAGTGTACCTTAAATGTGTTATCAGTTTTATTTTTTCCATGTATTTCTGTATTTACTTGCCATATAACTGCTTTTAATGTTACATTTAATGAAGTCTCACAAGGTCAGCCTTAATTAATTAGGAGCGAGTGACAGAGGGACACCAAGTATTTGGAGTTTATTTTAGACAGAAGCAATTCTTTCTGAAGCAACTTACTTAATATGATCCCCATAAGTTCTGTTAAACATTTAGGATATGTCTGTGCATATGAAGAATTAATAGCCTAAGTGATAGAAACATGAGTAGCTGTGTTGGTCTGAAGTAGCACAATAAAATCAGAGTCCAGTAGCACCTTTAAGACCAACAAAGATTTATTCAAGGCGTGAGCTTTTGAGTGTATGCACTCTTCGTCAGACATGAGATAAGATATCTGAAGGCTCAAAGCACTCAATTTGGAAATCTCTCTTCTTGAAAGCTGGTTGAAAGAGTGCAAAAAATCGTGTGACCTGTTATCCCTCTCACACCTCTCTAATTTTGCATTGCCCCTTTTTATAGTGAACAAGAAGGTGATAGAATATATAACGGTGTGTGCTTACATGTGTACAGGATGTATGTAAGGATAGGAAATAAAAGCCACTTTTATATTTCTAATATTCAGCCCACAGATTGCACTGCACTGAACTCAACTAAATTGTTTTCATTTTCTTACTTTGTTAAAAATACAGTAATTCTTTAAATGTAGATAGCATGTGTGCGTATTAGTGGAATAGTTAAGTCTAGATCCAAAATGGATAGAAAATAAGGTTTCTCCTTGTACATCCGATCTATTATTGTATAACAGGACATGATACAACAATTCCATGCATGAATACATTCGCTCATGCAAGAAAAAATTTAGCATACATACCCATATATGTAAGATTGCATTGTGCAAATTTGACTCTTAGGGTCTCACTTTTCAGACTGTATATTAATCAGTGGTTGGGTGTCAAATTCCAGATTTCAAAGAGTTCTGAAAATACTATGACTATTTGGAAATACATTTTGAATCTTCAGGTTTGAGAGATAAGTGAACAGTGTTTTTCTAATGCTTTTAGTATGGGTACTCTAGATCAGTGGTCCCCAACCTGCGGGCCGCGGCCCGATGCCGGGCCGCAAAGGCCATGGCACCGGGCTGCAAAGGCCATGGCGCCGGGCCGCAGCCTCCTCTCCCCCCCGCAGTAAAAAACTTCCCAGGCCGTAAGCTTGCGGCCCGGGAAGCTTCTTACTGCGGGAGGGCGGGGAGAGGGTATCAGGGCCGGGCCGCAGGCGCGGCCCGATGCGCGGGTGTGGCCTGCGGGGGCGCGGCCCGATGCGCAGGCATGGCCCGCGGGGGTGCAGCCTGCGGGCGCGGCCCGATGAGCGGGCACGGTCCGAGCGGGCATGGCCCGATGCCCTGCCAGTCCCCAGCCTCAGAAAGGTTGGGGGCCACTGCTCTAGATTACGTATATATTGCCACATTTCAGGGCTGCAGCTCCCTGGAAAGTGCCTTTAGATATGCGAGTCCTAGACCAAACTTATTCTCTGACTTTTTTTAATCCTTTAGCTGGTGATTGGTGGAACAGGTTATCCTCTCAGCTAATACGCTGCCTGTAGGTGCTGCTGGATTTCTTGCCTTGTTTATAAAATGTTTCCACTCTTGGCGATTGGTGGCAGTAGTTTTGACCATATGGATAGTCAATCGCTGGTTTCTAAGGACTTCCTTGATATGTTTGAGCCATTTTTTCTTTGGCGCCAGTCAGTTGGTTGTTCTCGCCAGAGGAGTTTATGAGGCAGTCTGCTGGTGTTCATTCTGCAGACATGGCCAAACCATTGCAGTCTGCGCTTTTTGGATTTATTCTTTAATTTGCAGATGGTTGTCACATTTTGTCTGAATTGTCTCATTTCAGTTATGATCACTCTCTTACTAATGGTGGTACAACTTTAGTATAGTGGTCAAAGAATTGGTGATGCCAAAACACTTTTTATATATACCTACAGATATTCTTTTTTACGGTCATGAATCTAAAGTGCTATATAAATACATATAAATATTTGCAAGCTCTACACCCAGTTTCTTTTTAATGCTGCAAATTCTCCTTTAATTAGGTGCTGCAATCTAATACAGGAGCAAGGAAAGAGAGCTGAAGTTAACTTGACCTCGCCACAGCTGAATTGAGCTAATCCTATTGATCTCCAAGGCAAAACACCCCTTCCACACACATCCCTAACAAACAGTACAGTAAAGCAAACATAATAAAAATAGTTTTATTACACAGACACAATCATTTAGCTCAAATTATCTTTGTAAAAATGATCTTTATCCACACTGCTGTTTTGTAACTGGAATTTCTTAATCTTTTTTTTTCTTTGCCTTTTTTGCCGCACAGCTGTCACTTGTGCAGCAAAATGACTTCTAGTTGGTGTGGGGGGGGGATAGAAGGAGGGAGCCCTGCTAAAATCGTGTCACGTAGCACTAATTCATCTGCTCTCATTAGAGTGAGCGAGGGACAGCAGTGATGGCCAAGAGCTGCACTCCACACATGACACACGAACAGTTTGGGGAATAGAAAATTGCTTTCTCAGGAAGCCCAGCCAATTAAGGACTTGACCATATTGAATGTCAAGTGTTAATTTAGGTTTTTCTTCATTTTCCCAGTAGTAATGCAGGTCCTGTGATGAGCAAATACATGTCAAGTAAAAGTTGATTGCATGAAGGACCCAGGTATTATATGTCACTGACAAGTCACAAATGTACTCTAGTCTTTTAACCCCTTAGGTGGGTCTGGACTTGGTGTGGGAGGAGAGAAAGCGGGATTAACTGTACTATAATGATAAGAATAGATAGCTTCCATTAGGAAGGAGGCTGGGAGGTGGACAGGAATAGTAATTTGTGTAAGAGGCCAGTACAGTCTTAGATGGATGGCCCCAGTAGTTTTGGGTTGGGATTTAAAAAAAAAAGTTCATAAAGATATTACAGTTTTGTATACCCAACATCTCATAAAGGTGACTCTATATTTGTGCTTCTCTGTTTAAGGAACTGTAATTTCCCATTTTGTGTCCTTCACCTTATTTAAAAATAACAAAGTAGAACATATTTACCAGGAATCAAATTTAATTGTTTTTGAGGTTCACCTCTGATTAAGTTAACATATGATCACAAGCTCAGAAAAAAATAGAGAGCTCTTTTTTCCTTTCCTACCCTCCTCCAAAGAACTCCTCATCTCACCCCATCTTTATTTGCAGGTGATTATTTTGTCAAAAGGCTGTCCTTTTTAGCTTTTGATACAGTAATTTCCTGGAGTGTAAAAGTAGCCTCTTTAATTTTGCCTGAAGAGTAGCAGTATTTTTTTTTCAACTTTTTACTAGATTGGAAGGATACTTTAGAAATCATCTATAGAATCTAATTTCCATTAATCAGCATGTTATTTACATATGAATGTTGTAAAAATAAGAGAGTGCCTGTTTCTGTTGCTAGTGCATAATTGATGTGCACACAATAATATTTCCACAATAGTCAAGGCATTTGTTGTATGATACCCTACAGACACTATTAAGTGGAACTGGCAAACCTCGTATTGAAAATGTTGTTCGCACCTTTTGATTTTAATTTAAAACCACCAATTTCAGCATTTTGGAACAGCAAATACTTCCTCTTAATTTTTTGCTAAAAATAGGAATTCCAGAAATGTCTCTAAAGAGACAACGTGTATATATTTTACCAAGTTTTGCCCATGTGTGTTTGCATGCTGTATCTTCAGAAATATACTCTCTATGTCAGAAATCCTCCAGTGACATTGATTTTCTTATTTAAAGGCCAAAGGAATCTTCCAGTACATCTTTAGGTTGATTCTTCAGTTCGGGTAAAGGTCAAAATGGGAAATTTGTGTTTTAGCATGTTTTTTGATTTATATATTTTTGTCTAGTTAAGTGAAGGACTTCATTCATTTTGTCATACCAAGCCTTATTATATGGACAAAATTAATATGAATCAGGCAGGAGAGCACAATCTGTAAATTAAATCAGTCACATTTTCTGGGAGGAGTTGAATAATGTGGGGATTAAATTAGCATTTACTGAACACATTTTTTAAAATCTTATTTAAAAAAATAAGAAAAATGAATGAGTGACCAACCTGTGTACTTAATAGGAATGCCTTTAAACATTAAGATGCAATTAGGAAGCAGGAATCTTATGACTCCAAATGGTAGGATCATGCTCTATAATTTCTCGTTTCACTGTAAATTATTTGTAAGAATTTTCCTGATCAGCAGGACATGAAAATGTTACCAAGCTTTTTTTAAAAAAAGGATTCCTAAAGGATTTTATGGTTCTAACTTTCCAGGTCCTATCATAAGAAAAAGAGCTAGGTTAATTCATTTGCTTTCCAGAACAGCATTGTAATTAGACTCTAAACCATAGTAGATTTTCAGTTAAAGTGTGTTTCTTTCTACACTTAAGTTTCTTTAAACTGATTGTACCTTTGGTTGCTGATGGAAGGTTTTCTTCTTCCTATAATGCCACTTTTGACTGATGGCACCTAATGCGATAAGCTACTACTAAGGAAAGCCCTTCATTTGGCTGTTCTTTTTTACAGTCCTCTAAACTGCCCCCCCTAGAAAAACAGGACAGCCTCCCCCCCCTCAAAGCTTTACTTCCCAGTGCTTAAGCAGAAGATGTCTCCCTTTGCACGTGTTTTTGATAAATTTAAGAAGTCAAATAGCTGACACAGATGGATAATCCAAGTGTATAGGGTGAAGAGTTATAAATTAACACATTATTCCCTCTTAATGTGAAATACTTGAGAATGCATTTTCTCAGTCCCCTGACATCTACCCAGTGAGGGCTCGCATTGTACTTTTCAAGTGGCATTGATTTGTTAAAGCGCTGAATTAGCATCTCAGGCCAGCTGCCTGTTCCACTGTTGTGGCGTTGGGCTCATTCTCTCTCTGCTTTGCTTACCGCTGTCTTGGCCACACACAGGGCTTCAGCCTGCCTTCCTCAGCTTCTCCCCTCCCCCGACACACACTTTTTTGCCACTGAAGCAGGTTCTACTCTCTGTATATGTGGGAATGGGCAAGGGAACACAGCCCCCATTACAAGAAACCCTCCCTACACGATGAGTGTAGCACAGTGTACTTGGTTAGACTTAGGGAAACCAGAGAGCTGTAAAGTGCTCCTGTGTCTTTCCTGTTTCTTCTGCAACCCCCTCCCTTTTTCTTCTCCTGAGGCTGAACCAAATGGGAGGAATTTTAAAAGCAGAATAAGTATATGGGCAAGTCAGAGAAGATATAAGCAGTGGGAGATGTCTGAGGTCTTGAATTACAAAGTTGCTCACTCTTTTGTGGGACAAATCATTCCTTTACATACAAAGGTTCGAGAATACTTCAGGCTTGTGCCATTTCAATGGAATCTTTTTAGTCACAGCCATGGTTAGAGTCAGAGTTGTATCTTGAGGGGTTTTACCTTTTAAATAGAAAACTACAAGCACCCTTTTCTTTGGTGCTTCCATCTTAATTGTTTTCCAAACAGTTTCGTTCTTTGTCTTTCCCATATTGAGCCCTGACAGATTATGAAGCATTGCCCTAGTTGAGTAAATTACATTAGCAATATATGTATTCCAGTAATGAAGATTATGCACATGAAATTAACATTACATTTCATTTAAAACTGCTAATAAAATGCTGACATTTTTATTTGTGGATTCTTGGCATTGTAACATGCAAAATCTCTGAAAGCCTGTGAAGGAGCTGTGCCATAAATTAGGCTTGAGTACTGTGATGACATCTTTTATACTGTGTTTGTCAAAGTAAAACTTTTTTTGCTATTGTTTTATCTCTTTCAGTAGTTACTTGGGCATGCTGTATAATTTAAATAGGGGTTCCAAATGATGCATACAAAGAAGTCCCTACAGAATCTAAAGTATAGATTTAGAGATCAGTTCCATATTGTTGGATATTCTTTTTGCCTTTTATATACCTGGTTCAACTTTTAAGTCAAAAGCATGAAATGTAGGATTTCTCCAAAGCAGAAATTTGGGTATAAGAACATGTATTGAAATTTCTGTCTTCAAGGTACATGTGAAGTGGCATGCACTGGTATCTTTAGTGCAGTCAGGACCATGTATATTGTACCTTATTTTATTTACATCATTTGTAAACCACCTTTATTCCATTTTATGCCCAGAAGAACCCTGTGAGGTAAGTTAGGCTAAGAATATGTGGCTGTTCCAAAGTCACTTAGCAAGCTCCCATGGCAGAGTAGGAATTCAAGCCTGGGTCTCGCAGATCCTAGCTGCTACACCACCCTAGCATATGTGTATAATTTTTATTGAAGACTCCTTGAGGAGGGGTCAGCCTCATCCACTTCCCTTCCTCAGAGACAAGATTTTCCCTCTATTTTTATTTCCCTTTCCGAACATCCCTAGTAGTTGTCACATGCCCAGGAACCTGAGAGAAGGGTCAGGATCACCCTTTAACTTAACCCACTGAAAATGGTGCAAGCCATTTTAAAATTCAAAATTAACTGAATATTTTATTCAACATAGAGGGGAAATGTAAAGTGAAATCAGGAATTTCTGAAGTAACTCAATGTAGATAACTAAAATCAGTACGTGTGTAAATTTTAATTCTTATGTTTCAGACTAATGAGAGTTTCTTTTTCACAGTGACTTCAATCCTTATGTTGAGAGGCCTTTGTTCCAATATTTTCCCAAATACTCTAGAATACTTTCATTGAGTTTTCACTGATTCTTTTGATTTCCAGAAGGTTAGTACACTCTTTCCAGCACCCTTATCTTGAACCATGTACTAAAGTTTTAAATTGGCATTTTCTAACCGCAGCAGACTAGACATCTCCCCAGTCTTCAGAGCTAACTCCCTGCTTGACTGGATCAGGAAATACTCCTCTCACTATAAGATCTATCCTCTTTCTTTGACTAGAATGGGAGTTTCCATCTAACTACCCAGTTGTCTTTGCCAACTTTCCCCAGCTCTTCTGTCTGTGTTAAATTGCTCTAAGTCATGGTTGAAGTCCAAAACTGTTGATACTTAACTCGTCTCTGAAATCAAACCAAATCTCCTCAGCATCCAGTTCAGAAATTATTTTATGTTCAGCGAATGGTAACCATTCAGATCTCTTGGACTATCCTGTCACTCAAGGCTCTCTAACTTTGTGAAGAATTAACCCTTCACAGTCCTTTAGCTTCAGTCCTTCTAAGCTTTTTAAAAGTGCAGTCTGTCACAACGTGTCTGGTGAGGCAGCATGTACAATTTTAAAATAATAAAATTTGAATTTATTTTTTGCTAAATAAATCCATTTTCCTGTGTTACTGATGTATATAAAATAAAAATAGTTTTTATTTTCTATTAGGAAATGATCAGAACAACTGTATGTTGAACACTAACAATTTATTACTTTGAATACCCTTGTTGCAAAAAAAGGAAGTCATGTTCACTGGTCAGAAGTATACCAAACTAGAGACAGTGCCCAGGCAATTAAGATTCCCATGCTAAAGCACATGGAAGGACAATCAATGGCAATACACTAGCAACGCTTTTGTAAATAATTGCGGGGTGGGAGAGTATGTGGAATTAATGTGGCATAGTTGAGGTTAAAGGATTAAACAACTTTGTCTCTTTACAGCAGTTTAATGATTTTAATTGAGACCAACACTGGTCTCAATTAATTGAGACACTTAATTGAGACCAACACTGAAACCATAAGTATCGAAATTTTTAAAAGCTGTACATGTTTTGACACCACCATTTATTCTGCTCAGAGACCTTTGAATAAACAGAAAGAAATTTCCAAGCTGGCGATAAACATGAAATTCCTTGCTGAAATATACTTGATATATGCAGATGTATATACTTTTTTCCAGTTATGTTAGCTTTACAAAAGTGACCCTCATTTAATCATGGGGTTGGGAATGGGATATGCTTTCCCTAAGGGCAATGAGGTCTGTATTAATGTTCTAGTTCCATCTGGACGTAGATACGGATGAAGGTCTGCTATGTAGTGTAACTGGCTTGAGATTGGGGTAAAAGCAGAGGTGATTGTGATTGTATAAGATGCAAAGAGGTGAGAATCACTGAACAAAACCAGCTGAAAGCTCAAGGGAATGGAATGATAAACAGTTATCACCCCGAATAAATTCCTCAAATGCCTAGTGCCTTCTGCTGCTATAGAAGAGAACATGACAAGAAGGGTAGTCCAAGTTATTATAGCCAGAAAGTAAATGTAATTTATTTGCCAAAGAAAATAACCTAAGAAGTTGAACCAGGCCAAAAAGAGGCTGGGGCTAGAAAGAAGATGAAGCCGCAAGAGAAATTCATCAACTAGCAGTGTAGTTGACTTCAGTAGAGTTAGAAGGATGTAGCTGTTTGATTGCACTGCAAATAACTTGATGTTATGAGGATAAAGAAAGTTTCCCTATTTTAAATTAACTTTGGTTACTTTTTGCCTTTTAAATAACTAAATTCAATGATGGGAAGCAAATGTAAAGAAGTTTGTCTTCATTATTATGCCTATACATTCTCTCACTTGCCAGTCATATGGCTATAACTCAGTTAATAAGGTAACATATCTGGCAGCTATATATATGGGCTTGGATCTCATGTGGCTGCTTTTTGTGCTTACTATGTTGTTTTTTTCCCTGGAAGAAGCCCTACCCCCTACCCCTCAAATTGGGGAATTATCTAGGCCAAGTTTTTGGAGTATGTGAAGGACTGGAGCTGAACTGGAGCTGGGGATGTCTATATTATTGTATCGGTGAGGGCATTTTGATCTTAGCTAAAGTTCCATACTAAGTGTTGCCAAATGACAGCTGATTTATAGTTACCCAAGCAAGGGGCTTTCAAGGCAAGAAAGAGTCAGAGGTAGTTTGCCGTAACCTTTCTTTGCAGAATCTTCCTTGGTAGTGCCTCATCGAAGTACTGACCCTCCTTAGCTTCCAAGAACTGATGAGAACCATGCTACCTTCCCTTTTAGATGCATGTAAGCTGTGGTATTAGATAGTCATAACTAACTTATTCAAGTGAGTAAGTGGGAATTAAGTTTAACTAATTTTATCTGGATTTGTGCCAATATGTCTTATTTCATTTACAGGATAACTGGGAAGCAGATTTAAATTCTGACCTCTAACGTATCTTTAAGTATGCAGGTTGTGAAACAGAAAAATCTAGAGAAATTAGATATTAGGTCTCATTAGGGAAACTTGGTTTCAAGAGAATAGTTCACCTTGTCTGGTAGCACATCATTTTTTACCCTGAAGATATATAAAAGTCAATTAACTCACAGAAGTGTTTTTTTGGGGGGGAACAACACAGGGTAATAGCCTATAAACATAATGTGTTGAATTAGGATAGTTATCAAGAAAGATGCTTATCATGTGATTAGCTTGCTTCCCAATGACTGGTAAAATTGACTCTAAATTTGATTTCTCAATAATCTTCAGAATATATTGGGCACACTAATCTGTCCAAAGGTCTGTCATAATGTTAAATCTTGTCCTCAACACTTAGTGCTTTCTTGGCATCTGCTCATATTATTTCGTCATGTCCAGGAGGTCAAGGGGAGATAAGTCTAGCATAGATTTGATATGGCAAAATCAATTCACCCTGAAAAGCTCATTTAGGTTGAAGTAATCAAAGTCAATCAGTAAAAGTGGCTATTAAACAAACCTGTATCATGTACTGTGTGAATCCCTTCTGCAGATGTCTTCATTGTATCAAGAAGTATGACGGAATTTCTGACTTCTTTTCACCTTATCACCAGAAGATCTGACTATCATGAGCCATGCTTATCAAAAGAGCTATTGCTAAGGATAGTAGCACTGAAAACAGAGTGGGGTCATTTTGTTACCAATCAAGTGGTAACCACCCCAGTTTTAGTAAACCTGGGACTTGGTTTCTCAAAATGTTCTTCTTGATTCACGGAGGGATAATCAAGTCTGGTTAATCCATCTTAGTTTTATCCAACCCTTCTTCAAGGAGAATGGGGATTTACATAGGGCCCCCACCTAGACTGTATCCTTAATCAACCCAGTAAGGTAGTTTATGCTGAGAGATAGTGACTAACCCATTGTCTCCTGGGAAACTTTCCGACTGAATAGGGATTTGAACGCTGATCTCCACTGTGCTAGGGAGAACTATTTCACTTCTAATGAAACAGCTAAAGCATCATTGCAAAATGTGATCTATCTGATAAGTTTTCAAATCATCCCTGGAGGTCAGAAAGATCACCAGGGTTAGTGGGTGAACAATCCAACACTTGGTGAATTCTACTTCACAATGGTAGGAAGAGCCAACATTGAAGGATCAAAAAAGTGACAGCACTGTGAATGATTGGCTGCCACATGCCAGTTATCCGTATGGTAAGCCAACAAAAGGAGTAGAGATCTTTGACTTGGTTCTGAGTGGGGTTTAAGATCTGATGAAAGATGTAGAGGCTTTTGTACCAGTTGGGAACAGTGATCACAATGCTATTAGGTTCAGTATTCATGCCAGTAGAAAAGTCCCAAACTCATTTCAAAAGAGGCCTTTTTAGAAAAATGAGGGGGATAGTTAAAAGGAAGCTGAAACAGAAATGCAAGAGAGGATGCTTGGTAGCTATTTATAACCACACTAGCTGAAGTCCAGATAAATGCATTGCCCAGGTTAGGAAAGGCATTGCCAAATCTAAAAGAATGCCTGCATGGCTAACAATGCATTTCACGGAAGCTGTAAAAAGGCTTCTTTTAAAAACTGGGAGGTCTACCCCAATCATTGGAGGAGACCATAGGCTCTGGCAAAAGAAATGTAAGTCAATATTTATACATGCAAAAAGATAATTTGAGAATCAGGTTGCTATAAGCATCAAGACAAACTGTAATCATTTCTGTAAATATAGCAGGAGCAGGAAACGAGCTAGGTCAACATTTGGGCCTTTGAATGTCCGAAGAATAAAGGGATTCCTAAAAAAAAGATGGGGAGAATGCAGAGAGGCTCAATATTTTTTTTGCTTTCAGTGTTCACTGTGGGAAGTGTGGGGCATGCACTCATGCCACAGCCACTATTTTCAGGGTGTCCAAAGAACTGATAAATTAAGGTGACAAGAGATTAGAAGAAGAAGAAGAAGAAGAAGAAGAAGAAGAAGAAGAAGAAGAAGAAGAAGAAGAAGAAGAAGAGTTGGTTCTTATATGCTGCTTTTTCCTACCCGAAGCAGGCTCAAAACGGCTTACAGTCGCCTTCCCTTTCCTCTCCCCACAACAGACACCCTGTGGGGTGGGTGAGGCTGAGAGAGTGCTGATATCACTGCTCGGTCAGAACAGTTTTATCAGTGCCGTGGCGAGCCCAAGGTCACTAGATGCATTGGAAACATTAAAACCCACTAGATATCCTGATCCCTTGGTGTCCTTAGAGAACTCAAATATAAGATTGTTGATCTATAACCATATATATATATATAACCTATCACTCAATTCAGCTGCTGTACCTGAAGAGTGGAAAATAGCAGATATTATACTAATTGTTAAAAGGGGTCCAGAGGGGATCCAGGAAATGACAGGCCAGTTAGCCTAGCATCTGTCCCAGGCAAATTTGTAAAAACTGTAATCAAAGATAGAATTATTAGGCACATAGAGCAACTAAGCCTCTGGATCAAAGAGAAGTTCTGCCTCACTAACATTTGGAAGTCTTTGAGAAAGTGGCTCAAGTAGACATATACTAGGATTTTCAAAAGGCTTTTAAAAAGGTACTTCACCAAAGACTCCTGAGTAAATTTGGCAGTCATGGGGTAAGGTGAGGGGTTTTCTTATGGATTAAAAATTGCTAAAGTGACAGGAAACAAAGAAGTAGGAATAAAACAACAGTTCTCACAATGGAAGTAAGTAAGCAGTGGGGATCTCACATAGATCAGTGTTGGAGCCCGTACTGTTTAATCTATTCCTAAATGATCAGGAATTAAGGGTGAGTAGAGCCAGAGTACCTATATTGGCATAAATTAAGGGTAACCAAGGGTGACCAAGCTTGCAGGTGACACAAAATTGTTTAGGATATTGAAAACCAAGGAGGACTGTGAAGAGCTCCAGAAGGAGCTCCTCAAACTGGGTGAATGGGCAACAGTGTGGCAAATGAAGTTCAGTGCTGGTAAGTGTAAGATGTTGTACATCAGAACAACAAGAACAATAGGCAAATGGGGTCTGAACTTGCTGAAACTGAGGGGGGTGGGGAGGATATCTTTGTGCGATTGTAGTAGAAAGTGTCAACCCAGTGTGCTGCAGCAATGGAAAAGGCCATGTTAGGGATTATTAGGAAAGGGATTGAACATACAACTGATATTATAACGTCCCTGTATAGATCTGTGGTCAGCCTCATTTGGAATACTGTGTGCTTTCTGATCATCATATCTTTTTTTAAAAGGCATCTCAGAGTTAGAAAAAAGTACTGAAGAGGGCAGCCAAGGTTATTGTGGGTT
Source organism: Paroedura picta (assembly GCF_049243985.1). Classification (NCBI taxonomy): domain Eukaryota; kingdom Metazoa; phylum Chordata; class Lepidosauria; order Squamata; family Gekkonidae; genus Paroedura; species Paroedura picta. Next base: position 79,925,235 of record NC_135375.1, on the reverse strand, counting down.
GGAGCACTTTTCCAATGAGAAGAGGCTGAAAAGTTTGGGACTGTTAAATTTAGAAAAGAAACAACTGGGGGGCGGGTATAATAGAAGTTTTTTAACTTATCCACAGGGTGGAGAGAGCTGACAAAGCTTTTTCTCTCTGTCCCAAAATACTAGAACTTGAGGGTATCCAGTGAAGTTGATGGGCAATAGATTCAGATTGGACAAAAGGAAATTCTTTTGTGGAAGAATGCCAGAGGATATAGTGATGGCCACAGGCATAGACTGCTTTAACAGGGGATTAGACAGATTTGTAGAAGACTGAGGAGACCCTCCATGTTCACAGGAAATCAACCTCTGAATCCCAGTGCCAGAAGGCAACATCAGGCCTCAGCCTTAGTCCCTTTGGCCCTCCAGAGCAACTGGTTGTCCACTGTGTGAGACAAGATGCTGGACTACATACTGGTCTGATTCAGCAGGCTGTTCTTATGTTTTTACAACCAAATAAAATGATCCTCCAATTTCACAGAGCTGTCAGGGCAGATTGGCACAATAATCATTCCCTAGTGCAGTACTTAAAACAATTATTTGGTAGCTTGATTCCTTAAAGTTATTATAAAAAATGATTGAGCCAGAGCCAGACAACAGGAGCAAATAATGCTGTGTGATAGGCTAAATATGATAAATACCAGGTGAATTAATTGTGTTTTGCATTTTTAGTACATATCTGTTGATCTCCTGAAAACATATTTTGGCACAATGTGTTGTATATTGAAATGAGTTTTCATAATGCTTTTTATTTCAGCATATAGCACTTGAAAATGAAGACCTTCACAGCTTGTTTTTAAACCGAGACTTTAGTTTTATTAGTAGTGATGATGGGTAAATTCACACCCTACCCACCCTGGTCTTGACCTCCAAATAATTTACTTGAAACATCTCTACTGAATAGTTGAAAAATCTCAAAATAATAACCAGGAGTCCGCCACATGTTCTAAAATCAAAATAAACTCAAGTGAATATTCCAGCACAGCCAACACTCTGCCTTTCCGAGAAACAAATGACTGAATACCCAGTAGCAGAGAGAGCTCATTAAACACAGGGGGTACACCTGGGTATAATCTGCACAGGGCTTTTTACCCAGTCCCAGTTCAAATGAATCCGTCTACACTGAATTTGATTTGCATTTTGATTCTGGGCACTTTACATTTCTCCTCTGCAACAAGCATGATTGATTTGTGGTGACCCTACCTTTCCACGCAATATCCTGGAGTGGATATAAACCTCAATATTTGAAAAACTGGCATCAGGAAGACCATTATGCACGGGGGAAATAACGCACATTCGGGGTGGAATGGCGGTGACTAAAATCACCGATAACGCATGGAGCCGACTGCAACCAGCCGCAGCTTCGGTGCATGCCGCCGAAAAAGCCACGTCAGTGAAACGCGGAAGAAAGCGCAGCTTCCGGGTGACCGGGGCGCAACCAGAAGCGGTGCCCGGATCGCCGCGTGCATAATCGGTTACTCTGGGTTTTGCCGCCGCCGCGCCCCGCCCCGTGCATAACCGGTGTGCGTCGCGTCTTCCCCCTCCGCGTTTTCCACGTGACCCGAAATCGCCGTTTCGGCGGCCGTGCATAATGGGCCGAAGAGTGCAGTTCTCTGCTCTTTGCGGATTAACTTGCTAGCACAGGCTATAGCAAAGAAGTCTTCCCTGATTAGCCAGGGCATCAGTTCAAAGTCTTCCTGGTTCCCAGTTGCAAGGCTTGACTTAAAGTGATTGCGCTCCAGAAGCCCTAACTTCTCTCAGCAGAGATTTGCCTCTTGTTTTTTTCCCCTTCCCCTGCTGTCTCCAATCCTCTCCACACACACACCCCATTCAAGAATAGAAAGAGGCTCCTGCTACGCTTGGCTCCCCTGCTTCTGAGGTTCCCCAATTGAGTGCAGAACACTTTCTGTTTCAGTTTTGGGGAGGGGGATAGAGGAAGACCTTTCAAATCTATCTGAATTCAGCAGGATCCACAACAGAATAAACAAAATAAGTGCAGAATCAGCCCTGCTCTCTTCAGTGTAATTATAAATTGCATCTACCCCACTTATTTCTTGCTAAGGCTTAGGAGAGTTATAATTGGCAATGAGAACTACAAATACTATCATCCTTGGCAGGAAATTTTGGATTTGGAAGGTGTCATGTAAGGAACAAAAACTTTCTGTATTTCCTGAGTCCTCTTTACTGGAACTTGTTCTTTTCCCCTTCTAAATGTAGATTTCATATTTATTTATTATTCATTATTTATTATTTAAGAAACCAAGAAAGGGCTATGGGGAACAAGCCTAAGAGCCCAATGTTATATAGAGTGAGGTTTATTAACCTGAGGGTTAAGGTTGCCAGGTAGTGCTTGGCAGCCTCATAAACTTATCACAAGTTTTTACCAGAAGTGACAAAGAATAGCTGTAGGCATCACTGGGAAATCTGTGTCAAGACCATGGAATTTCTGGTGATTCCTAGAGCAACTCTTTATCATGTCTGGTAAGTTTATAAGGCAGCAATAAAAAAGAATTCTCCTGCTGCTGCTCCAATTAGCAGTGGACAACAAGACATGGGAGTGGAACATTCTCCCATCCCCATCAGGGGCTTGGCAGTCTCCAGTTTTACCCGTCCAAAATTTGAATATAGTTGAATATAAGTACTGCTATTCCTGTCGTACAAATGCCAAAGTAAGGGATGACAGAAGTCACATGGTAAATGCATGTCCAATCTTAGGATTAGAACTTGTACCATTTCTGGATATATTGTCAGTCCTTAATGAGAATATTTGCATTTAATCTATTTTAAAAATTATTTGATTCTGTCTTATACTGAGTCAAAAAGTTGGTCCATCTAGTCCACTGTCTACCTGGACTGACAGTGGTGCTCTAGGACTGAAGATCCGAACCTTCTGCCAGTGAAGGATGTCTTACTACCACTGAGCTGCAAGAGTTTCTCCTTCTCAAAAGGCACATGCCCTTTAAAAAATAAGGCACTTACTAACATGGTGTATATTGAGTGAAGCTGTTTGATTAGTGTTTTATAAACATTTAAAACAAAGTAATTGTATGTAATTTATAGCTAATTTAGCAGTGAATAAACTGCTGAAATCAAGGTAGTAAGCACTTAGTTTGCATGTGGTTTTAACAAGACAGTATGCATTCAAAGTTCAAAATAAAGAGGGAAAAATCCATGTGTGCAACATTAAATATTAAGCGAATAGTTGCAAAATTGCTTACTTCCTGGTACTACTACTATGTTTCCTTTTTGCATTAGAATAATACTGACACATTGCCCAAAGAGGTTAAGAGACCTTCAGTTTCCCATCAGTGTTTCCCTGTGTTCATGAAGAAAATCTCTCCATTCCCCTTTTTGGAAAAAAAATGCACGTATTAATGGTAGAAATAACAACACAAAGAAAATCTTGCCAGAATTCAAATGTAATGTCAGCCCTGATAAGTAGCCCCACCAGCATTGTTTTGCCAGTAATTACAGCTTTAGTTTCCACAAATATATTTGTCATAAAAGGGGAAAGAACGAGCTTGCTGGTAGACAAATGAGGATAATTTTTAGGGTTAAATCCACAAAGTGCAAGATTGCTGAAGTTAGTTGTCTACAAGTGTGCTTAAATGTATACTGGGTTGCAGGCACAATACTAAAAAAAAAGAAAAAAAGAAAAACCAACCAAGCCAAAGTCCCTCTGGCAGCTGAGAGCAGCAAACCACCAGTCCTGCCGAGGGGAGTGTTGTGACTCTGCAGAAGCTCCGGAGGTGTCACATGTCTCTCCCGCAGTTGAGAGGCAGCAATAGAGCTGTGGTTAAGAGCTGAGTGCTTCTGGCCAAAAGTTGAGGAAACAGAGGTGGCCCCTCTGTGCTCTGTGTGTGGGTCTGTGTACTCCTTTCCCGTCAGAGCTGGGCTGGGCTGGCCAAAAAAGCGGTTCCTTGGCAGAGCTTAACGGCAGGATGATGTAGTCTGTTGTGACTAGTGCATTCCTTTCAGGTTAAACTAGGGAAATGGCATTGTGTTAAAATTCCAAGTCGCATGAATGTTTTATTGCCACAAGTGCATTCAGGTCTCTAGGGGAGTGTGTGTGTTCAGAGCCTGGGGGGTGGGGAGGGGGAGTGGAGGCAGGGAGTGTGACTTGGAGACTTGGGAACTATCAGAAGAACACTTCCCTTGGAAAATGTTACCCAGTGGTGTGTGAAGCTGACTGGATGCAATAGTCACTTAGAAAGGTTTTGGTTTCCCCCTGACTGTGGCTGTTTAAAATCTCTCCGTTCAGACAATTAACAGCTGAAGAAAATATGACAAGACACACACAGCGAGGCTGGGAGATAGAGAGAAGGAATGCGCCAGAAAAGAGCTGAATTGCCTTCTTGTATATAAACTGGCAGATCTCCTCTCCCCGTCACCCTCCCTGCTTGCTATAACCCACTCCCAGAGCTGTGTTCCCCCTCCTTTCCTCTCCCCCCCCCTCTTTTCTTTCAGTCTGCTGAAGGCCAGAAGTGATCTGTTAACTGTACACCACTGACTGGGAGGCCAAAGCTGCTCATGGTACTGTATGTTACCATTACTACTCCCTCATTCCTTTTTACATTTTTAAAACATTTCTTCCTAATAATGGTTTATGTGACTCAGAAGAGTTTGATTTTTAGCCTGGAGGGGAAAAAATACATTCTAGGGTGCAGAACATTTTTTAACAAAAAAGTAAGAGGCAGTTTCTTGGGCCACATCATTTATTTTAGCTGCCAGTAATGATTTCGAGCAACATTGTGAAGTGCTGATACAGAGTTAGTACAAGGATGGAAGACAGGCAACCAATCACACATATTCCTTTTAATGAAATACTATGAAGTAGGGTTTATTTTGTTTTATTAAATTATTAAATGTATGCAACATCTGGGACATAGTAGTTTTGCCAAATATAATAATTATTATTATGGCACCCATTTACTGTACTCTGGAAGATCATGGAATTGAGTCCCCCTTCCCCATCTCTTGTAGGGCAAGAGTTTGTAGCAATGTCTGTAATGACTGACTAGAAGACATTAATACTTTTCAGGTTTTGTGCGGGGGGAATCTGAATAGAAATGTCTAAAGTGAAAGTTCATACTGCTCTGTCATTGATGTGGCTTAGCATGTGAATGTGAAAACAGCATCCATTTACTGTAGCCTAAAAACTGAGTGCTTCATATAAATGAAACTTTGGTCCTCTGATCCACTTCAATCAATAGCCATCTCTTTGGATGATGATGAAAGTGCATGCATGCAAAGGAATTATGCTGAGACTCATGAAACTGATTTTGACCCTGAAATAATTCCTAGAAACTGTTTCAACTACTCCAGAATGTGAAAATTGTGCAATTGTATGAACATTAAGAATAAAAAGAATTGGTTTTTATATTTCACTACTTGAAGGAGTCTCAGAGCGGCTTACAATTGCCTCCCCTTTCTCTCTCCACAAAACACCCAGTGCTGTAGGTGAGGATGAGAGAGCTCTGAGAACTGTGACTGGACCAAAGTCAGTCTGTCTTCCAGAGCAACTTTTCCAGATATCAGGACTCCAGCTGAATGAGGTTATACAAGAATATAGAATGGCTTATATCTGTTTTACAAATTACATGTGCTAATCAGAATACTTTTCTATGTTATTGTTTCTTTGCTTAAAATAAATATTATGCTCTGACTTTAAATGTACAAACCCGATCAATGCAAATGTGTTGTTTTAGCTCTGTAAATATTTTCAGTATACATTGATGTGTAAGATTATCTAGATTTCATCCAGTGGAAAAACTACTAATAGCAGACAACTGACATCTGGGTTTGGTTTTTTTTTTGATGGGGGGGGGATAATTATTCAGTTCTACTTCTGAGTATACGTCTGCTTGAATGTACATTCAGATGCATATCCTGAAGTGTGCTTGATTGCAGGTGTCATTTGTTCAGATTGCATTACTTTCATTTGGATGCACATTCAGGTACAAATCCTTAACCACATTTTGGCACATTCATTATGCATAACTGCCCATGTACAACTACAGCTGGATCATAACATCACTGTATAGGGGTCATATGATCAAAACACAGATTAATTTTCCTTGTGTGTATGAAAAGTATACTTTACAAAGCAACTCTGTTATGTTGCATATATAGTTATATTATAGTCCCATCATTCTTTTTCAGTGTCTTTCATTTTATAAAACCTGATGATTGCTGGGTCTACAGTTTGAAGGGAATGGTGTGTGTCTGTGTGTGGGGAGGGGGCTTTTAAATCCTTTTCCTCTGAGTCATACATCAACCAAATATTACTTTTTGGGCTCACTGGAAAATATGTATGGATATATCTGTATTTATTGGTGTTTTGGGACTCCAGTTTGGGACTCCTTTGGATAGTGAAGAATGGGGCTCTTCTTTTTCTACCAATAAGATGCTCAAACTCTACCATTTTGAAAATGTGAAGTAGGGAATGGGAAGAATGCTGGTCAAATGAACAAAATAACATGGCTAAGACAATGTTCCACATCACTGTAGTTCTAATAGGTGTTTATTTTTATGCACCTGTGTTACATACATGTATGTGGGTTCTGTCTAGATGGATGATATAGCTTACATATAATTTTTATCAGTAGCATTGTTAACATATGCACACATGTGAATTTGCATTTGATTGTGCTTTTTGAAATCAGTGGATTTTCACAGGTGCAAATTGTTAGAGAATTAAGTACAAATGTTTTGTGAAAAAGGAAGCTGTTGGTGTTCTGTGTATTTCATTTAATCTTTAGATAATATAATTATTCACATGTGCTTATATGATTTATTTATTTTGTCCCTACATGAGGAGTGACATAGCATTAATCTGATTAGTGCCCCTTTTATGATAGTTTGGTAGTGCTGGTGGTGGGTTTTTTAAGCAGTTATATTGACGAGGTTTATGGAGGGTCGTAAACTCAACAGGCAGTCAACTCCATTGCAAAATCATGATTTATGTCTTGATTCAGCCCTTTAGATTTCAGAAACCCTTATTAGCATCTCATGGATTCCATTGGGTATCGACTTAGAGCTAGATTTTTTCAACAACAAACTGTTTTGAATGCACTTTAACCAAGAATTTATATCTGTTACATTGTAGATGAGACATTTTAAATTATGGCTTTCAAAGGAAAGTGACAAAGAGATGTGTTCATATGTTTTTCATGCTACTAATTACTGTTTTCTAACAAAGTGAGTAAATGAATTATTCTGAATTGTGATTATTTAGTGAATATTATAGAAAAGGTGAAATGGACAATTACCTGTTTGCATTGGGTCCCCTGTGCACCCAACAATTTAAAGATAATGTATAAAAATTGTAAACTGTTTTACCCATATCTACAAGCATGTCCCTCCCTAATCTCTCACACTCGAGCTTCTGGTGTCGTGATCACCATTTTTTTTGCCCCTTAAACCGGCAAAAGCAATGAATAAGCGATGCTTACGACCACTACACTGAGAACGCACATGTCTTTTTTGGATGTGTTACAAGTTGTTCTCAAGAGTCTGGCAGTTTTTTTAGAGGAAAAGTGCTACAACGAAGCGATTTTTGCGGGAGTGTTGCAGATTGTGTACAACGTCGTGTGTAATGTAAAAAAAATGGTAAGACTTCAGCAACATTAGCGCTGTGCGGAATGGCCCCCACAGTTGTATGGAGCAAGCAACACATGGGGAGATGATAGCCTTTGATCTCAGGTAACAGCAATTTGGTTTCTCTTTGTAAAGTACACTGAATTCTAGGGGATTGATTGGCTGTTTTGACAAAGGATTATCACTGGCTGTATTTGGTTGTGACACACATCTTGGTTATCTGGAAATCAGTTGTAATAATGGGAGATGTCCAGATGTCAATTGGAAGCTATCAACCCTGTTAATCATGGAGTATACCTTAGGGCAGGGGTGGCCATATGTCCATGGAATATAATTCCCATGAGTCCCTGTCAACATCATAGACATCTGGAGAGCCACAGTTTGGTCACCCCTGCCTGGGGGGGGGGGTTTACATAATCTCCCATACGATTCTACTTCTGCTCCTAGCTCTTGGACTAAGATCCAGAGTTTCTTAGCTGAGTGTCATCCATATTTTTCTGCAAACCTCCAGATGTGGCTGGCCTATACCAATGCCTGTATGCCATGGTTTGGAATTCTGACACAGCGTGGTGGGAAAAGCAACAAAATGGCTGCCACAAAATCATTGGAGCCAACCACAAATTAAGTGCCACAACTTAACTTCATTACACAGTGCAGATTCTTGTGTTGTGATGGCAGATGCTGCTAAAGCAATGTTTAAAAAAATCTGCAGAGTCAATCAAATCTCCAGCAGCCAATCAAAAGCCTTAGTGGGAAAAAGCCCTACAAAGCACTGCCCACTTCTGAAAAACACTTTGCAGACACCAGAAAAGGTATTGACAGACTCCACAGCATCCACAGTAGGGTTGGGCGCTTTAGCGGCCGAAGTGGCCATTCGCTCCTGCCGCAGCCAGCGCCGCACCATGTGGGAGGGAGGTGATGGCAACAGTGCCTCCCCTCCCCCCGCAGCGCGACACTGGCTGAAGCGCCTAACCCTAATCCATAGTCACCATGTTGAGGATCTCTGCTGTATGCTCTTATCAATTATTGTTGTTGCTGTTGTTGTTGTTGCTATATTTATTGCCCGCCACTCCCAGACAGAACGGATCATGGCAGGTTACATACAAAGTTCAGAACAATTATATAATCCCCAATTATTAAACCCCCATACAATTATAAAAAATACAAAAACCATATGGCAGAAATAGCAACACTCTATCTTAACAGCCCCCACTAACAGCCGGGGTGGCTAGGAGAGGGTTGTGACAACCAACCATGCCAATGAACCAGCACAGAAGCATATCTTCCAGGGGGGAACTCCATCTGATCTTCTAGCACTGGCATCAGACCTGGTGGAAGTGCATGTCCCTGCTCTCATGACTAAAATATGGTAACATGGAACTTGGAAGCCCTTGAAACTAGAAAGCTGCAAATTCTGCAAAATATATTTGTCCATTTACATATGGGATTGAGTTGATAGGATCAACTTTTGTCCACATTAAAACAGCTGCATTGTCTACTGATTTGCTTTTTTGTACAAGTTGAAGTTGATAACTTTTTAATACCCTTTACATTCTGAACTTTACATATATGGACTAAAGATGTTTGGACACCTGCTGGTTCAGTTCAGGTCCCGTTTGCTACCCACCTTCTGTGCATGCACATTCTAAGCAGCCCGACTGAATTAACCCCACCCCCATTTCCGAAGTGCTTTGCTCAGCAGGCAGTTATTTAGATAGACAATTAAATCAGTCATGAATTATGTAAATCAATAATAAATAAATGTTGTTCTACAACAAAATCCTACATTTTGTTTTTATTGAATGATAGGTTGAATTAGAACATCTTTGCACATAAGCAGTTTTGCAAAAGCACAATGCAAACTAGTTCAGCAGGATTTCATATCTGTTTGGCACGCACAAAACAGGGTGGGTGATTGGCTCATTTCTGATCAGTACCTTCAAATAAGTAAATTTAACTGTGAAATACATTTGCAGGAAGAGATACAGCCTCCCATCTTCAGTATGTTCCCATTCACCTACTTAGATCTGTTTGTCATTTCATGTTAAATGTTCCATCTCCCTGTCAGCTGTGGTCAATAAGGAATTGTTCATTGCCAACCTGTGCCATTCCTCTATTGGCATTCTGTACAGTCTGCAAGACTTGGGTATGCCAGAGGACATAGAACTTCAGTTGGATGAAACTGAATTAGAGTTTGGGACAACCAACTCATGTCTTCTGATTTGTATTTTTGATGACTATGAGCTTGCTATGCAGATAAGCTACTATAATAAATGTGTTTGTGTTTATTTTAATATTTTAATATCATAGTGCTGGGAAGTGATATTTGCTGGGATTCTCTGTTGCATTGATGGAAGGGGGCAGTTTTAGGCTGCAGTGTGTTTTGCCATGACTGCATTGTTGTCCTCCAAGAAGGGGTGAGCCACCATGCCTTCTCCTCTCCTCTATACCCCCAAGCTGGGCGTGAATCCAGACACTTCTTCTCCCCCCTCATGAAATTTGCCTGAGGGTGGACAGCCAGTAATAGTAATTTCTAGCCTTCTCATTGTCTTCTTCTTCCTCATTGTCTGTGATGGCCAAACAAGTGTGATCATCCCTCTTCTATCGCTCTCTTGCTTGCATGCCTGCTCACATTCAAAAAACATTTCTCTGTGCTTTCACAGTCAACTGTTCTCTGTTTAGGGGGTTTTCTTTTCTTCCCTTTTATTGGCTTTAGTATTTTTCTGCAAACCTAAGGATTATCCCAAGTTTGGAGAATAGTCTGTTTCATCAATGTGGCCCCAATCTGTGGATTCAGATATCCACAGACAGGGCACATTTGGAAAATAGTATATAGATAATAAGTAATGCAAAATCAAAAGCCAACTATGACCAGTTAACTCACATTTACAAACACTGAAGTTACTTTCTCTTGTCACAGCCTGTGGTAGTTAAAATGGGGTGGATCTGTTTGGAGAGGCCAAGCTTGCATGCTGGTCACCCCAGGATAGGGGGCTCCCATAAGGGACTCAGTGGATGTTGAGTTGGGAGGAAGCTCACATTTCCGGGTGGTGGATGGAACCCAACAGAGATGGATGTCCAGTGGGTTCCCATCCAGTTGCCACTGGGGTCACCAGGCCTTGTTGCTCCAAGGAATTCAGACTGGCTAGCTGGGAAGTCCATCATGAAGGAGCCTGCTGACTTGGACCTGCCTTGTAGTCAGCTGACCACAAGAGGGTGAGATCCTTCTCCATTTAACACTTTGCTAACCTAACAAAATAAAGGCTGTGGCCAATTTTACACCAAAGTAGCTGACACATCTGTGCCCTTACTGAGGTGCAATGAATAACACCATGCAAGGCAAATATTATTTTGCGAAAGTTCTGGAAAAGTTTATTTCTCCTTGTGCAACAGAGGGAGGTTCAAAAGTTCATTTGAGCAGTTCTATTCTGATTGGCTGAGGTATTCCTTTAGTATTCATTTATAAAAGCACCATATTTGAACTGTCTGTAACACAGCAAGGGAGGATTAATCACAGGAATACAATTTTGAAACTGCAGAACTGAAAATTAGCCAGGGTACATGTACTTTGGATAAGGTATTTAAATAAATGTCTACAGACCGTAGCCCTTATTTTATCACTGATGTTATAATGTCATCGCATTTGGACACATATATGTGTGAACACATGCACATACACACATAGATGTCTAAAAAATCACCTCCTTTGATTTTTACAGCTTTGACCCAAAACCTTTCAATATTTTAATGTTAAGTCTAAACAAATGCATTGCAAGTTCTCTTTGCCACAAAGGTAATGCAGAGATAATATGCTTGTGATAAATAATTCCATAAAATCCATACATAACTGGATAATGCTTAAGTAACCCACTTACACTGATTTGAATTACAAATGTGAGAAAGGAAAAGCCTAAATTTTCTCTGGTCCGAATATTTTTTACATTTGTTGAAATTGTTCAGATGTTTCAAAGAGGAAGGAAACATTTCCTTTGTGTTTCTCCTTAATCCTCTCAGATTTTATTAGTTCTATAGTTTGACCTTTAATATTCATTATTTTTTGTTGTGGGAGGAACCTCCACATTTTCATCAAAACTGTAGGCGATTTTTTGTAGCATCTATAAGTTTCAGTGACATATTGCCTTCAATTACATGTGGGTAACTGTCCCAAAATTTAAAAATTGCTTGGTTTAAACCCCTTGTTGAATTAAACAAATAGATGGGTAAAGTGAATGGTAATTTGCTATACCAGAAAGAAACCTTTTATTGTTGGATGTACATCTGAGGATCTGGAATCAGATGGAGGCTGGTTTGATCAGAATGTGCTTATGGGCTAACCGTGCATGAATCTGGCATTTGCGTCAGTAATTAATATTCTCAGAATCTGAGGAACCACACCTGTATTTCAGAGATTCAGACCAATTTATAGCACTGAAAGGTGGTCTGCCTTTTAACTGAAATTTTCACTAGCCGCTATGACCAATAATTGATAAGGGTTTTTTTTCTTTTTAAGGGACAAAAGTAGTACTTTGGGCACTTTCAGATGCACACCATCCAATCCAGGAGATTTGAACTCATCCAGTCAGTTGCCTCTGTTCAACTTCTCTGTCCAACCAGATGTTGTACCTTGCCTACTATTATCCCAAGATATGTTCATATTTTTCTACAGGGAAAAAAAAAACAGAGGCAAAATAGGTACTGAGCCTTTATGCTTCCTCTCTGTTCTCTGTCAAAGTTGCCTTATTTTCACCCAGCAGTTGGCCTATTGCTTCATTTACCTTACATTTGCTCCTCACGTATCTAAAGGAGCTTTTCTTGTTATGTTGGGCTTCCCTAGCCAATCTCAGCTCATTCCCAGCTTTGGTTTCTCTGATGGCTGACCTGCAGTGTGTAGTAACCTGCAGAGGTCAGTCCTTCCCTCCATTTTGTGAACATTTTCTTTTTTCTTCCTTCACTCCTCCTGAAGTTCTCTGTTCATCCAAATATGCTTCTTGGATCCCCTGCCATGTTTCCTTCTCACTGGAATACTCATGGCTTGAGCATACAATAACTCTTTAATATCTATTTGCTTCATTGCTATTTTGACAGCCAGATACTGGTGCTGTACAGTTATGGTAGTGGAGTTTTGTTTCTTTGTCTTGCTGATACTTTTGTATCTGTGCAGTGGTGAAATCAATTATCCTGTAAAGGCATGGATGGTCTGTTCAGGTAATTAAATAACATAAGGCTTTCATAAGGCTAAGCACATGACTTTAATGGTGTTCAAGTAATAGTGTTCAAGTATCCCTAAATCTAACAGTGTAATTGGTCAGGGAACCCATGAGAATTTGCACCACAGCTACCCACATTTGTACCACATAGTGGCTGTTCTATATAATTGAGAAGAGCCACGATGGGTGGAGTGGTGTCCAGGCCCTGTTCTGTCCGGACACTGCTTCTGCTCCATGGGCTAGCTTCTGGAGTGCCCGCTCCAAACAAGGCCATGAGGCATGCGCGCTGCCTCTCAACCACATACTCCCCGGCTGCCGCCGAGCCCTGTCTAGCCTGTCACTCTGGCTGCCTGGCCACGGTGCATGCAATGCGGTGCCAAGGCGGAGAGGCAGCACAGGCTGCAAGGCAGAGGTGGTACAGATGGCAGTGTAGGCTCTGAGGAAGTGAGGTGGCGGCGGAGCATCCGACACCACAGAGGAGCCTGCAAGGTGGTGAGGTGGTGTCAAGGTGCCGGAGGAGGCTGCAAGGTAGCAGCAACACCAAGGAGGGCCTGCCCCAAGGCAGCCATGCATTTGCCCCTGTGCCCCTGCGCCGTGCATTTGCCCCTGCGCCCCTGTGCCCCTGCGCCCTCCCGCAAGCCGGGAGGTTGCGATGTACCTCACAAGAGTTGCTTCTCCCTGCACCTGCTGCCTCCCCCCCCACTGCTCCTCTGGCACCTACTGTATTTATGGCTGCAGTGGGCTTTCTTGCTAGTCCTCATATAAAACTCTAACCTCTTTACTATAGTACCTCAATTTCTTGCATATGACACATGATTCTTGATACCAAATTTATGATTCTTTAGAGAAAAATTACGTTAGTTCCTAGCCCTGAGTATGCAAGGGATACTATAGTATTATCTGTGGCTACTAGCAGTTTTGTGGACACTATACCTTGTTGTTTTGGGTACCTCTATGAATCCTTATGATACAAATTTTGATATTGTGTACAAAATGATCTAAAGTGTACAGTGATTCTAGGATATGTAACTTATTGTTAAATTCATTTTATATTGAATTTGTGAGGCAAAAATGTTTAATGTAGGTATTGCTTAGGGGTTTTACTAGCAGACACCTATTAGCAACATAAAACAAAATGGGGAACTAACAGGTATTTTCAAGCAACCCATTATGTACATCTCAGATTCTTCTACTTTTCTGTAACTTTTGTTCCTTGAAACTTTGCTTTCTGTTTGGTATGGAGTGATAAAAAGAATCATATGCAGTTTGAAAATCGCTCACTCTTTCATGGTAGAAAAATATAGATTTGCCAAGTGCAATTGCACTTTTGACGCAAGTGGTTTGCCTGCCAAAAACCCTTGAGCACCTTTGGTTAATTGAGCTTGAGCTCCTTGATGTGCATGTGGTAATTGGGTGCTTTCTCTATGCTTTTGATCTTTAAGTGGCAGAAGACCTGAAGCAGTCCATTTGTGGATCTTATGGTGTTAGGCAGATTAATATTGTGTGTGTATGTGCTTGTACATGTGTGTTTGCCAAACTATGGTAGTACTTCTCAATATTACGCTTACCTAGTATTACATTTATATTTCATCTGCCTTTCTATCTGAGAAGAACTAGGCATGTGAAATCCTGTTAGTGGAACTCAGTTAGTGTTCATTGCACTGATTATGGGATAATTATCATGTGATAATGCAATCTTTATCATGTGATACTCTAACCCAAGCTAGGGATCAAGAATAATGTGAATGAGGACTGGAATCTAGTTCCAATTCCCCATTCCTTCCTCAAAGGGATCACTAGTAGCATTAAACAATCTTGGTATCTCAAACTGCTGTACTGGATTTTCAGCATGGGAAAAGCCTGTATGAGTTTGATTACTGTATATTTCTTTTCCTGTTGGACTGTGGCATTTTTTTGGTGGGGCAGGATTCCACTTGCTATCTACAAAGTTCTGCTTTGTCTACAAAAAACTGCATAAGTTAACAACAAGTGTTAAACTGTAAATTTACCTGTACTCATAATTCTACGATTATATTATGCAATTTTTATTAGCAAATTTCTATGAAGACTTTTTTGGTGCTCGGCACATGATCAGGTCATATAACTATGATCATATATGATTAATATTTCAGATAACATACTAGTTGTGTAATACATATCCAGAAAATTGTATGCCAAGCCCATAGATTGGGCAGTTGTGCTACTTTTAGCTAGATTTCCAGTTGGTAACTATCAGCAGCTGAAATCTGGCTGGTAAAAGCATCTTTAGAATTGCTATAGGAAATGAATGACTGATATTACGTGTGTGCTTTTTTTTGTTCGTTGCATAAATTTAGTCTGCATTCTTTACTTTTATTTTTGTATGTTGCTTTTTTTCACGCACTGTTGAACATTGCAACAGTATTTCTTCCCTGGCTGGGTCATGGTAATGCATATGGTGAATTCAGTAAACAAAGGAAAAATGTATGGGAGATCAGCCATATTTGTGCTTGACCCTGGAATTAGTACAGCCTTAGAGCTCTCCTGTCACAAAAAACTGCATGGCCATTGCTTTTCAGTTCCTAAGGGTGAAGTTGGGGGGGCGGCGGCTTTTTTTTGCTTCGTGTAGGGGTTTTTTTTGTGCTGATGATACACAAAACAAATTGTAAATAGTGCTTTCATATACTATTGTTATTCCTTTGAGACTCACACAACACTGTAGCTGTACTCTCAACCTTGCTTTGCTCAAGGGATTGCACAGGGACACTTGAAAGCCCTTGTTACTCATTTCTGCAGCTTTGACAGAACAGGAATTTAGCTCCGTATCAGAGAAATGTCATCCAACCATTAAAGCTTGAACCCTTAAAAATGTTTTACTAGCAGTCAGCACACATCAAAACAGTCTCCTGCTACACATTTGCATGACACATGATCCAAATGTATGGAATCCCACGGAAGAATGCTATTAAGTGTTGTAGAACAGCAGAATAAAAATCAAACATCTGGTTGCAAATTGCATTGAGATATATACTTTTGCAATAGTATAATTATAAGCTTTAAATTAATTGTCCATCTGATAGGGCAAAAAAGTGCCTTCAAAGTATGGCAGATTTTGTTGGTTGTTTTTGAAAGTTTTATGATAAAGTGAGCTTCTGACTTGTAAGCTATAGTAGCTGGCATGAGCATAAAACAAATACCATCGCACTGAAGTCAGTGGATTTAGAAAGGTGTAACTCCATTTAGAACCACAATGTAAAAGTTGCTTTCATTTCTCATAAATCCAGATTAAATCAATTTGAAATCATTAATTGCATCCAATGCAAATGTTAACAACCACATACATTTTACAGGACCTGTATTTGTAGGGCACTTAATGAAGTAGCACAAAATAATATTTGAAAAATATTTGCAATTTTGGCTCTTTTCGGACATAAACCATGGTTTAATTTAACTGTGGTTAATTTGTGAATTAAGGCTTCGGCTTAGAGACAAATATTAAATCCTGGCTTGCCTTGACAAATACTGGCTTCATTGCTTTCTGGAATCTTAGCTGGCATTGTGGCAAGGGTGGCATTGGGCAGTGAACTAGGATTAAGAATGCAAGAACCTGAAAGGTGCCCTGCTATATCAAACCAGTGGTCTGTCTAGTTTAGCATCTTGTTCTACAGAGTGGCCAACTGGTTGCTCTGGAATGCCAACAAGCTGGACAGAAGCCAAAGCCTTCCTCTGATGTTGCCTCCTAGCATTCAGAGTTTTGCTGCCTCTGGACATAGAAGTTCATTGTAGTCATCTTGACTAGGAGCAAGAATGTTTATGTTGATACATTGCACGAAACCATAGTTTTACTCAACCAGTTTTTAATAAACCAACTTCAAACTGTGGTTTCAGATTCTGGTTTGGTGTACCCTAACTGACCATAATGAGTTAGGAATGATTTGCATTTAGATAACCAAACTAACCATAGTTAATTAAACCATGCCTTTGCCTTTATTTGGTTAAGTATATAATTAGATTGTTGCAATAATATCTAACTGCACAAAAACCATAGAAGTCAAAAACAAGTATAGACACACATTCCGCTGTAGTATGGCACTGGTATGGCAGCATTAGCAGATTAATTTTTCCATACCAGAGAATATTAGCCCTGCTTCTGGAACCATAAATGAGTTACCACTGAAATTTTATTCCCGGAACATTGCTTAGAATGGACAAGTTGTAACATTGTTGCTTACATTATCATCACCATGTAAGGCACATTTCTGTAGTCCATGTCGGTGAGCATCATAATTGTTAAGTAAAGCTCAGTCTGGCCTGGTCTGGCTTTAGGCAGTACAGAAACTCTACAGGGAAGTTAAAAGTGACTAAACTCTAAAAAGGCACGCATCATTTAGGTTTTTGTGAGCTTGTTGCCTACTGCCCTCACAGAACCCTTATTTGCCCATTAAACTCTCTCCAATTTAAAGGGAAACTTACCCTGGTGTGTAGAGGAAGTCCTCCCCCCCTCCCCAACCTCAAGTTGAACATTAGAAAGCTTAAGAAACATTGAGACTGGGTGGGAACTCTCTGGGCAGCTACTGAAAGAGAAACTCTCAGTCATTTGGTAGGTGGATGCTGCATGTGTGTCCCTCAGGATCACAGGTGGCAGAAAGAATGCCATGAGTAGCAAATTTATTTAAATACAGCTGGAGCAGGGAAGTGCACAATACTGTGTTATATTGGTTTGGCATGAAATACATCTGGCAGGTTCTTGCAAGAATGCCACACAGGGAGTATATTAGTTTGGCAACAGAGCAGATTCTCATGAGAATACAATTACTGATCTCTCCACCAGAAATATAGATTCCCTAAGTCATTTGATAGAACTACTAAATTTGGTTAGACAGGCAGAATATCTGAGGTGATATTCTGAAATGCCTGAGCACTTGTTTCTACTAAGCAATTTGCAGGCTAAATTTAGTCTCAATATCTTGGATGTTTGTTTGCCTTCTCTTTTTCCTCTTATTTGACTCTCCATATTTTGTTCCACTGGAGTTTTGACCAAGCTGTTTGCTGTGAGTGAAACTCTTTCACCATTCCAGTAAGCTGTGTGGATGCATATTCTAACTGATTTCTCAAGAGTCACAAGCATTACTGATGAGAAAGTGATTAGATGTAAACTTTTAATCTCATCCTGAAACAACTTCTTCACTTGGTCTTCCAGTGTATGTCAGCCATCATACTCTCTAAAGACTAGATTGCTGTAATACTGCTTTGTATTGTCATTGTTTAACTGTATGGCCTTCCTTGTGACTTCTTCAGTTTGAAGGTTCAGATTCCAGAAACATTTGTTGTTCACTTGACTTGGGGAATAGCCATTTCCTTTCCATTTCAAAGTTTTCCAGAAGTTGTATTTTCTAATTCAGCTTGATCATATGAATAAAGCTCGATTGTTGTTGTGTACATCACAGTATTTTGTAGGGAGAGGGAGAATACTTGGTTTCTTCTTATTTGTTTTGCTTCCAGGATCCTTCTCTGCCTTGCATATAGGCAATTTCAAATGTGTATTGTAAGCTCTTTTCTTAAATCAGGATCCTGTTCGGAAGCAGGAGCTTCTAATTACCAGAGGAGATAAAAAAGCTAATGCAGGAGAATTGTACATCCTGTTTCAGCACTTCCACTGTAACAGGCAAAGGTGGAATTGCCAAATGCAGAAAAAGCTCACATTTTCCCCTGAGGAAGATTTTTCCATCTTGCATTGTGCAGGAGGGGAGAAAGTGCAAGTCCCTCTGTTACCTCTATCACTGCTTTCTGTTACTTGGAAGCACAAATATGATAATAACAAAATACTGTTTTTCCTGTTATGACCAGTTAATTAGAACAGTGAGATCAGAACTAGGTTGGCATACTTACACTGCCATCCTAAGAATAGTTTTCTGGGAGTAAGCCCCACTGAACAGCCTTCAGTTGGTTTCTGAATAGACCTTTTAGGATTGTTCTCTTAGTTGTTTCTATTTTCATACTAATTAGCTTGATCCAAGTGAGCCATCTATAGTATTTACTATGGAGGACAGTGGAACACAGGAGAAATGGACCTTTCTTTGTTAGTGGAAAAGAACACAGCTTCAAAGATGTTATTCCAGAATTAGCTGTGTTACTCAAAAACCTAGATAGGTAGTCTTGCTATAGCAAGCACTTTCTAGACCAAGAAATTTCTTAGATATCCGTTAGATATTTCACACAAAATGTATTAAATAATAATGTCAAAGTAATAAAAGAGGACCAACGTGCATTTTCTATGACTTTAATATTAAACAAACATATAAAACCCTTGCTTCTGTTACTTAATATTAGTATTTTTACTTTGACCGTCATTTGCTTTTAACATTACTTGTGTTTTGGTGTATGCTCAGACCTCATCAAACCACTTTGAAATCTTTTTAAAATTAGCTTTTGTTTAATCTACAAAGCACTATCTTTTAGCCTGTGTAAGAAAACCATACGTGGTCTGTGGGACAGCTGGTATGCCAAAATAGCACCTGAAATCATTGGTCCGGGAAAGTTTTACCATATCCCTATTCTGTCCAGTTTATTTTGCTTGACAGTTAACAGGAATGAAGTAAAAAATTAAGTCACAGTCAACATGTTTTACCAGTGATGCTTAACAGAAGAAGTGAATGAATTCTTGGAATTGATTCTGTTAGTCATGTTAAAATGTTGCAAGTGCCTTACTAAACTGAAGAAAAGGCAATAACATACCTGATAGATATTTAAGATGTAAAATGCAGACATTTTGTAGACATATCAACCCCTTAGTCCCCCCCCCTCTAAATGACCATGGCTGTGTGTTGCTTGTTGTGAACACTGTCTGATTATGGTTGGATCTGAAGATGTCATGTACTGTGCTAAGTAACTGATAATTTGTTAAGTTCTTGTTATTAAATATACTTAACTGACACTAGTCATATTGCCACTTAACTTTTTAATTTTTTCAGGTGTACATCCATAAATTGTAAGATTCAAGTGAGACAGTTGTTTTCATTCATTCATTCATTCATTCATTCATTCATTCATAATTTGATTTATATCCTGCCTCTCTTGACAAAGTCATCTTGAGGCAGCTTACAGAATACAAATATAAAACAATATACCCATAAACCCCCCTAAAATATTAAAACCCAATATTTCAAAACAAATAACAGTATTACAGCAGATGGCAAAATAAAACAACCCTTCTCACTACTCCAGTCATTCTTTTACAAGCTATGGCTGGATCCACCTGCTGATATCACTCAAGGCCTCATATCTTCCTCACCAGGGGATAACACTTAGTGTTGGGCAAGGCTTCCAGTTTGTAACTCTGGGCACCCCCCTATCCTCAACCAAATGCCTGGTAGAAGATAGCTCTGCCAGGGCCCTCAGCTCTTCTGGTAGCTCATTCCACCAGGTGAATGTCCTGGGGGCCTGGGACAACCAGCAGATTCATACCCACAGAGCAGAGAGCCCTGTGGGGTACATAAGCGGATAAGCAGTCCCTCAGATAGGTAGGACTCAAGCTGCATATAGCCCTAAAGATCAAAACCAGTTCACTAACTTCCAGTTCACTAACTATATCAATCATGGCAGTTAGGTCCTGGCGGCGACAAGACATTGTTTGCGAAATGACTTGCTAAATCTTCACAGCTCAAATCCAATTTCCTGAAGTCTTGGTGCCCCTACCCAAGGATGGTAAGAGATCTTATCACCCTAAATAATTGTGTCAGGCGAGAGCCTGTGGACAAGATTTCCGTGGTGTAGAAGTCACATTTCGCTGCTTTCACCACATTCTCATACGCCTTCATAAGTGTGCAATGAGTACTTGCCACCTCGTCATGAGTCTTCCTCCACACCTGCTCTAGCCATATCACCTCCTTCTTCCTCTCTCAAAGCTCGAAGGAATACCAAGGAGCATGTTTGAGGCGAGGGAGAAAAGGGTGCCGAGAAGCAATCTCGTAAATGACAGCCAACAGGTGGGACTGCCAGTCCTCGATCGTGGCTGCCAATGAGATGCTGGAGGGCATCAGATCTCGAAGAGCATTTAGGAATCTCTTTGATTCCATAAGACTCCATAGGCTGACTGAAATACATCCACCACCCAAGCAGATATCATAATGGCGTATCACAAAGCTATGTTCATCAGGGAACTGTACTGTACTGTTCCCTGGAAGAGCATACACTTGGTATAAACCTGTGTTTTGCTGTGCCTAATGTATGAAATGACCCACATTGATCTAGTTATTTCCACACTATATGTGCATTTAAATGAACTGTATTGTCTTCTGCAGTCTTGCTTCAGTCATTGTTCAGTGAGGATCCATAACTTCCTTGGTAATAAATGTTAACTAAATATTCAGGTATTGCTGATTTCTTGGCACATCAGAATCTGGTATCATCTGCAGTTATATGACATCCAAACGCAATAGTGAAGCCATTTAAGGTTCTGTATTTTCATATATCTTTCCCTAATAGCTGTAAACAATGCCCCAAATAAACCAGAAAATATTCTTTTTGGATTTTGCATTGTCAATGGGAATAGTAGTTCCGAATATTTAGGGAAAGTGCCATTGTTTTAGGAGCAAGTTTTGCTGGTTATGAAACAGTTTTTCCCTGCCTGATGCATTACTGTGTATTGCTTGCAATTAGAGTCCTGCAGTTAACCCACAGTTGCTTGTTTCACAGATAGTTTTACATCCCACTTAAACTAGATGTGTAGACAGGAATATTTGATTATTGTCCAAAAAGTGATAACCCAATAATAATTTTACTACTGATCTGAAAAAGTACAGGAAATGTCATCCATTGATTGCTTATCCCCCCCCCCACCCACTTGCCCTGATATATAGGGACACAAGTCTAAATAGCCATAAAGTTTCAAAGAAATGCTTCCTGTAATTACTAAACAATCCTACTTGCTCATAGTCTTTATTGTAATTAAATTAATTGTTTGTGAAATAAACTGTTCCTAATGTGATGCAATTAGCTTCTGTGAGTTTTGCTGTGTATTCAAGTAGTAGAGCATTTTTCCTTGCAGAAGAGGAACAAGTTCTGCTAAAGCTGCTTGGGTCTTAATAAAAAGTGTGAGAATGAAATGGAAGCTTTTTCCTACTAAGACCAAGGGGAGCCTGTAGATATGATCTCTGAGGTCTCAGCAGCACATTTTTCATGGCCCCTCGATATCTACCCCATTTCCAAAACTGTAAACGTTGTATAGAATATTACTGTGTAACCACTACTATGCCTTTCATCTTAAATCGGTTACTTTACTAAACCACTCGTTTCAAAGTACCAGGATTTCTATACTAGAATGGTTTTGATTCTTTAACATGGACTCTGTGGTTCGTTTGGAAGAGGGGGAGGATGGTACATATTCTCTGAATCTTTAACAGGTGGTTTTGTATTTTTTCCTTACTAGTAGAGTATATCTGAACATCATTAAATTAAAAATAAATGAGGTAAGGGCAATAAATGTAGTAGTCATTGTACAAGTGTAGTGCATGTGTGACACATGGTTTTTGTCTTTTCATCTTCCACAAGAGCCAGAAAGTTTCCTGCCGCTCTCTTTCCAGCTATTGACAAATGATTGCCAGATGTGAGATCTTTGCAGTGCTCTTTCCCCTCTGCAAACCTGCAGTGATGGGATATTTGATTCTCCCTTGCCCATTTCATCTCCTTTCCACATCTGCCAGGGATACACAGGCAATACATCCCTACATGAAAGTTTAAAGTTTACTCAAGCTCCTTCTCTTCTCTCTCTCTCTCTCCCCCCCCTCCTGCCACCAAACAGATAAAGCATTTCTGAGAGACAACATACTGAAGTCAATAATGACTCTCCATAAATCTCTGGAATACCTTGTTTGTTTTAATTATTTGCATGTAGATAACCTTTCAAGTTTTATTTATTTTACATCTCCCCCATCCTCTTTTTGTGGGGAAAGTAGGAGATAATTTGGTTACTAGATTCAAGTGGATAGCCATCTTGGTATGAAGCAGCAGTACAAATTTAGGTCCATTCTGCACCCAGAAAATGTAGTGAAAGGTATCTCTTTGTATCTCTTGTAGATACTTCTTTAAAAAACACTTTACATAATGTCAGCATAGAATCATAGAATCATAGAATCATAGAGTTGGAAGGGGCCATACAGGCCATCTAGTCCAACCCCCTGCTCAACGCAGGATTAGCCCTAGCATCCTAAAGCATCCAAGAAAAGTGTGTATCCAACCTTTGCTTGAAGATTGCCAGTGAGGGGGAGCTCACCACCTCCTTAGGCAGCCTATTCCACTGCTGAACTACTCTGACTGTGAAAATTTTTTTCCTGATATCTAGCCTATATCGTTGTACTTGAAGTTTAAACCCATTACTGAATGTCCTCTCTTCTGTAGCCAACAAAAACAGCATCCTGCCCTCCTCCACGTGACAACCTTTCAAATACTTAAAGAGGGCTATCATGTCCCCTCTCAACCTCCTTTTCTCCAGGCTGAACATTCCCAAGTCCCTCAACCTATCTTCATAGGGCTTGGTCCCTTGGCCCCAGATCATCCTCGTCGCTCTCCTCTGTACCCTTTCAATTTTATCTACGTCCTTCTTGAAGTGAGGCCTCCAGAACTGCACACAGTACTCCAGGTGTCGTCTGACCAGTGCCGTATACAATGGGACTATGACATCTTGTGATTTTGATGTGATGCCTCTGTTGATACAGCCCAGAATGGCATTTGCCTTTTTTACCGCTGCATCACACTGCCTGCTCATCTGGCGTTCCAGCAGCAAACCGGCAGCTACAGCCTCCATTTTAAAGTGCTAGTGGGAGGAGAGCAACCAGCAACCACTAGTGAAATGGCTGTGTGTAATGAAAATGGCCAGAAATAGTGTAATCTCCATCTCCAGTGCCCGCTCTCATGTCCACCTCCCATTTCCTGGAATGGGGCTTTGTGTGTGTAGCAAGTTGGCCCGAGCAATGAATACACGTTGTCCATAGAGGCAAAAAAAAAAAAATCCCACCTAGCAGTTGGCACACAAAACATGCCTCTCAAAACCCCCACCCCAAAATTGGGGAAAAAATTACTTTTGTTCATCTTCAAGTGTCAAACTTCCAAAATGGGCTGTCATTAAACTATGCATTATGCATTTATGATTATATACATAGGCATAGCAATGGAGAAGTTTTACTTTTAAAAAAGATCGCTTTTCCTTTAAAGCTAGGAGAAAGCTGATTGGCTGGCTGCCATGATTGACAGGCAGGGGGAGACTTGCTGGTATTGTGAATCCACCACCACAGCCATTTTAATCAGCCGTGCAGAGTGCCTGGAAGCATTAGAAAGCGGGAAAAGAAAGCGAGAGAGCAAGGAGGCGAGAAATGATGGGGGCGCATTTATTGTAGCATTAAATAATTGTGGTTTTTAGAGGTGCAGAATGGCCCTTAGAGTCCAGTGGCACACTTCCTCATATATATATTATAATGCAATACAATAGTTCCTGTGACTGTCAGGCTTGTAGGAACACCTCAGACTCTTGAAAAATTAGTGTGGCTTTTGTGTGGGATGTTCTGGTAAAGCAATTGTAATAACTAAATTCTGAGAGACTACATCTCTTCAGCAAATAAATAAATAAACAAACAAATAAATAAATAATGGAAATTCTAAAAGATTTGGGGATGGGAAATAAATATTTCAACATTCTCAAAAGACACTCCCTTCTTCCTAGATAATGTGTTTTAAGTGATTTGAAAGAGCCAGCAAGCTTCCCCTAATGTAGCTTATAATGACAACATGGAATGACCACATACAGAATCAGGAGCAAGGAAAGGAACTTCTGAGCATGGCTGAGTTATATGAATGTGCCACTTTCCCTCAAATGTTTCTTTACAATAGTTGTATAAAAAATGGCATTCTTCCTTTCGGTTTGTTCAGTTGGGCGAGTTTTATATATTTTTTTATACTGATGTTCTGGCTAACTGAACTACCTTTCATTGCCTGGCCAGGTCTGGAGTTTTTAAAGGAGTCATATCTGAGTATCCTCAGGATTGTACTGTTTTATCCCCTTTCTTTTTATTTGAATGTTGTGTAATTTGCCTTGTTCTCCTTCTGTATGAGCACAAAAGTACTGCATACAGGAAATGTATTGCAGATCTCTCTCATAACTTTAAGACAGAAGCTTGTAACTTTATTGTAATAAGAAATTCACATATACTGCATCTACTCACAGAATATTCTGCAAAACCTGAGAGGGAAACGAAAAAGAAAAGCCAAGCTGTAACAAAACGTTCTGGTTGTAAGTCTGAAAGTCTTTGAACATGATAAATCCTATTATTTTGGAGGGTAAGACTGCTACTTTGTGACCAGATGTCGGTACTATTAAAAGGCAGAGAAATGTCAGTTATTTAATTTATTATTATATTTTATGGTTGAGGGGGTGCCAGTTGGATTTGTTGCCTCAGGTGCCACAGTGTTTTTGTGCCGGACATGACTATATCTAAGGAATCCAGAAACGCATGTGGGATTGTTCTGTCCCCAGCACTGACTCCCATGGATTATCACAGCACATTTTAATTTGAACGGAGTGTAAATTGCAGTTTTTGTCAGTGGAACAGGAATTTGTTGAATTCACACCGTATTGAAAAACTCACATGTATGTGCAAGTGGGATCTCTGCTATTTGAGGGTGAACAGATAAGAGATTTTAATACCTATTTGTTCTTTGTGTGGTTGTTTTCTGGAAACAGAGAGACTGGTTTGACTTGCCAATCCACTTTTCCCTACAAACTCTATAGCCTGAAACTCCTGTCACAAGAGGCAAAGTCCTTGAAATTGAAAACACGTCACATAATATGCCCTCAATAAAGCAGTTGTGGGTTTCTCATGGCTTCCTGCACCTCTTGCTATTGCTACTCAGGGAGGTAAAGAGAGGTGCTAAGCAATGGAGGTGTCATCCTGCGCTAGCATCTAGGGAACGTCCTTCAGAGGACAACTTGTCACAAGCCGTCAAAGAAGCAAGTGGCTTTGTGGTCTCAGAACATCTGGCAGCACTGCACAGGAAGCTAAGGGGGTGTCATTAATTGTGATGAAATAATTTAAACCATCAGGAATAAATGAGGCTGTTAAGCTAAGTTCAGATTCCATTTGCCTTGCACATGTGTCTAGCAGCCTGTGTGCATTTTAAGGGGAAAATGGAATTATATTAGCCTGTGAGTAGAAGTGAAACAGATACAGTAAATGGAACACATTTATGGTGCAGTGACTTCTTGTAGATCTATATTTTAGATCTACATTTTAGATGCTGTTGTAGAAGATCAATGTAGAGAAAAGCAATACACTTTCCCCTAAAACTTTCATATAAAATCAGGCCTAATGTAGGAGCTATATAGGTTTACATCTAAAGCAACATTTTTGTTTATTCTGTCAGATCCTAAGAAAGGGGATGGGAGAGAAAAAAATCTTGTATGCCATAAATCAGGGTTGTTAGGGATGAAGAGTGTACACGGCATACTTTTAGACACTCATCTGTTCTGTTTTGTGTTCTTGAAATAGAAATAAATAAATAAATAAATAAATTGAAATAAATAAATGAGAATAACAATAAATGAAGTACCTTGGTGCATACCAAGTACCACAGCAGACCACAGGCTCCCATACAAGCTTAAAGCCCCCACCACACAATCCCTTCCGCCATGAAGATTTCTTTAAATCACTGGCGAACCCAAAACGGGAGCCTCTGTCCATAGCCTGAAGCAGCTCTGCTTCCTCATTCTTCTGGAACCCGGAACCGGTATTTAAGACCACTCAGCTTCACCAGTCTGATGAACTTTCAAACAAGCCCCCCCCCCCCCCATAGTCACTGATCAGAGGTAGAGCTTTGCAGTCTCAGGAACGTACACAGAAGGAGGAAATACGATAAATACCACAGGGTAATTTCCACAACTTTCCACAGCAATACAGTTGGCTTGGTTGCCAATTGGCTTGGTTGCCAGGGCTAATGACATGGTTACATGATCGCTGACAGATGGAGCTCCCATTGGTGGATGAGGCACTGTGAAAAGAAAAGGGGAGGAGACCAAAAACACTAACATTCATTTATGCATTAAAAAAAAGACCTTCCTTAGTGCCGTCATACAAGACAGTGCAAAGCTAATTTCATATACTGTACTGCAAAAACGCAGTCAACATTATGAAGAAGGGCTGTCTTACATAATAAAAAACACAATGGGTTTCACACAGAAAAAGCGGTCCCTTGTGCAGAAATAAAAACATTGTCTTTTTGGGCAGACTTTTCGCAGCGTTTCTTGCTATGCATAATATACCCTGGTGGCCTGTGGCAAGATCTGACTGCAAGGGATTAGGCATAGAAAACACCATACATTGATTTCCTTTTTCCTTTTAAGGCATCTATATTTCACATGACTCTGGGCAAGTGAATACTAGATGATGAGGCTAACACTAGTGGCAAGCCAGCATCTTCTGAAAATGCATATGAGCTTCCTGAAGGAATTGTGTTATTGTCTGCTATTGGGAACACAGTACTGGACTAGATAGTCTAATCTAAAAAAGAAATTCCACTCTGATAATTTCATTAGATTTATGTACAAAGTTCAGGTAATATAACTGTGTGACATTGTGCTTTCTTTGAGTGTCTGATGTTCTTCAGACTTATTGACTATTTAATATTTTGGAGGCACTAAGGGGCAAGCCTTGGGTTTGTGTCCTTGCTTATCTGAGAAGCTCCTTAGATGGCCTTCAGCAAATTATGGTTTATTTTATGTACTCAATTTAGAGTGCTGACTATGTGCTTTAAACACTATGGAAAGAAGTGGAAACTAAAAAGCAATATCAAAATGCAGAATACCTGTAATTAGGTTGCATAAATTTGCACAGAGAGAGAGAGAGACAGAGAGAGACAGAGAGAGAGAGAGAGAGAGAGACTTTTTTTTAAACAGAAGGAACAAATTAATAGGTGAAGGGACAGGTTCTGGCACACAGAGAACACACACCACATGTTTTTCTTTTGGCATATTGTTATGTAAATGAGCACCAGTGACCCATGGGCGGATCTAACACCACCCCTCCCCATTCTACAGCTAGCGGACCACAGATGTGTGGGGAGGACAGCCCACCAGCAGGCTGCAGATTCCAAACTCTCCCTATCCATCAGGCCTGCTAGGACCCTGGGAACATGAAGAACAAACGAAGCTCCATGGGAACCAGCCTCTATTGGAAGTCCCCCCAGCCATCCCACCATATGAGGCAGTTTTCTCCCCAACCAGGAAGATGCTCTTGCTGGTATATGCGCAGCCTCTTAATTGGTGGAAACTGGCACACAGGAGCAGGCTCAGCCCCGAAGGATCTGTCCCCAATTTAACTGTTTGCTGTGATAATAAGATAAAAGCAACTAATAAGATACAATGTTTGAGATCAAATACAGAAATTTACTGTACCAATTACAGGGTGAGAGGGTGGGAAGCATCCAGTGGCACCAGCAGCAAAGGTGGCTAGGCACCCATGGCAGTCAACATTTAAAGCCTGTTCCTCCCAAAATTTTGTGACCTTTTGCAAAAGGGCTTGGTCCCTTGGCTTTCAACCAGCCATTGAATGGCTTGAATGGCTTTCAACCAGGTCAGCTTTAGATCATTTAAACTGAACAGCTTGATTGGTCCACCGATTAGCTGTTTGGCTTAAATAGCTAGCAGACAATTATACCTTCCTTTTGCTCCACTTCTCTTCCAAAGGGAGAGCCAGCTTGGTATAGTGGTTAGGAGCGCCGACTTCTAATCTGGTGAGCTGGGTTTGATTCCCCACTCCACCTCCACATGCAGCCAGCTGGGTGACCTTAGGCTTGCCTCAGCACTGATAAAGCTGTTCTGATCAAGCAGTAATATCAGAGTTCTCTCAGCCTCACCTTCCCTGACAAGGTGTCTGTTGTGGGAAGAAGAAAGGGAAGGTGATTGTAAGCCACTTTGAGACTCCTGGTAGAGACAAGCAGCATATAAGAACCAACTCTCAAAGGGAACTGCTGATATCCAGTCAGCGAGTTCTGTAGGGATAGGGTTCAAACTACACCCTGCATGATCCAATCCCTGGTAGAGAAGCTTTCCCAAATCTTGCAAATACAAATAACGATATTGGTATTCTGGTGTATCAGCATATACTGATTTTTTTTTTCAGACCAAGCCTACCTGAGTCCCTCCCTGATATAATTTCTTTTTGTACATCCCTAGCCTGTTTGGTAATGCAGGGGAGCTTGTGTTTGAAAAAGATGCAAATAACACTAATGTGATTTTAGGCACATACTGTGTTCTATTCTGTACATGTGGCTTACTAACTAGGGTTTGTTTAACAAACTGTAGTTTAAACATTCCATAGTTTAATATGACATATGAATACAAATATTTTTTTATTAGAAATCTTCTACTGCAACCGTAGTTTTTGAATACCTGATAAAACTTAAGGTTACCTCTTCATTAGAAAATAATTTAGTAGTTTAAGATGAAAGCTAATTCATGCAAGCTTGTCCATGCTTAATACCTCATAATTCAGGAATCATTCATAGGGATGGTAAGATTATTTCTGGATTGTACCAATTTACACTACACTCACTGTCTGTCCATCCATCCAGTCAAAATATAAATGTCAGGAAGTGTAGCTGTCTGCCTGACACAGTAGTTTTGAATATGTGGCCATTTTATTTTTTTTCTTGATAGAAGTGACAATATAACCCTTCCCAACAGAAATGGTACAATTCAGGACTGTGTTTTACTGTGTTTGCTGTAGATGGAAACTGAACCTCAGTTATCCTTGATCTATCATCTGAACCCGTTAGTTTAATAAGTCTTCATAATTTTGCATCTGAGGTAGTGTGAAAATTTTATCTGTTTTGTTATTGTATATACGATGGCTGTTTTATACATTCCCCTCATCCTGTAATCTTTCAGTTGAGAGATAATGAATATACATGTGTTGAATCATCTTAGAATTTTAGAGATAGTCCTGTATGTTATTTCAGGTTTAAAGAATGTTTTTACTATTTCCTGTTGAGCAACATTTACTGCAAACGTAGCAAATCAAAAATCTGCTAGAGTACTTACACTACATAGCATTTCCCTTATTTTTAGAAGTGTTTCTGAAAGAGCTCCCATTGCATTTGCACATTTGAGGGTCAGGTGGTTTGTTGCTAACAAAGATAACCAATTCTATTTTTAGTCATTTTGTACAGCTTTGTGATTCCGACACTTCCTTTCCCCCCCTGTTTAACAAGGTAGCACTTTCTAAACATGAGCATACTTGCGTTCATGGATTTTCTGAACACAATGCATATGCTGTTGTTTTGTTAGCTCTTATCTCTTGTAAGGCATCATCAAAAACAGTTGCGTTGTGCGCTGCTATTAGCTTTCCAGCTTCAGCTACCAGTGTTGCCATCAGAAACACAATGTGAAAAAGTTTAGGTTAGTTTTAACAGAGGGAATTTTCTAAATAATACGGTCCTCTGTGCATTTCAAATTGATCTAATAATGTTGCTAACTTCTGGTACTTTTAAGGAGTATTAATTAGATGGTAAGTGGAACATGCTTTCTAGCTGCAGAGAAGAAAAAAAATTATGCTGAGTTTAACTTGGAGACTTTAGGGCAGGTGTAGTCAAACTGCAGCCCTCCAAATATCCATGGACATCTGGAGGGCCACAGTTTGATTACCCCTGCTTTAGGGCAAAGGCTGCATAGTGTTGGAAAAATATAACATATATAAGATACATGTAGACTACGTTCAACTAGTAAACAGTAAATATATAACCAAGCCTCAAAAAATTAATTTGCTTTTGGCCAGTTTTACAGAAGCCTCACTGTGAGTGTAGCAAATAGCAGTTCCAGTGGTTGGTACCACATCCTGCAGTTCTAACACTGCCTCAGGGAAGACCTGGGCTGGCTCTGCACTTACTTTGTTTTTTACATCATCAATCCTGCTGAATTCAGATCAGTTTGAACCCAGGTCTTCGTCTTTCCTTGTCCCCCAAATTGAAACAGAAAGAGTTCTTCACTTGATTGGCGAAGCTCAGAGGGGAGAGGGGTGCAGTGGTCACAAAATTACTTGGTTATTTTTCTTTTCCTGAATGAGGGGGGGGGTTGGGTGAAGTCCAGCCAACATTGAAGGAGAGTGCTTTATTAGCCAGAGCAAGCTAGGGGAGGAGCCAGGTGCAGCCAAGGCTGCTTGCTTCTTTCTTTTCCTGAAGGGGAGGAGGGAGCCAGCAATGTGGGCTTCTGGAATGCAATCACTTTAAAACAGGCAAAAATAAGTCTTGGGAGGGAAGCCTTGCAGTCAGGAACCAGAAAGTCTTTGAACTGATGCCCAGCCAATCAGGGAGAGACTGTTTCTCTACATCAGCATTGCAGGAAGTTAATCCGGCAAAATGCAGAAGATCCACACTATACTGGGGGGCTTCAAAAGCCAGGCCTTCAAATATAATGACTTATATCTGCTCCAGGATATAATGGGGAAAGGTAGGGTCAATGCGGATCAATCATGCATATTGCAGAGGGAAAACTTAAAGCACCCAAAATCAAAATGGAAACTGAATACAGTGCAGAGGCGAGGGATTCATTCAGGCTGGGAGAGGATAAAAAGCAAAGTGCAGATTCAACCCTGGATTGGTAATGGAAGATCCATGAAAGATTTGATCTGAGGTTTGTTTAGTGTAAAAATCAACTGGGTGGGAAGGGATTTTAGAGAATGTGGTGCTAAGGACAGATGCCATTCTCCTAACATGCCATTTTTCTGATGCAAAGTATCTGTTCAGATCTGCTATTTGACCATTGAGGGAAAACATAACTATACCTGAATGGTACCACTATTTCCTGGCGGACAAACAGCATGTCACTTGTTTTTAAGGGGGGATTTGCCATTAAGTCATAGATGTTTACAAGGCAAGAGACATTACAAAGTGGTTTGGTTTGTCATTGTCAGCCTCTGCAACAGAATGCTAGTATTCCTTGGTGGACTTCCATCCAAATACTGACCCTGCTTAGCTTCCAAACTCTGGTAAGCTCAAACTATCTAGGTCAGTTCTAATGAGATATGTCTTGGGGATGGGTAATTTCTAACTAGAAAATTAGTTAGAAAAATAAATTCCCCTTGTCCCAAATTCACCCCACTTTAAGGCTAATATTGTTATACTCCATCGCCAACATAAATCTCATGAGTCACCTGTTGCATACCTAGTTTGGCTCTCAGTTGCTACTGCTTGTGGTTTTGTTTTGTTTTTTACTGCTAAGGTAAAGAACAAGCAGTGTGTTCCCAAAAGGTTGCTTAGTGGCCAAGCTGCCACGGTAGTAGAACACTGTAGATGGTTGTAATAGCCACAGGGACAGTAAAGGTACATTTAGCCAATTTTAGACTGGACAATGATTTTATGGTGACCTCTCTAGATTGGTAATGCATGATTCTGTGTGAAAACTGCAGCCTGCTTTTTGTCCATTCCTGAGTGTTATGAGCTCTTGCAAGTTCTGGCTCTGACAGGCACCAATGAAGGCACAACTCCTCCCCAGCTTCTTCTATCCCTGCAAGCAATCTGAAATATTGGCATGGGAAGAAAGCAGTTGGGAAGCCAGAGTATGATTGGCAGGGAAGTGTGTTACCTGCTG
Source organism: Paroedura picta (assembly GCF_049243985.1). Taxonomy (NCBI): domain Eukaryota; kingdom Metazoa; phylum Chordata; class Lepidosauria; order Squamata; family Gekkonidae; genus Paroedura; species Paroedura picta. Next base: position 79,892,799 of record NC_135375.1, on the reverse strand, counting down.
TAATTCCTCTGATGTAAATAGTCATCTCTGTGGGTGTTTTGCAAATAAGAAGGGCCTGTTGTGAAGGCCATTGTATCACTGATCTTAAAGGATGTTGTAAATGAAAAGTAATAAATAAGTGGGATTTTTTTCTCAGTTTAGCCTTTCTGCAACACAAGTCTTCATGAATTTTGTGTGCAGCACAGGGGTGAGAGAAGAGTTTGATAGAAACTCAAATTATTTTCCACATCAAAGTCAAATGAGTGTCTCACAACATTAATGTTTCTTTCTCTGTCATATCTACTGCTGAAGAGTTGAGTGCATGATGCATTTGCCAAAATATTGTGATGATGGAATGTTGTTTCATGAATGCTTATTGGCACCAGCTAGGACAATTTCATTTGGCAGTTTCTGTTCATTCATAATTACTTTCTTACAGAGACTTTCAGTGGGAAAAAAATAGCTGGCTTGACCTCCAGTTGGGAAAAAAACACAATACTAAAACCTCTAGGCTATTCTTTTTTGCTTTTTAAAGATTTAAACTCCACCCTGAATAAGCTATATTAAGTGATACTTTAAATATGAAGTTAAAAACCTGAAATAGTCCCTGACAACCTTCAGTTACTAAAAATGTAAGAGAATTGTTGGCCATTCTAGCAAGTACTGTTTCCTGATAGTGGTGTGCTGTAGTGTCCCAAATGAATATAAAAGAAAAATAAACCCCACCCATTTAATGTAATGAGTTGGAATTCTTACGCAAACTAAGGAGCTTCATTTGATGTTCAAAGGGATCGTTGTTACAGCTCCTTGTCATCTAAATCATTGGCTTAGATACTGAAAAACCCAACATTTGGATGTTGTATAAATTGGCAACCGTATTGTCATTTGACTGGAAAGCAACGCTGTAGAGATGGAAAATGTTGTTCACTTGGATTGATTCTCTCTCTGCTATTCATACAACCCCCATTAGAATTGTTAATACATCCTGTAGCGACAGCTATGAGATATATCTCTAAGGTTACCCTGATTAATTTCATATGTGTGCTGGCTAATCTTGATCACTTTTACACAGACACACAGACACGCTCTACAGTATTGAAATCTGTATTCAAGTGAGGACATGGGTTTTTAGGGAAATCAAAGAGTTAGGGGCTCAGTGCTAGGCAATTGTTGGAGTTTGGAGAGGAAGGTAATGGTGGAGTCAGATGGGCTATGAAAAGAATTGCAGGGCAATCAAGAAATGGGAATAAGGTGGGTATAAGGATATAATGCTTTGGAAAGGGAACAGGGGAAGGCAGCAGAAGAATGAAAGAAGTATAGTAGATGGAGTCCAGTGAGGCCAAGGAAAGGAGGGATAGAAGTAGGAGAGCCTTAAGCAAGGTTGTCTGTAGAAAGCAAGGACAACAAAAGCAGCTGGAAGGAGTAAAGGACTAGGCCACCTTTTATTTATTTCTTCCTCATATTTATAGCAGTGCTAATGCACACGTTCTCTCTGTTGAATAGTATATTTCTTGTCAAATAATTGTGAATGCAGAGAAATCTGTAACAAGCTCTTTTCCAACCAACTGCAGCATGCGTAATGTATATGCTGCATTTTTGTGGTGATAAGAAAGCATCTTGAAAAACTGGGGTTCAGTTGAATGAGTGGGGAACCCACAATTCTTACAGAAGCTGTTGGTATCCATAGTGTGCCTATTGTTCGTAGTTTTACCTTGAATTGGGCTTGATCTGGGAGGGTGGAACTTGATTTGAGACTGGACTCTTTCTTTCATTAAAGAGTAAAAGAGTAAAGTAATGGCTTGTTTATAGGTTTAATAGTTTATATGATTTAAAAAACTAGTCCTGTTGTTGTTAAGAAATAATTTCCACTTATTTTGATTTTTAGAAAGAACAGATGTTCAACTGTTACACCAACTATATTATGCATGAATTATATTGATATGCATGCTAGGCATTTTTCTGAGAGTTGTGACGTAGTAATCACTTAACATTTGGGAACCAGTTAAACTGTGAATAATTTCAGGGGGGGGGAAGCCAGATAAACTGGGAATGATTTTTGGGGGGAACTAGTTAAACTGGGAATGATTTTTTTCACTGTTTTCTTAGACCATTTATGCACTGGAGGTTTCATGCTGGGCTGTAGGCTGGAGTTTTAGTCATGGCTAGTTGCCCCACCTCTTCCTGCACCCACACGGGGGAGCATTTGGCCCGGTGTACCTCATCTGCCCCTGATTTGTGCTCCTGCATGGGAGCTGGGGCAGTGAAGTTCCCAGTGCATAATTGGTCTTAGTGAAAAAAATTGAGAACAAGAGTACTTTATAAAAGTATAAAAATTCACTATTTGTGCTCTGTATGCTTTTATTTGTTAAAAATATGTTATTGATGCAGGTTATATGTTTCCTGCTTTCTAAGAGCTAAAGTGGTAAATATTATTTTGTTTTTATGAAAGCAGAAATATATCAACCAATGAAAAAGATAGAAAGAAAAATGCATGTCCTTTTGCTTTCCCTGGAACCAGTAATCCAAATTCAGACAAATTGAAGAATTATTTTGTCACTCTACTCATAATCTCTTTAGCTTATTCCTCTATTCATTAAAATATGTGAAATCCATGTCATTGTCTAACATTGTAGCTAACCTATGTGGTTATGCATACATGCATGCTGCTTCTGTAAACTTTCCGATGTTCAACCATTCTTTCCCTATTGCTAGACTCAAAATGGATTTTGCATAGTGAGGTTTGGGGAATATACTTTAGTATTTCAGGCTGAAGGTGGAAAGGACAAACCCAAAAACCAAAGACATTCAGATGGACATATAGCTAGCTACTCTTGCAATCACACACAAAGGTGTTCACTTTTTTTCTCATTTTTGGGATCAAGTTTTTGTCTTGCTCCACAGGGCTCTGTATTCTTTGCTGCCTTGTCACCCTTGAATATAAGAACAAAAGACAAGCCCTCTTGCATCTGATCAAAGACCTATCTAGTCCTGCATTCTTTCCTAACAATTGCCTGTGGAAGGCCTGCAAGCAAGGGTATCAAGGTTCTGCCCTGTTGTTTGTCCCTAGCACCAGGTATTCAGGGGTACGTGATCTGTAATCATTTCTTTTTGCTAGTAATTCATTCATGCTCCTTGAATTTTTGAAATTCTTTCTTGCAAGCTGGTCCATTTTGCATCTGGCAGCAAGGACTTCTGTAACATCCAGGGAATCGTTTTTTTGTCCTATACATTTGAAAATAACATTCATGAGATACCATGTCAGTGATTGCTCTGATAGAATCATAGAATCATAGAGTTGGAAGGGGCCATACAGGCCATCTAGTCCAACCCCCTGCTCAATGCAGGATCAGCCCTAACCATCCTAAAGCCTCCAAGAAAAGTGTGTATCCAGATTGATTGATTGAGTCTTTAAAGGTGTTCCTGGAAGTTGCAAGCAATGGGTTTTGCAATCTCTTTCCAGCAGGAGATAGTCAGTACATTATGGTGAAAACATGTTAATAAAATAAATTGTAGAAATTTCATTAATACATTGAATATTCTCTCATGTTGGCATGCATTGTCAGCATTCTCCAAAGAGCAGTTCTGTAAAGGCTCTTAAAAAAAATTCTATGGCAACTATCAGGTGTGTGATGATTGCTAATTTTCTCCAAGTGCCTATTTTGAGGGCAACGACATGTAGGTATTGCATGTGAAGGCGTAGGGCGAGGCACATTAGAGATTTTTTGTGGTTATCTTGCTGCTCTAATTGGTATTATGGCCAAAAATTTACAAGGTAACAGTTATAGAACGGGCAGATGAAACAACATCAAAGTTTAAAAGCTGAGTGCCCTAAGGTACGGTACAGCAAAATTCTTTAATGTATACACTCACATACCTGGAGCAATGACTTCAATCTCTGCATGGTACCACACACACTTTTCCTCTCCTTCGCTCATGGGAAGAATCTCTAGCATGAGCTGCCAGAGCAAATTCAAACTATTTTGCTGCCCTAAGCAAAAGTTAATTCCCTATCCATCTTGTAGGTAGCAGCTAGGGGCCAGGGATTGTATGCCTTCTTCAAGGTCTTTCCCAGCTACTTCCCTTTTTCATGGTGCCATATGGTTGAATGAAGGAAAATAGAAGGAAGATAAGTTTAGAATGACCATGTTCTTTCTATAGCATAGTAGAATGTGCCTTCCAGGATTTCCCTGAATAGCCTGGGCACCTGGAATTTTTCAAACCAGTCAGCCATTTGTACTGCCTATTCCCTGTGCTGATATGGAGGCATACTGAAAAGCACAGGCAGAAAAAGCCATCCTTACAGAATTTGCAGAAAGATGTAAGATCTTAGAAACCATGTTTTCCCCTCACTGAAAGTGTATTGTAATAGCTTTTCAGTTACGAACACCAACAGAGATCAATATAAACAGAATTTATGATGTACCTCCTATTTACCTTCTGACCTAAAAATCAGCAATGTGGTTTTTGAGTAGCTGACTTACTGTAAGTCTCCTCACATCCAGATGTGTTGGTACTGTGACTAATTCCATCTCCTGCAACACAGACAGAGAAATTTTCCCCTGGTTGTACAGTAATTGTGGGAGAGCTGGAGAGATTAAAGAAAAACAAACAGAAACCACAAACTAAATTTATTCCCGTCCAAATCGAACAATTGTCATCTATCTTTTTTCATTCACTTACGTAGTTTGCAAATTATCAACTCATTCTGCCCCAAGTGTTCTACATATTGTCAAATTCTACATTTATCAAAATCTGATTTGAAATATATTTATGGTGCAGATAGCATGACAAGAGAAATGCAGTGCAACAGAATTCATTTCACCTCAAGCAGTAACAGAAACATTCTGGTCAGTATGTAGGTATGTTTTGTGTCCCTGCAGGGACACTGTTTGGTGTGTGTGTGTGGGGGGAGCTGGGCCTCAAAGACCCAGGTTTTCCTGTATGCATGAGCCAGGCCTCTGATGGCCACCATGGCAAGAAAAGGAATGCAGAAAAATAATTGTTTAGCATCTCTGCTGGAAAATTATTTGTTTGAAGCTCTCCATTTAATATTTGGAGAACACATTTTCTGCCCTTATTTGTCAGTCCTTTTATATGCTTTTTGCATTGTTTTGAGTACTCTTTTATTATTTTGTAGACTGGCTTACTTTTTTAGCATTTTGTATGCCACGTTGTATATTTGGATAAATTATTGAGTCAGAAAATAATCAGTCAGTTAATCTCATCTGCATTCTAGTTCAGGAAAAGTCTGCATGTTAGGAAAGTAGGGAACTTGGCACTAATTAAAGTTTTGAAATAGATTGCCAATTATTTCTACAGCACTTGACGAGTTGTGGCTAGTTTGCTATGTAATGTGTGGGCCAGTGCTCCCTTACTTGCAGGGCATGATCAGACAAAATAGTGGAGATCTCATCACCACAGAGAATGAAGATCCTTAGCAAGGCTACTACTGAAAGGTCTGTATTATTCATTAGACGAAGCTTCATTAACATCAAATAAATTTTCACATTTGTGGATAGTGAAGGAAGAGCATTTTATAATTCTTGGCAAGGCCACCTTGAATCTTTTGTTATTCAGTATGAGACCTGAGATCTTTTGTTATCCAGTCTTTTGTTATTTGAGAGCCAGCTTGGTATAGTGGCTAAGAGCCAGGTTTGATTCCCCACTCCTCCACATGCAACCAGCTGGATGACCTTGGGTAGTCACAGTCCTGATAGTGTTGTTGTCATAGACCAACCCTGTCAGAGCTCCCTCAGCCCCACCTACCTCACAGGGTGTTGTGGGGAGAGGAAGGGAAGATAATTGTAAGCCATTTTGAGATTCCATATTGTAGTGAAAAGTGGGGTACAAAAACTAACCCTTCTTTAAAAAGGAGTGGTTCCCTTTTTATAACATCATGCCCAAGAGGATTTAAAATGAAACAGTTCAAATTTCTTGGTATTTATAAACAACATAATTAAAATGTATATATTGATTATTATAAACGAACAACAGTTACCCTGCCTACTGCTAGAAGGAAATGGTTTCAATCTGAAGTACTTTTGGATATAAATGGCAAGAAGATTGGTACCATCTAGTTTGTGATAAGGAAGAATGAACCATCATATCTGTGCAACTTACAATGTTTCCTTCCCCACCGGTGAGAAATTTTTTTGATTTGCTATTTAAGGATGGATGGGACAAGCAACTAGTCTCTTTTAATTATTTCTTTTCACAACTGGCAAAGTGTCTGCCACTAGTTACTAACCATGACATTTTTATTTCCGCAATGTTTTTGTGAACTACAACTCAACCCAAAGGACTGATTAACTTTTTAAGGTAAGAATAATGCATAATTTGGATGTTATGACGCAATTTACTAAACTGCTACTAATTTGCCTTTTCCTTTTATCTGTATTCTTATGATCGTTGTTCCATTGTCTGAGGAAGTGTGCATGCACTTGAAAGTTCACACCTTTAATAAATCTTTGTCTTAAAGTTGCTATTGGACTCAAATGTCGCTATTCAAAGACTATTTAAACTTATAGTATGTGGTTTGTCCAGTCCAGAGCAATATAATGGTTGGGGTAAGGAGACATAAGGTTGCTCACAATATTTCTTCATGAAGAATCACTTTAGAAGGCACCACCCAGTTTTAGAAAATGAGTCTCTGATCTGCCAGTTAGTTGTGTCACTCATTAATATGATTAAAGTGGTTTAAAAGTCCATTTTTGGTGGTAGATCACCTATAATAACTGCTTAGATTATATGATTGTGAATCAGACAGTTCCATGAGCTTAGATTAACATTTGGAGTTTTCATAATGAACAAGGATTTCCATGTCCTTTTCCCCATCATGGACTTTACCATGTGTGTTTTGAAGCAACTGTTTTGGATCCATAAGCAATATCCTAATGATAATTTGGAGAATAACATCACTCCTTAGTTGGTAAAAATGCAACTGCCACTCACCGAGGCTGCTGAGTGCAGTTGTGGGGGACTCCAGGGTCAGAAGAGGGTGGTGCTGGAAGCTGGTGACAGGGTCCATGCCCTATGATTCTCATGTGCTTCACCAGCAGTGATTGGTGCAAGTGATGAGGAGCAGGCCAAGGGCCTGGGCTACATGACACCTTAAACTGGGGAATGCACTCACCTCTAGCCTCTTTGTTCCTAGATTGCTGCATTACTTCACAGTATCCCACCCTTTATCTCAGGGGTTCTTATACTTGTGATTATTATGCTGCTCTTGTCAAAAGCATGTTCATTTCAGCTATGCCATTTCATCACAGCTAGCAATTGTTAGGCATGGGATGGATCCATATTAGGGGGGAGGCTGAGCCTACATGCTGGATTCCCCCATAGGAGGGGGTTTCTATGTGGATGAGGCCTCCCAACTTTCCTGTCACATCCCAGGTGCCAAGCAGGCTTTGAGGGCCATGGGATCAGGCTGGTGTGTGCCTAGTGCACTGGTTGTATGGCATTTCCTTGCAGTCTATTGGCTGCAAAATGGTTGAATCCACCCATGCAGTGCCCATTCTCATTTTCATGGAAATAAAAACTGTGGCCTATTTTATGCCAAAAACTTTGTGGTGTTTGAGTCCTAATTCTGGTCCAGAAAAATGTTCCTCTTGCCATGCAATACTATATAACTGTTTTGTCAGTTTTGTCAGTTTTTGTCAGTATGTGCAGAGTCTTGTCATGGTTATGAATGGAAACATAATGGCCTGAAACATTAAAGTACTGCAGCTTTTGGAAACAGCTTTAGATCACAAATGTCTACTGTACTGATTATAAGTACAAACTGAGGTGGAAATAAGACTGCTGATTCTTTGTATCAACTGCATGTACCTTCTTCTTGAGATGTTTCTTCAATACCTTCTTGCAATTAATTCCATAATAATTATAATAGCTTGCAATGGAGAAAAAGTAATTTGTATAGTCCCGTAGGGGGGGACCACCCAGACATTTCTATAGACCTGGGATAACTCTAACCAAGAAGTCCTTTGACAGGACTATAATATAATAAGAGGAGCAGGGAAATGGTGTTAGTGGGATTGCAGTGACAGGCTATACTTATAACCTTTACAGGGTCACTGTTAGGGGTGAACAGATCAATACATATATGAATCTATATTGCAGGTATGGTTTCTGAGCAACTGCAAACTGAAGGACTCCCTACTATGCATACAGCTCCTATTGAATGCATGAAAAATGGGAAAGGACCTTCTACCACCCTGCTACCTCCATGATTGATTCATCTTGTTCATTGTTTGAAAAGGTCTTGGTTTCATTTGAGTATGCTGTCTCTCCAGGGCACTTTTTATACAAGATGTCACCCAGAAGCCTCAGAATCTGAAAGTTTGTGGCTTCTTGTTTTGATCCTAATGGTGGCTACTTAAGTGTCACTAAAATCATCAGTGCAGTATATTTCAGTGATACTGTCTAGGTGATTTTTTTTTAGCATAGCAATAGTCTGGTGTACCCTGTAAAGCGGTGGCCTGTCATATCATCAGTATTTGCAAATGAAAACCAATATTTCTCAACACTGAAATCCATAGTCTTCCTATCTGCTTCCATTCTTGTTTCATCTTTGCCCTTGTTTCTATGAGGACTACACCTAGGACTTGCTAGATTTTATCAGCCTCTACCTATGCCTATGTTCTATCCAATACTGTATCATTTATTGAGTGAATTGGTCTAGAACAGGGGTAGTCAACCTGTGGTCCTCCAGATGTTCATGGACTACAATTCTCATGGCTCATGGGAATTGTAGTCCATGGACATCTGGAGGACCACAGGTTGACTACCCCTGCTCTAGAGTACTTTAGTTGAATTTATGCAAAAGAAAGACTGCCATTTTAAAATTTAATCTATATAATTCACTCTTTCATGGTAGTTTCATTTTGGTGAAGACAACAGCTTTTCACAAAACTAAATTGACCCATTGTATAAGAACTAGTTTAGAGCAATAATCTCTTGGATGACCAGAAAAATAGCTCATATGTATGAGTTTAAACTGGAAAAAATAGCCATTCATTATTGTATACATATTGCTATGTTTGATATTTGGTAAAGATTTAGGCAAGGGATTTCTGGAAATAAAGGGTAGAGGAAGATTTTAAAAATAATTATAGGATTGGCTTTTGAATCCACACTGAATAAAAGAAAGTACTTTTACAAAATAAGTAACATATGTATAGCATAAAGAACATCAGATTCAACTACAGAAGATTTTGTATTAATATTAAAACATTTCATTGAATTACTGTATACTTTTATTTATCTGCATCAACAAAAATCCATTTAATGGGAAGACAATGTTGGGATAAACTTAAGAAGGCAAACTTTGACTTGTGTTCCTATTAGCTGAATTGGGGCAGAAGGGAGAAGAATTTTTGAGTAAGAGTTAACTTATTCTACATTGTGGGCTTGTTCATGGCTTGTAAAGAATCCAAAGGAATTTGTAATGGACTGTGAACAATGGATTGCAGTAGGGGGTAAAAACAACAAAAGGAGATGGAAGGAAAATTGCCTAATTAGACCCAGCACTACTTCTGGAAACATTAAAAAAGGATCACAAGAGATCTCAAGGAGTAGAGAGTAGCGAAACATTCTGCTGTTGCAGCCTCCTTCCCAAATACTGAAATCCATTATTCTCCTGAAAGGGAATTCCAGCTGGCCTTAAAATTTTGAACATGAACTTGCCTGTGGGTTCTGTGTGTATAATCTACAAATAGGTGTTAGTCCAAATGAAGTACCTACAGTATGCTTTCAATATTGGTATTTTAATTTCTAAATCACAGACATTCTTGGGGTTGGATTTTGTATATATATATACAACAGAAATGCAACTATTCCACTGGTATTCTAGGATAATTTTTCAAATATCAACCTATTCTAAACTCGTTAGAAGAGAACAATTTCCTGCCAATCTTACTTTCCCCCCTGTAATTTATGATGTGGGCAAAACAGAATTTATACAAACACACATGGTGGTGGGCTCTAATCTTGAGAGCCAGGTGACCCTTGGCTGGTCACAATTCTTTGGGACTCCTTCAGGAAGTGAAAAGCAGGGTATAAAAATACCTGGTCCAGAAGATATTAATCATTTAGAAAGGACTATGTTCAGAATTACATTCACTTGTGAAGGCTGCTGCTATTTAGCTTTCACAGCTAGAATACGAGCAACATCTTTGTTTTGCTTAAAAAGGTAAAGGTAAAGGTATCCCCTGTGCAAGCACTGGGTCATGTCTGACCCTTTGGGTGACGCCCTCTAGCGTTTTCATGGCAGACTCAATACGGGATGGTTTGCAGGTGCCTTCCCCAGTCATTACCGTTTACCCCCCAGCAAGCTGGGAACTCATTTTATCGACCTCAGAAGGATGGAAGGCTGAGTCAACCTTGAGCCAGCTTCTGGGATTGAACTCCCAGCCTCATGGGCAGAGCTTCAGACTGCATGTATGCTGCATTACCATTCTGTGCCACAAGAGGCTCTTTTGTTTTGCTTCGTTCCTTTTATAGTCTGCCAAGAGAGCTGGGCTGGATTGCAAGAATTGCAAGGCTAGTGGGAGAAGAAGAAGATAAGTTGGTTTTTATATGCCACTTTTCTCTACCATAAGGAGTCTCAAAGCAGCTTACTTTTGCCTTCCCTTTCTTCTTCCCACAACAGGCACCCTGTGAGGTAGGTGAGGCTCAGAGAGTCCTGAAATTACTGCTTGGTCAGAACAGCTTTATCAGTCCTGTGGCAAGCTCAAGGTCACCCAGCCGGTTGTATCTGGGGGAGCACGGAATCAAACCAGGCTTGCCAGATTAGAAATCCCCACTCCTAACCACAACACCAAGCTGGCTCTCAGTAGAGAGACTAGAAATACACAGACTACAGTAGGAGACATTTTTTCAGGAGGGTGCAATTTATTAAGTTTCCAGTTGTCCAGAGGTCCATCTGCCTCTCTTCTTGCTGCTGTCAGCATGTGATACTGTGCCTTCCCCCCAACTTTCTGTAGCAGGACCAAACTGGCTACTAGCATGTAGGAAGGTCATGGTTTTGTTTGCATTGCTGGCATTAAAAATATTTTAGATGGGAGCATTCCATCTCTATGTAGTTTGTGAAACAAAGAACTAAAGTTCCTGTGTGAGAATTTTAACATCAAACCTATAAGTTGCTGCTGATTTTAATTTTAATAAAGGTATTCCCAGCCCTTTCTTTATGCCCAAGGTAGACTTATTATCTCTAGATGCTGGATTCAATTTTGGTGAGAGGCAGGAAACTACAATAAATTTCATAAAAACTTGGTCTGTGTAAAAATATTCATGATGTACCAACTGGGGGCATTTCACTAAATTTACTGTTTTATTGTCATCTAAGTACACAATGGAAGAAACACATTTATTGTGTCCTTTTGTGAATGTTGCCTGTTAATCCAAATAGCTGCAGTTAGAATTTTCTAATGGCCCATTGTAGTTGCCATCATCTTAACAGGTATGGGAAGTTTTGTTTTTAGGGAAAAAAAATATCATGATGTATATTTTTCCTCCAATAAAATAGAACTGCATGGTCTAATTTCAAAATTTATTTTGAACTTCATTTACAAATAATGCTGTAATTCAAACTATGTACAGTACACCAGATTTAAGAATAGTAGCATTGAGATCAAACAGTAAGTAGTATTTTACTTTATTTTTCAGTAAGCCTTTCTTGATTAGCTCAGAAAAAAAACTGTGAACCAGCCAATTTGGGCAGATCCTGTAATCTGCCCCAATAACCATTTCCTTTTTTTTTTTTTTTTTTGCATTTGTACCTTCTTTATCTCCCTTGATATACATTTGCCTTTGGTAAGAACCTAAGCATCAAATATACAGGGACTCACCGATGTAAACTCGTGTATGGGGCACATTAACTTCATTGACACATTATGTAAAATATATTGTTCTGAACTGAGTTTCTTAAACTTGATTTCATATTTATATATATATGACTGAGGAGAATCTTTTAGGTACAAAAAAAAAGCCAAACCAGGATTCTAGTTTTGATGACAATCTGTCAGTGCCTTACAGCTCTTGTCTTTGTTGTAGCTCACTGAATGTTTTATTTTTGTTATAATTACAGTATCTTGCCTGCACTTTGTCCCTCTGATCCTTTGTTAAAGCCCAGATCACTGTGTGCAGACTGTGCTTGTAGGTGTGATTTATTGAGTGACAAGTAGCTGTAGGGTAGAATACACGCCTCTGTACCTGAGTAAAGTATTAGACATCACAGAACTATGGGGTGGGTGGTGGGGGAGGCGAGGAAAAAAGGCAAAGAGCAGTAACACAGCAGCTCCTGGATACAGATCAGACAAGAGGTTCTGCCACAAATCACCTAGAAACATGTCAGACGCTGCATGTTTGTTGTTTTACACTGAGGGCACAGCCGTAGTCCAAAAGTATTGATTCTTTTCTTTGTACAGAGACAGAAACTGTCAGCTCTTGCAGGCTGACCTTGGTACAGCTCAGACAACTATTCCCCACCCTGCCTACCAGATGAACCCCACAGGAAAAGTCCAGGGAAGACATGCCAATGTCTGCTTCACGCAAATGCAGAAAGACCCAAGCCCCCTGGAGCAGCACTCTTTTCCCCACCCCCACCCCCAGGGGGAAAAGCACGGTGGCAGCTTGGCATTGAATTCTGTTGCCACCCCATATTGATAAAAATTCATAGGAAATTCAAGAGAAATATTCATTTATGAAATTCAACGTAACCAACCAAAAAATTGGGGAGAAGGGAACCTCTGCTTTCTTTTGGCGGAAAATACAATAATGTTTCCATTCTGTTTCTTGTATGTTTCTCTTTTTCCCCCCGCAATGGGCAGAGAGAAATGAGAAACAGGCCTACTTGGACTAATGGGAGTCAGGAATATTTCAATAGGATTGCAATTATTTGTGGTCTTCTAATAAAACGTGCACATAAAAACATGACCACATTTCTGGGAATATTTTTGCGTGGAGGCCTGAACTCTCAGTTGCCTTTTTATAGTGCACAGTGGCGCATATGGGTTCATCATGGTATATTTGCAGAGTTCCATTTTCCAGACTTTTCTTTTTGCATTATGGATAGTGGCTAAAAGAGCATCACCTTATGAAAGCACTATGATAAGTCATGAAGCATTTCAGTAGAAGTTCCACATTATTTACTTTGGGTAGAATATTTGGAGTCACCTTTTGTGCCCTCTGAAGCAGCAGGTTGCCATCTTGTTAGTCCAATACAATACTGTGATCACTTTTACTGTGGCTCTTTTCTTTGCACAGGCAATTAATTTCCCTCCCTATGTTATCCTATTTTTAGACCACAAATGAAAGTTAAGTTTAAAAATATGCATGTATATTACCATGAAGCAAACTCTTGCTGTTTAACCTGTGAGAGAAACTTGATGTCTTTCTAGCAAACAATGTGATAACTTTGATGGGCTTTTCAAATACCATTTGATCTGCAGTTTGCATTTAAATCCGCAGTATGCAATTTGGACATCTCTGAGTGGAAGCAAATCAAGTTTTTAAAAAAATAATTCTGTAATATAATTTATTTTTTTGCTTATGAGAATTGAAAAATGTATTCTTAAATGGGGAAAATCCAAAGAATGACAGTTGGAGTTTTTGACTATAGAATGGATCCCCCCCCTACTTTCTCTTTACAGCTGAACTCCAAATAACTATTATATTACTGAGGGCTAGAAGATTCTTTCCTAGAGTGGTTTCTCAGTGATGGCAGGTCACAGTAGATGAGCGATTGGGATGTGAGTGTCCTGCATAGTGCAGGGGGTTGGACTAGATGACCCATGAGATCCCTTCCAACTCTATGATTCTATGATTCTACAACAAGGAATGCGGAAGGGGGGGGGTAGGTAAAGGAAATCTATGGAAATTGCCCAACACTCTTTCCCCTCTACACTCAAAGGAAAACATGAGCTTGATCATTCTTACAATAGTTGTGGATTCAGCTAATTGTTGACAAAATAAGTAAATAAGCCCTGACTTTTGACAAATGAAAATGAAAAATCCTGCATGACCGTTGTTTACTCATGCTCAGAGCATTTTGGTTTCTAATGAGGCCATATGGATAGTACTCTGTTTGTATGTACAGAAATATTATTTTTGAAATAAATTAAATGGGCTGCTGTATTGAGTCTGTATGCCTAAGCTTATGTTTGGGTGCTGAATGTTGATTTCCATAATACTAAAAAGTAAAAGCTCCAAGTTACTTCATCTTTCAGATATATTCAGAAACAAACCTTGAAAGATTGCTGAACATCTTCCATCTCTTATCTACATATTACTGAAGGCAGAAATGCAGCACTATATCTGGTTGACCAGGCAAGGTAGACCTTAGCCATGCCTGTTCAGGTACCTTTTCTTAACCTTGCATCATATGCTGTAACATCATGAAGTGAAGTGATAAAGCTGAACTCCACTTAGAGCATTTACAAATATTTAATCGGAAACAAAAAACTCACATTAAAAGAACATGGTAAAGGAAGTGCCCAGAAATTAGCAGTAAAACTTAGATAACTGTTGTACCTAAAAGCCATTGACAGATTTTAAAAAATTATTTATATGTATTTACTTAAAACATTTTAATGCCATATTTCTGCTTGATTAGGGTCTCCAAGGCAGTGCATATAAAAACATCAAAACATTTGAACAGTTAAAAACAACATTTAAAATTATATCTGTAACTTTTACTAAAGCCAGTAAGGGGTGCGGGGAGGAGCTGGGTCTCACCACCTAACCACCAATCAGATTGGCTGTCTCAGCTGCCCCATTCCTGATTGGCCTTCCATTCAACAAATGGCCAGTCAGGAAGGATGTGCCATCCCTAGTTGCATCCCCGGTAAGCAGGAGCTTGGAGGGAGGGTGGAGGGCCTGGGACTGTGGGTTGGTGAAGGTATGGAGCCCCTGCCAGCACTCACGTTGCCCTGAGCGGCTACAGCTGTGGCCTTAAATGGCCCTGATAGAGCTGCTGGGGTGGCAGGAAGAGGAGTAGACTGACCCCCAGTGCCTCCTTTCCCACCCCAAAAAGACACTCCAAGGCCTCCACAGGCCTTGGTAGGCCTTTTAGGGGTGGCAGAGTGGAGAGCAGACCAACCACCAGGGCCTCCCCCCTACCCTGAAATGGTCCACCAAGGCCTCTTCAGGCCTTGCCTGGCCTGCCTAGGGCAGGGGGGAGGGTGGTCTAGTGCCCGTTGGATTCAGAGATACAATGGGGTTTTCTGCTAATTTAGAAGATAATTCAGTTAAAGCACACACAAACAAATAAAACCAGAACCAAGGAAGAGGGCCAATAACTGGCAGAAGACACCAGTAGATGAATCTCCATGACTGATTCCACTGTTCTGATTTTATGACATGTTCTCACCATATCACATTATAAATGTAGACTCCAGATTTGCACCTGGCATTCTGCATCTGTGGTTTTCTCACAGCACGGGTAAGGATTCCAATTGTAGCATTTATTTTGCATTTTCTCAAGCAAGTGGGCAGTGCCGCGTTGCACCTTAAATCATAACATGAATTTAGATGCTGGAGAAGGAGATGAGGGAGGTGTGGGGGAGGGGAGTGTTAAGTCCTTATTTTCATTCTTAACTTTCTGGAGTGTTCCCAGAAAGTGGGTGTTAATGTTATTGCAAATTTGAGGCGGGAGGAGAGGCAGATTATTGGTCAGAGTTAATATATAATCACTTAAGGCAGGTATGAAAGAGGAAGCGGACTCAAATCCCAAGCTTCCATATTGGAAAACTGCAAATTCTCTCCCAGGGGTGGGAGAGAAACTGGGTTTTCCAAGGGTTCTCAAACTGCGTGGCAAACATGAAAAACATCCCTTAGGAGCCCAATTGTTGTGTGAAAAACTTGTTATTCTGTGGAACATTAGGGAGGCCATTGTGGCACTTCCGTGGCTGAAGAACCAGTCCATGGGAAGGGGGCTCCAAATTTTTCAGATGGTGCACTCATGGAAACAGTAATCGTGTAACTCTACCTTTCCTGCTAATGTTGCTTTCAGATCCATTAAAATTAGCCCAAAGTATTTTCTTTCCTTTCTGTTAGTTTTCTGCATACCATCTAGCCTCACTAATATATTCAAACTAGTCCACTTTACTTTCTGTTTCTCTTATGCATTTGTAAAATATCCTTGCCATTTCTTATTTCCTGTTTCTGTCAAATGCACTTTAGTCATTTTTTCAGAGGGTGTATGTTTTCTTATGAGGTGCACCATGTTGAATAATCTATGTAGATAGAGTCCATCCTTACTTTGTTCCTTTTTTTAAAGATTGTGTTGTCGAGTCAGATACCTGACTTTGAAGAGTGAAAGCTGTGCAACATATTCTTCAAATGAGGAGGCTTGTAAACTGCATAAGACTGGCATCTGAATTTAAGCAACGATCTTGCCTATGGGGTGATCAGCGTGCATGATACCATCAGTCTGCATGGAATTATATAGAGTACAAGAAAATACCTCTTTGCTGAGAGGAATTGACAATTTAATGTGCTTCTGAATTACTGGACTTCTTACTTGTTGACCTAATGAGATGGCCTAGTGCCATGGATACTATGTTAATTTTTACTTTGTGGTTAGCGTATTCCACAAGTTTGGTCCCATCAACTCTGACTCAAAACATATGTTCTCTCATCTGTTCATTATTGTCTGGAATGTGTGTATGTATGCACTACAGATTTGGGAAGCATTAAAAACACATTAATGCTATTCAGTTGTTGCTATCCTGACAGTGGCTAAACTACAGATAACCATTGTGTATGTGTGATTACATGACATTTTTTGCTCATCATAACACACATGAAGCAACCTTTTAATGAATCATACCATTCATCCATCAAGATCAGTATTGTCTACTCAGCCTGGCAGTGGCTCTCCAGAGTCTCAGGCTAAGGTTTTCCATCTCACCTGCTGCCAGATCCTGTAACCGGAGAGGCTGAGGTTTGAGCCTGGGACCTTCTGCATTCCAAACAGATACTCTACCACTGAGCCGTGGCCTCTGGTATCTCAGCATGAAAGCCTGTGGTAATTCTGGGGGCAACTTTATTGGAATCAAGAGTGCAGGATTTGAGTTGAGCCCATCTGATCTTCACAATGCCTGATGCCCAGATATGAAGAGCCTGTTTTAATTATAACACTCTTCTTTTTCTTAGAGGTAAAAAAAAAAGGCAGTCTTCCCCTTTCCATTGTTCACTTTTCATACAAATAGTACAGTTACAATCCATGATATCCTTTTTGAAAATGTCACTTTGGTTTTGCCTTGTTAAGTCTCTTGTTTGATTTCTTAGACAAGGTTATGAATCACTATCTAATGTGCAGGTCTTTTGAAATCACACCCAAGGTTTATTGTCAGTAACAGGCTAGTGGCCTTATGTGGACTTTCCATGAATAAAACAGATTGATGAGCCATTTTATGGCATTGCAAGCTTGTATTATAAATACATCATCCTTTTCAGTAATTCAGTGTGAAGAACAATCTAATGAGCTACTAGACATGATCTTTCAAATAACTTGGAAATGCTGTTTAGCTGACTGGTTCAATACAATAAATTATGAAATTTCTAATGTTTTCTCCCTACTTTTAGTAATACTTTTGAAATCCCAAGTACCATGAATCAGAGCTGGAATAACAATAAAACTCACTCAGGAGTATGACTACTCTAGGTTTCAAAAATGAATAAACCTGGCCTGATTTTGGTTTTGGCTATTAAATAGCTTTGCACATTGTGCCATTTATTTGAATAAAATACAGAACTGTGCAAATCTGTACAAATAAGAAAACCATGGAACTTTCATTATAGTAAAGTTAAAAATAATCAAACACACTAATATTTGTGCATATGTATCTGCCTATGTATTTATATAATGTGCTTGATTTTTTTCTTAGAAAATATGTATATAAAACAAATATTTCTTTTTCAATCCTAATGTACTGGTTATCAGTCTCTGTAAGACTTAGAAAAAGCAATGTATACTATGGGTAAGCCCAGCCAAGGAGGCCAGTACTATAACAATGATATAATTCTCTTGCATCATTTTCCTGACCTCAAATGGGGGCATCATAAAATGTTGCCTGTATGTTCCCACAATGGGACAAACATCAACACTGAATTGGGGCTTTCCATGACTGCTGTTCACTGATCTTCAAGCCTTTCATCTGGTTTTAGATATACATAATTAAATCAGCAAGTTTTATGTGAAATTCTATCATATATTTACCTGAAAATTTCATAGATTTCAACTTAGTTCACTTCTAAATAACTATAGGATTATAGCCCTCTAGCCTATTCTATGGACGTTTACTCATGTATAAGGCTAACTGACTACAATCACACATATTCCACTGGACTGCACTTTCTGTGTTTGGATACAACAGTGTTTTACTGTTAAGTGCATTGCAAACATTATTATTTTATTTTTTAATTTAAGAGTAAATACCACTCTCTTCCAAGGATAAGAAAAAATGGACACGGTCATAATTTGTTCACTTATTCCTCATTTTATCATTTTTTACTTTGAGGCTAGCTGTGCAGTTCTAAGCAGATATACCGTTCTAAATCCATTTAAATTATTGGGTTTAGAAGGTATAACTCTCTTTAGGATCATACCAAAAGAAGGTTGTTCATGTGTGGGAAAGAACTGCAAGTGCAGTTGGAGTTTTATTTCCATTTTTCTCTGCAGCTGCTGCATACTATGAAATAAACAAAGAGCTTCTAAAACTGAAGAGTGATTTATATGTTGAGTAAGCATCAGTCTTTATGTGTTGTACCTTCCAGCATGCACATATCTGGTCTTTGATCCCTGGCCAAAGTGGACCAAAGGCCTGAGGCCTAGAATACCTTATAATTCATTATTTACTTTTAGGACTTATGCCTTGCTTTTTGTTAAGAAGAATTCCAAGATACATTAGAATTGGGGCAGGGGGACCCCATTTATTTCAAAACAGTTATAAAACAAATGTAAAAAGTGATTTCAGGTTTTTTTAATTCCTTGGTTTATTAAAAATGTTTAACTTTTTTCACTAAGTTCTGGCTTTGATTATATAGTATTGTTCTGCTTGTATTTCTACCCTTGTGCAAGAGGATTTTCATTGAAAGAATCCTGTAAAAGCCTAGTAAATTTTCTATCCTGGGTCCCTCCATGTTGTGGAAATTGTACCTTTCATGGAGCTGTAATGTTTGCACTAACACTAGTGCTACATGCTCAAATGCAGTACACAAGTGGAACTACAGTTAGGTCATTAGCTGTTTTGTAAGCACTACATTCTATGCTAGCCTTTCGCTCCTCTGTTTATATAATTATTTCCAACCAAAAATAAAACATCAAAAAGGACATTGGGTTTGGAAGTAGATTCAGGAAAGACTGTCAGTGCCTTTTGTGAGTGATCTTAGCTCAAAGGACATATTGTAAGTAATAGAAGATAAATACAAATATAATTGTACAGGAAGGTGTACCTGTACACTGCTTTGTACCTGTAAGCTGCTTACAGGTGTACCTGTAAGCTGCTTTGAGACTCCTTCAGGTAGAGAAAAGTGCCATATAAGAACCAACTCTTCTTCTTTTGGGTGAGAGTTATCTGATTCAGCTGCAGTGAAGAAAGGAAACCTAATTTCCCACCAACACTGCTCCTCAGGTCCACAATGTCCTCTTTGGCATTTTGTGTCTGGTTTGGCATGAATCTTCTGCTAACAGTTGTTATACCATCTCCCAAAAACTCTTCTGTTCTTCTAGCTTCCTTGGAAATTAAACGATGAAGCTTGAACTCTTAGTAGAAGAAATTAGATAACATGGAACCCCTTTATTAGTTGATCCAAGTAACCTGCTTCATTCTGCAGTCATCATGTAGTCAAATCTCATTGGCTGCATAGTATGATCTTTGATGGTTTTAGAGTAAGATGTTGCTCGCAAAGAAAAGGAGAAAAGTGGTTCCCAGCAGGACCGTTTATGCACTGGATGATTCATGCCGGGCTGTAGGCTGGAGTTTTAGTTGTGGCAGGTTGCCCCACCTCTTCCTGCACCCACATGGGGGAGCATTTGGCTTGGTGCACCTCACCCACCCCTGATTTGTGCTCCTGCACAGGAGCTGGGGCAGTGAAGTTCCCAGTGCATAAACGGTCCAATTGAAGATCACCAATCTCTATCACCAATACAAATCTGTAGGATGAACAATTTGTAACCACCAAAGATGGTTTATGCCCCTCGTTTGTAATCTGAAAACAGAACAAGAGGTTGAAGAACAGCATTTTGGATCCACATTAAGCAAAAATAGTGTTTCTTTAGCATATTTCAAGTAGCATCTTTCATGTGTGTTATGTAGTTGTAAACCTTACAATAAACCAGAAAAACAAGCCTGCATTATTTCCATATATTGGGAAGATAGGTAAGGCAATAGTGGCTAGCATGACTTACAGATTTTATGGCAAAAGCAACACTTGGGTCCAGGCTATGGCTTACTGATACAGCTCTTCTTTGCATAAAGGAAGTTTCAGTTTCCATCTTCTTGTAGAAGAATAAGAGTTATTTTTTACCCTGCTTTTCACTACATGATGAAGTCTCAAAGTGGTTTATAATTTCCTTCCCTACTTCTCCCTGCAAAAGACACCCTGTAAGGTAGGTGAGGCTGCGAGAGCTCTGACAGGGCTGCTGTGTGAAAACAGTACTATCAAGACTGTGACTAGCCCAGGGTCACCCAGGTGGCTGCATGTGGAGAATCAGGGAATCAAACCTGGCTCTCCAGATTGTTGTTTTCAGCCATTCAGTCATGTCCAACTCTTGGCGATCCCATGGCACAGCTGTCACCACTATCCACAGACTCAAACCGTCTCCCTAAGCCATGCAATGAGGCTGAGCATGCCGGATCCAAGCCCGGGCAAATGGGGAGGGTTAAGGAAAGACCTGGCAACCTACCTTGTAAAAAAAATTGCCAAGAAAATCCTATGGTGCAGCTCTCAAACAATTTCTCTCCAGGTAAGAAACTGCCATTCTCAGGCACTGCACCACACTGTCTCTTGTTTCTCAAGTTAAAGGACAGTATACGGTAGGTTCCTGTGTTCCTGGAGAATTACTTATTTATAGTGTACAATGCTGAAATATTCTGACAGTATAAAAACTCCATATATTCAACAAGAGACTTTACTGTCCAGACTCTTAGTGAGAAATCCTAGACAGGTCTGCTCAGAAGTAACAACCATTTTATTTAGTGTAGCCTATATGCAGGAAGATGCCTTAGGACTGCAGCCTTAGAGTAACATTACAACAGTACAGCATATGAATATTAACAAAATATTTTTAGTTAACTTTTTCTCTATCATTGCTGTTTTTTTCCAGTCCTTGTCTGCTTTTTCAATTAACCTCTGTGGGACCAATAGTACTTAATGGTTGGCCTGTTATGTTGATTTGCTTCACAGCAATGTCATGCCTCACAAGGCATGTATTCTTGAAACTGTTGCCTGAGTCAGGAAAGTCTGAAATAGTCTGATTTCAGCACCATGACTTCATTATGATTTTACCTGATTGAAAAGAGATCAGCATTTAACTGGAGATGTATACATTTTTCCATTGAGCATTAAACTTCTGAAACCTAGTTGAAATTTGGTTTAAACTGAAATAGAAAGATAATGGAGCACTATTTATAATATAGAATGTCCATTTCCATGTTTTTTTAAGTAGGATCATCCTTCCCCATGCCATTGACATCACACTTGGTTCCATTCCTGCAGTTTGGTAGAGAGACAGCTTGGTGTAGTGGTTAGGAGGATCAGCTTCTAATCTGGCGAGCCAGGTTCGATTTTACGCTCCCCCACACACAACCAGCTGGGTGACCTTTGGCTCGCCATGGCACTGATAAAACTGTTCTGACCAAGCAGTGATATCAGGGCTCTCTCAGCTTCAACCACCTCACATCGTGTCTGTGGTGGGGAGAGGAAAGGGAAGGCCACTTTGAGCCTCCTTCGGGTAGAGAAAAGCGGCATATAAGAACCAACTCTTTTTCTTCTTCTCCTGTTGCTATAATGCTCTTTGACCAGAGGGCATGAAAAAGAGAACACTTTCCCCCAACACCACCATCATTACTAGGAAAAAGGAGGCAGTTATTCACTTTCTTTAGGAGCACTTGCAGGGAATTAAAATGTAACGCAGTATAAAGCAATTTGGAACGCATATGTTAGTTAGGATGCAAGAAGAAAAACCTTTTTCTTTGATTTCCCACAATTATATGTTGACTCATGGAAAGGGAAAGCAGATACAAGTACACTGCCCCTGCCTCTACACAGCTGCCTGGTTGTCTGTAGAGTTTGACCAGGTGGAGGCCATAGATGAGCACCCCTTTCCCCATGATCAGCTATGTTCTGAAAGCAGCATTACTAATCATGGAGAAGATGCATATGCATGCAGTTGCAGAGAAAAAGGCAAGGTACAGAGGCAGGGGGCAGGGCCAGTAGATTCATGCCAGCTTCCCCTCCCCACATATTGAGTCAGTGCAGTGGGAGGGGGTCATCTGTATAAGGCTCCTTTCTTCCTTTCCACTTCTGGCCTCCCAATACTGCCTCATCTTCTTTTCTCCATTGTCACCCAATTCCATTCATTTTCCTTACTCCTATCTCCCACTCCTTAATCCATTTGTCACCCTTGCCCTCTCACCTCTTTTGACTTCATCACCACACTAAGTGTTCCTTGCCTCCCTCGGTTAACATCTATCCCCTATCTTCAAAATTATCTTTTCTGCAATTCTGCTATGCAGTAGCAGCCCAGCCTCTGAGAACTCAGAGAATGTATGGGTCAAGTAAATATTGCCTGGATCCTGTAAAGTCAGCATGAAGGACTAAGAAGTCACTTTTAATTGATGCCCAGTCTTGATTGATTCCCCAGACAAGCTTGAGAGACAGAAATGACTAGAAGTCAGAAATGACTAAAAAAAATGAGCCTCTTGTGGCGCAGAGTGGTAAGTGGCAGAAATGCTGTCTGAAGCTGTCTGCCCATGAGGTTGGGAGTTCGATCCCAGCATCCAGCTCAGGGTTGACTCAGCCTTCCATCCTTCCGAGGTCGGTAAAATGAGTACCCAGCTTGCTGGGGGGTAAACGGTAATGACTGGGGAAGGCACTGGCAAGGCCAACCTGTATTGAGTCTGCCATGAAAATGCTAGAGGGCGTCACCCCAAGGGTCAGACATGACTCGGTGCTTGCACAGGGGATACCTTTACCTGATTGATTCCCCAGACAAGCTTGAGAGTCAAAAATGCCTAGAAGCAAGCTACAGAACCTTGGATAGCTCCAAGGTCGACAACTTTTTCCAAGAGAAGCTAAAGCCAGAGAGTGAGCCCTTAAATGTTGGAGTAGGGGTGAATAGACCCATCGAGGCCCCACACTTCTAGGCCAGTATTAGTGCTTCTTAAAGATCATGTGCTCAAGTTTGGAGTGTTTTGAATCCTCCTTTGGCGTTTCTGTTGTGGGACTTGGTGACGTTACCTAGGAGGCTCTGGCGGTATATTTGGGAATGGTGAACTGCTGCCACTGATGTTCAAGCCCAAAAGTGCTGCTTCTCTCAAGCCTGTTCCTCCTTAGATAATGCTTATCTGAGTTAAAGTCTAGCTCACTGGGTTGAGATATGTCTGTGAAATGAATTATGTTCTTTTATCCTCAAGCAAGAAATTGTCTTTGTCCTCATTCCTTAATTGAGTGTATGTGCACGAGTGTGTGTACCTCACATCCCATACCAATTTTGTGGCTCTATTCCATTGTTAGGCATTTTGTTCTGTCCTTCAGAACCTACCAGTCTTTAATCATCTACTTGAATCCACAAAACTTCAGATAGACATATTGCAACCTCCAGAACCATTTGATCTGAGTTTCTGAAATCAGGCTATGACATGAAAGGAGTCGTGTTTATGATTTGGAAATTGCTTACTTTAGCAGCTTACCATGATATTTTCACACTTAGCTAAAACTTTTTGTTCTGTTTTGGAAGAATGCAGATAATCATTTGAACAGATGAGGATTTTTATTCCTGCAGGTCAAATATAAAATCTCAGTTATAAGTCTTGGGTAGTACAACTCAGTAAAGGTCTTTAATTAATCTTTAAAACTATAAACAGTGGAGTATTTTACATATAATGTGCAGATTCAGTGACAGCTCTGTTCTTTGGGGGCTTTATTTTACCTGCAAATGCAACGTATCAATTTTTTATGGTATTTAAAAGAGGCAGCCCCAGGAACGACCTGTTCTCCCCATTAAAAATAGTGGCAAAGGAAGTCCTTTATCAGAGTAAATCAACACACAAAATTTTGTTTAGATTTTCAAAGATCACTTGATCACTTGATTTCAAATGCTACTGTGCATTTCATTTCTCTGTTGTTTTGCTATCCACACTTGCAGAATATATATACAGTTAGTTACACAGACTTGGTAGGAATGGATTTCCAGTACTAAGTTCAGAGTAATCCTCTAGCCTAATTTCGTCCTCTAGCTGATTTCATTCTCTAGCCGTCTTATTCCATCTTATGTTATGCATCAGTTATTGTTCCATCTATACTGACCGATGCCTGGAATAGGGGAGGATGGTTATATTAGGTCGCCGCCATTTGCCATACGTGTAAACTGTTTTAATTGTTTTATGGGGATTTTAAATTGTATGGATGTTTCTACTGTGTTAACCACGACAAGCCAGTTATGGGAGCGGCGGTATAAAAATCAAATAAATACATAATAAGTGAAACGCATCAAAGCTCTTGCTCAGTCAGAAACCACTCATTGACATATGCAACATTTAACCTTTACTAAAATGTATGAAAAATGTTATCACCTGGTCACATGACTGAGAAAACCACCCTTCTGAGAAATTCACTCTCCAGTTCTCTTAGTGACCAGTAGCTCTTCAGTTTTGCAAGCACATGGCTTTGATTGTTATTCAAAGAACCGTTGTTATTCTCATCCTGGCCCCCTAGTGGTTTGGTACCAATTGGGGTTCTTCAAGTCTCAGAAAGAGAGAAAAGATGGGTTTAAGCATCCTTTTCTCTTCTTCTACCAGTGTTGCACTCACTTGTGTTAGAGCAGCTAGAGCATCTTCCTCTGGTTAGTCATCAGAACTGCTTTTAATATCTCCCTTTGTTTTCCTGATACCCCCACTGTATCTGCTCTCCACTATATGACCAGGTACACAGGCCTCATGATGGCTTGCTTCACTCTGATCCTGCCCCCAGGCCTGTCTGCTATGTAGCTTAGATTGGGCTCAACCCTGTGTCCCTGCCTCTGAAGTCATTGCCATCTGAGCTATAGGTGTGCAAATGGAACTCAGCCGCATCTGAGTTCCAGCCTTTAGTGTTGCTTCTCTGTGTGGTGCCACCATTTGTGTCTCTCCCACTGATTCTGGCCTCCAGACAAATGGGGGAACTGTGTCCCTATTGGGTAGGGACACTCCACTCAGGGCAGGGGTATCTGGCTCAACATTACTAAGAAGTCCAGACCTGCCCATGTCAGGTCCAGACAACTGTACTTAAATGTCTGAGGATTCTGGAAACAAATAGTTCTTTTTGTAGCAAAAAGAGGCCGAGCAGGGACCATCAGCCCCTTATAAGGGCTTCTGGCTGGCCCCTGCTGCAGCTGTGGCACTGCGCGCCGCCCAGGGGGCTGCTGGGAATCAGAGTCCCAGGACTGACTCACAGGTGCATTTATTAGTCTTCCTAGTGAGTCTTCAGTTTCAAATTGTACCACTTTCAGTTCCTTGTTTTGTCACAGTATGTTGTCACAGCTAGCAGTTTAGGCTTTGGAGTGCTGAGGGCTTGGCAACCACAGTCTTATCGCTGGGGTCCGGCTTCCTCATGGTTGGCTGATTATGAAGTAGCCCAGTATCTCCCTGGGCTGAGCTGCCGCTCTGGCCGGTATAATAAAGCTGTGGCCAATTCATTGCCAAAATCTATTTGCTAAGTGTGTGCGTCTTCCTTGTCGGCCCATAT
Source organism: Paroedura picta (assembly GCF_049243985.1). NCBI lineage: Eukaryota > Metazoa > Chordata > Lepidosauria > Squamata > Gekkonidae > Paroedura > Paroedura picta. Next base: position 79,866,873 of record NC_135375.1, on the reverse strand, counting down.
TTGCCCTCCTGCTAGGCAGTTAGAGAGTAAATAGTCTGCCAGTGTTCATCATAAAATAAAATTCTTATTGATGCTTTTCTTATACCTTTGAAGACTGTATACTGTTCACTGTGGCAGACACCTATAATCCTATGATGTTACAATTTTGAAGTTTGTCAATTGTGTTTTAGTATACCATCTCATATCAAAACTGCCAGCATAGAATTTTAGCAATGGAAAGGGCTCCAGTGATGTATTTTTCTCTAACCATATTGAATTTTCTGAGCCCTAATTCATGGACTTACCTAAGTAGTTCCCACTATAGTTGTGGCAAGAACTGGGATTGCTTGCACATTTTGACCACAGGAGCAACTAATGTCTATTGTGGTGTGGTCATATTGATTACATGATCCCCCCGCTGTGCAAGAACCATTGGGTTGCTGATGCTGATATAGGGTTGAACAACATGATAATTTCAGTTCAACCTCCCATTATAGAGATTTCTGCCTTAGTAACACAAAATGAGAAGACTCTTTAATTGCTGATATGTCATTATCAGTGGCTACCATGCTGTCACAGTAACAGATGAACTGGCTGCAAAATGATGTTTCACTTCATCTGTATGGAAGACACCCTTAAATTAATTTAAGGCTGACATTATAGGATACTGAACTTCAGAAAAAAGTTTAAGCTTAATGACTTCACCTGAATTGGAAATGTTATTCTTGTTCACTTTGACATAAAAGAATTGATTTGACAGAAACAATTAGAGGAGAGGTTCAGACAATCATGTTAACCCTATGATATTAGTCATTATGCTGTCAGATCATGAAAGCAGAACTGTAAAAGTTGGTACAGCACTTACCTTAGTATATTAAATGTTATGCTAAGACATAGGTAATGAGCAAATTTATGTCAAATTTCCTACTATAACTTTCTTTCACAAATGATTGCTTGTTGGTGGAAGATTTTTTTTTACACTAAATTATTTTGGTACATTTTAAACTTAGGTTGTGAACTTTTGATTGTCAACTTTTTGAATTATTAGTGTTACTGACTATACTTATTGTACTTATTGACTAAATTGACACTATACTTATTGCTGTACTTCACTTGCCTGTTAATCACTAGATTATTGATGCTCCCAAAATTAATCTGATAAGAATATTACAATTTATACTTTTTAAAACTGAGCATCGTTTCCATGATCTTTCCCTCATGAAGCATTAGACCTTGCTATCCTGATGACCAAGACTATCTTGTCTATAATCAGGACTATTTCATTTGCAAGAGCTGCAAATGAATAACTAGTTAAAGACAATTTAAATGTAGTTTGAGACATGCAGGTTTATTCAATATCTTCATTTTCTCTGCATTTGAAAAAAAATCTTTATTTTTGAAACTGCATGTACGGATTGGGGATAACGCTTTCTTTCAACTCTAACAATCATATTTAGAGCATGCATATGAAAGAAAAATTGGGAGAGGAGATCAGAATTTCCAGTTCTAGGTAAAAGATTTGAGATCTGCTGCCTTAGGTATTCAATGGCAATATGTTTATATTATAGTTTTCAGTGTACAATAGTCTCCATTCTAAAATAACATTGTTATAAACTTTTAAGTCTATGAACTGAATTATCTTTGTACTTAGGGAGCAGCCAGGAGTGGTCTTGGTGATTCTGGAGCTCTGGGAAAAAGTTCCCATCCATCCACCCACTCTGAACAATACTCCAATGGCAAAGGCTTCTGGAGCACATGTCTTCTATCATGGACTGCTTTATCAATGCTAGTACTGCAAATTGAGAGACTTGCCTGCACAATCTGTGCTTGTCACTCAGTTCTTAAAGGCACAGAAGGCTCTAGCAGACAAAAAATTGGCATTCTTAGAAATCCAGTAATACAAGCCTTGGATATATAATAACACTGTCCAGGGTGTCAACTTCACTGGATAAAATATTCCCCTAGACTACAATCCATCACATAGTTATGAACACCCATAACTCTGTGTTGAATTGTGGATCTGATTTAAATTTGCATTAGATGTGGGTTATCAATAATGATGAGAAAGCTCTTTGAATATTTAAACATTATTTGATCTGGCATTAGTAACAAACATGACAAAAACAAAGCCATGACTTACTTGTGCATTATACATTGCTTTGTGAATAAGAGGGGTGAAGTGAAAGAGAACCATGGTGAGGGTCAAGAGATTTCAGCTTGGGCCTTCCCTCAGAATAGAGCTGAGTGAGCATGAAACCAAGCTTCACAAGCCTGAGGCTTCAAGCCCCAGATATCAGTAACTTAGAGATGCCAAGACCCCACTGGGGTGGAAGATCAATTAAGATGATCCACTCCAGGAACCCAAGAGATCCAAATGTTTTTCATGTGGCCTTTGGAGATTATCCTATTGATGTGATTGGTACTGCCTGCAGATTTAAGTAACAAGTGGTAAGAATCATACAAGCAGGTGGTAAAGTTTCAGTATTTCAGGAATTTATCCACATCATCAGATTGAATAAACTGAAAGATATTCCATATAACTGGACACCCTGAACTATCTGATCTTCTCACTGCTAATACAGAGTCCAAATTGATATAGATATGAGAGAATGTATCCACTAAGTGTTGATCAACTGGTCACAGAGGGCTATAGAGCAGTCTAGCTCCTCTTGTGGTCAAAAGATCCCTGACCACTAGAAGACTTCTACAAGCCTATATTGTTTGATGCAGTGGTGGCAAGGAAGTATTGGTTTTTGCAACAGTTACTGCCCATCATCACCATCACCTGGCCCATCCTTTTAAGATTAATCGAGTTTTTCCCCACTGTTGTTCTAGCTATCTCTCTTGTTGTTTCATTAAACCAAGGAGCTATCAGGGCTCTAACACCTGAGAGAAGGAATCTAGGTGTGATTGTGTCAACCTTCTGGGTCATTTCCTCATTCCAGAGGTCAGCCAGGCTATTACTCTATCATCAGGAAAATCATATAAGGCAAACTGAAAACCATTTGGATTTGTCTCCAGGGCAGATAATTTTAATTGATCCCCCACATCTGTAGAGTCTTGGAATCCCAGTAAGTCTTAAGATGACTGTGTTCCGTCTCTACAACTTCAGATTGTCTTCTTGCCCAGATTGTCTTCCTGTGTGACCTGTTACTTGAGATAGGCCCATGCTTGTCATAGACATGATGAAATCCTTACCTACTTCCAACATGGCAGTCTTAGCTTGGATGTTGAAGCCCCCATGAGAGAACCAGCCAAGGGTTCCTCAATATCACCTGTAAGACCATCTCCACCAACTGAAGAAAGATCATGGATAGTGGAGTAGTTGGTTGATCAGCACAATCCCAGTCTTGCTAGGGATTTATAAAATAGCAGAAAATTCCTGTGAAAGATACTACCCTACAGGGACAGAAACCCAATAAATTACTGCCATACTTCTTCCCTGCCTGCCAGGCCTATGCTAATGTATCACTGAGTACCTGAGGAGCTACAGCTGAAACATCTTCTCCTTTCCATTGTCAAGTCTTAATGATATATGCTAAATCAGTCATCTCATCTGGTTAAATCCTGGTTGGCTCAATCTGTGACTGATCTAGCATTTAAGGATGAGATTTTATAGCCTAGTGAGTTGTTGATATGATCATCAGCATAACTGACTGAACATAAGAAGCTGTGATAGATTAGGCCAATGGTCTATGTCACACAGTACCCAAAACCCAGGGGTCAAGATGAGGTGCAACACTGGGACCAGAACTCCAGAAGTCCTTCTACTGTACCTCCCCACCAAGCACCAAGAATACAGAGCATCACTGCTCCAGACACAGTGTTCCATCCATACCTTGTGGCTAACAGCTGATCCCTTCTTTAAGCTGTCTATGCTTGTAGTTGCCACCACTTCCTGCCACTGTGAATTCCATGTGTTAATTACTCTTTGGGGGAAGTACTTCCCTTCATTCTAAACCTACTGCTCATCAATTTCATTTAGGACCCACATTTCCTATCTCCCTCTACCCCATGCCATTGATCGTGGTATAATCCTCTACCCCATTCTGTTTCCCTAAATGCATCTTCCCAACCTGCAGGTGAGACAACAACAAACATACAGGCACACTCAAGAAAGAAACAAAACACCAGATACCAGCTCTCACCTGCTCCTTCACAAAACAAAAAGCACACAGTCAACTAAATGAAGAATCAGAATGACATCCCACTCACCTTCCTTCCTCCACAAACACAGCTCAGACACAGTGCCCTTCTGCCAGGCTGGCTTTTTATGCTGTGTGTACACTAGCATGGCTTTTCGAACCACTACAATTTTAGAGACACTATAAGTAACTGTGGCCAGCCTGCTAACCAGCCAACCAGATATTACACAGTAAGAAGATGAATAGTTGGTTCTTATATGCTGCTTTTCTCTACCAGGAGTCTCAAAGTGGCTTACAATCACCTTCCCTTTTCTCTCCCCACAAGGCCTAACTCTTTGAATTGCTCTATGTTCCTGGCCACATGACAGCAGTATGAAAAGCTAATTGTGAGTTTAAAGGGAAGGAAGAGTAGGTTAACAATCATTCACTATGTGTTCATGAACAAAGGACAGCAGGGTCAGTAAAGGGGAAACCTTTTACCTTGTGCATGATTTATACAGGGTGACTTCAAAATTAATACATAGATCAGACCGGAAATTTGGGACATGAAATGTCATTTTAAAACTTTTGTATCTGGAATTATACCAGATTTTAATTTAACTTTATCCCATTTATATATTTGAAAAAAGAAAGATATATCATGATGGTACTGCCTTAAAAGCCCATTGGCTTTAACAATTACAACTGCTCCTTGCCAAACAATGGTGATTTAGCACTTAATAAAATAGGAGCAACAACAGATTTATCGCTGGCTCTCACAGCCCACTGTTAACCAATACATCAAAAGCAGAAGTGATTAGCATTTTTGTAGCATGAAAGGATTAGCATTACCTCATGTGTTTTGTTAACCATGAAAGAGTGTGCAAAATCAGGAAAAGTCAGAATCCAGGACAATTAAAGCCCTGGGTTTTGGAATCATTCTTTAACTAGCTTGATTTACACTAATATTAAAAATGTTCATTTTAAGGACATTAGCTGCTTCTTCTCAGTTAATGGAGAAATCAAGTAGGCATAAGTGTTCTTTAAAACTTCTGGTCTGCCTTGCTACCCTCAAGTAATAGTTGTGGTACAAACTGCATATATTTCATATAAATGAAGGCTGGGAGGCAAAGAGCTTGGGGCATCCAAGTTCTTCTTTGTGCCCAGTATCACTGTTTTGTTTATATTTTTACTTGAGGGGATCCCCCCTTGGACCCTTATTCCTTATGGCACAGTACAGTTCCAAACTGATAGTAAATACTCAGTCATGCAGTTATAAATTAGCCTCTCCTAGTGCAGTTTCCCACTGTGACACTGTGCTGTTCCTGAGGGCTTGCTGTCTACAGAAAAAAAAAATCAGGGTGACTCAATGATCTGTGTCAATTGGATGCACACCATTTTTTTAGGCTTTAGTGGTAAAGGTAGAAGTGATTAAAAATGTGTTTGGAAAGCTGTAGGTAGGCGTTAGAAAGACATTTATCAATATATGCTGCCATGCATATGTAGGTATGGTAGGATACATATACTTCATAAGAGATCCAAAGAATTCTGGTATGTGTCAACAGTAGGCATATAACTAGAGTTAGCCTCAAAGTATACTTTACTTTCGTAGATTTACATCAATTAAGGTTTTGCAGTTGATGCTACTAAGTGATATGTACAGGGCCTAATGGGAACAGAAAAGGATAACCAGTAGAAGTAACACTCAACAACTGTTGTCATTTTATGCACTTTGACATCATTAATGAACCTTGTGTTTGCACATGTGCAGATGCCCGCCAGTCAAGCCAGTGGAATTTTTTGTTCTGCTTTTGACACTTATAATTAGAAGCAAAGCACTGAAATTTAAAAGTGGGGGTGGGAGAGGGGAGGATGTAATCAAATCTAGTTTCAGTAAGCAGCAGGTTGACAATACTGTAATAATTACAGGTCTGTCAGGATTTCTTTCTTAAACGAAAGGATAGCACTTATAGAGTTATACTCAGAAAATGTCCATATCTAAAAACAGTGCAGGCTGTTTTTAAAATACCACCCGATTTGATTAGCCACATGTCATTTCTACAATCCTAATAATACTTTCCATGAAGTCTGATTGAATGAAGTGAAGCCAACTTCTATATAAGTAATTTAGGGGCCTTCTTGACTTTTCAGTGTTCAACAGTATTTCAGAGAGATTGTCATAACAGCCAATCTAAACAAAGAAGTTTAAAATTATCTTTAGCTTCATCTTTACTTAGGACCACAGAACTTCTTATAATGAAAGCCCCTCACTACACTCTGCTTGCCCCCTCCACCCCAGCCCTCTCAGATCAAGTGGATACTTGCTACAGTGGTGTCTCCTTGACAGTATAATGAGACTGCTTCACGTTGTATTCTTTGGTGCCAGACTACATCCTCCCTACCCCCACAAAAGCTTTGTTGTGATGTTTTAACAATGTTTTGTTTTATCTGGCCCTCTGCTCTTTGGGTTTGTTTGTATTTGTTTATTTTTTATCACTTTTCACTGTATTTGTTTTATGCTTCATTTCATTATATCCTGTTTTGTGTATAGATAAGAACGGTTAAAACGAATAAATACTGTATTCCCTTTACTGTAGATTATAGGCAGATGCAGAGAAATACAATGTCCAGGACTATCTAGTGAATTCATGGCAGAATGAGATTCAAACCAGATTCTGGTATCTCAAAATGTAGGCACCTCCCAGCTTGGAATCTGTGTAAAAGTCTGTCCCCTATTAATAAAGTTGGCTCAACTTAGGTTACACTAACTTTTACCAAACCAAATATATGCATAAAACCTCCATTTATTTATGGCACTTCCTCCATCTTTGATCTGGAAAAAGAACTAAAGTACCAAAAGACCAAAGACAAATAACATTTCCAATCTTGAAAGGCCACAAAGTACTGGAAACCTGTAGAGAGTGATTCTTTATGGAGCATTATAAGCTCCTTTAATTTCATAACCAGCTTCACTGGGTGAACATTTTAAATCTATGGGTTTCAGTTTGGGAAAGACACAAACATTGGTCAAAAATAAAAGTAACTCTATTTGAAATATGGAAAGAGGGAAAAATGAGATATAGAAAGGATAATGGAAAGGTAGATTTTCATTCGCTGTTTATCCACATGAACCCAATTTTATTAAAGAGGAAGGAGGTTTCTAGATCTGTTTTCAGCAAGTTAGGTAAACATGAGCATGATTTTCTGCTATTTATTTTGAACAGCAGCGGTTTACTCCCACAATAACTTCTGTAATAAGGTACTTTGCTTATATACTATGCCAGCTGGTTGCATGGCTGGTAATCTCTAAGTATTCTTCTCTACTCACAGTTCTTTTAGGCCAAGAGAAAAATAGCGGCTGTCATCTATTGAACAAATCTGGAATACAGCTCATTCATTACTCATGTGCTTTCCCCATTCCTGTCTTCCTTCCCTCACATACAGAAAATGCTTTAAAATGCTTTCAATTTGATGAAACATTTGTTCCAACTACAGTTTGCTGTGACACCTGGGCTGAATCTGCACAGAGTTTTAATTCCAATCCCAGGTCAATTCAGCCCCTGCCATCTACACTGAACACAATTTCCATTTTGATTTTGGGCAATTTAAATTTTTCATGTGCAACAAGCATGATTGATCTGGAGTGGCCCTACCTTTCCCCCACGATATCCTGGAGTGGATATAATCCTCAATATTTGAAAAATTGGCATGAGTAAAGGTGCAGCTCTCTGCTTTTCCTGAACTAACTTGCTGCCTCAAGCCTCCAATGCTGTAGAAAAGCCCTCATTGGCTGGGGCATCTGTTCAAAGTTCCCAAATCTGTTCCTCGTTCCCATGTTGCAAGGCTTCCCTTAAAGGGGAAACCCTAACTTCTTGGTGTATTGATTATAGTGTTAGACTAAGATTTGGGAGATCTCCACTGGAAGCATACTTGATTACCATAGGCACTTCACTCTCTTGCAGCCTAATCTGCCTCATAGGGTTGTTTTATGAAGATAAAATGGAAGATAATTGTGTTATAAATTTCTTTGGGTTCCAGTAGAAGAGAATAGATTATACAAATTAAGTAACTAAATAAATAAAATAATTTTAATTGAATCCAATCATTGGGTGTTCTTGACGGAATCATAATGCCTGGAATATGTTATCACTTTCTTAGAATGAGCTGAAGAAAGCAGTTCCAATTTATTTGCATGTTCTTACTTCTCCAAACAGCAAAGATTTTGCTATATCTCCCTGTGGTAGAATGATCTCTTATACCTGTTCTTAGTGAGTTTTAATGGATTATACTCTCCACTTGTACTGTTTAAAATTAAGGTCCACTGTTCAGATAGAAAAGACCATCACTGATATTTATATACATATAATCTGTTAGAACTTGCTCAGGTATTTGTTCTTTTAAATCAGTGCATTATTATGAGGTTATAGCTAGATGGGGAACAGGCAAATCATAGTGTAAAACAGTACAAAGTTTGTATTTTTGAAGATAACCCCTGTGTTGAAACCTATGAAACATTTAGTAGCTAAGGCTGGTTCACATAGAGAACCCCTGAGCTATTTTCCAGAGAGCAGAGTCTAGTACAGAACATAGCCTAGCAGCTGTTGTTTCAAGTAAAGAAAAGCAAACTATTAGGGTAAGATCTCCTGTATGTAGCAACCTAGTTAAAAGAAAGTTTTCTTGTTCATGAAAAGTTTGTTGCAAGAGCAGTAATGAATGCTGTTTAATCTCTTGAAGGATGAAGGTTAATTTTAGAATCTACTCTAGCAGTTTCCTTATACCACTTGTCTAAAAAATACAAAGACAGCATTAAAAGTTTAAAAATCTAAAGAGAAAAAATGGCAAATTATGCATGTAAAGCACATTAATCCAGAAAAGTCCTTTTTCATTTCAGGGCCTAGTCTGCATACAATAGATAATGCACTTTCAATGTGCTTTTGGGGCTGGATTTTCCTGTGCAGAACAGGAAAATCTACTTGTAAAGTGCATTGAAAGTGCATTATCTCATGTGTGCAGACTAGGCCCTGGTTACTTAGGAGGAATCAATGCTTGGTTAGTAATTAAGAGCCAACTTGATATAGTGGTTAAAAGCGGTGGCCTTTAGAGTTGTGTTTGATTCCCCATGCCTCCACATTCAGCCAGCTGGGTGACCTTGGGCCACTCAGTTCTCTCAGAGCTCTCTCAGCCTTTACCTCACAGGTTGTCTGTTGTGAGGAGAGGGAGGAGGCAAATGTAAGTCACTTTGAGACTCCTTCAAGTAGTATAAGCAGGGTACAAAAAAAAACAGCCCTTCTCTCTTCTTTTTCTTCTTCATATATCTGCAATAGACCACAACTGCAGATCCCAAAGAAGAACCTACAAAGAAATAACATATGAATACATTTAAAGCAGTCAATCCAAAATCAGAGGAAAGATTTAAGGCAGGGGTGTCAAACATACAGCTTAGCGGCTAGAACTGGCCCGTCCAAAGCTCTTACCCACCCTGTGAGCAACTAGTATGAGGGACGGAAAGCAGGAGAGGGTGCTCAGGGAGGACAGCAAGCAAGCAGACACAGGTATGTATGTGGTGGAAGCGGTCAAGAAATAGAAAATAATGGCTGGAGAGCAGGTCTTCTTGACTTTTAAAAAGGTAAAGGTAAAGGTATCCCCTGTGCAAGCACCGAGTCATGTCTGACCCTTGGGGTGACGCCCTCTAGCGTTTTCATGGCAGACTCAATACGGGGTGGTTTGCCAGTGCCTTCCCCAGTCATGACCGTTTACCCCCCAGCAAGCTGGGTACTCATTTTACCCACCTCGGAAGGATGGAAGGCTGAGTCAACCCTGAGCTGGCTGCTGGGATTGAACTCCCAGCCTCATGGGCAAAGCTTTCAGACTGCATTACTGCTGCCTTATCACTCTGCGCCACAAGAGGCTCTTGACTTTTAGGCTGAGGTTAAATATTGGGGGAAGGAATGAATGTTGAAGATGAAGGAATGGAAGATGAAGAGGAGGCATGCTGTTTTTTCCTTCCTTGTTGTTGTTGTTAGGTGCGAAGTCGTGTCCGACCGATTGCGACTCCATGGACAATGATCCTCCAGGCCTTCCTGTCCTCTACCATTCCCAGGAGTCCATTTAAGTTTGCACCTACTGCTTCAGTGACTCCATCCAGCCACCTCATTCTCTGTCGTCCCCTTCTTCTTTTGCCCTCAATCGCTCCCAGCATTAGGATCTTCTCCAGGGAGTCTTTCCTTCTCATGAGGTGGCCAAAGTATTTGAGTTTCATCTTCAGGATCTGGCCTTCTAAGGAGCAGTCAGGGATGATCTCCTCTAGGACTGACCGGTTTGTTCGCCTTGCAGTCCAAGGGACTCGCAAGAGTCTTCTCCAGCACCAGAGTTCAAAAGCCTTAATTCTTTGACGCTCAGCCTTCCTTATGGTCCAACTTTCGCAGCCATACATTACAACTGGGAATACCATAGCCTTGACTAGACGCACTTTTGTTGGCAGGGTGATGTCTCTGCTTTTTAGGATGCTGTCTAATTTGCCATAGCTTTCCTCCCCAGGAGCAAGTGTCTTTTAATTTCTTTGCTGCAGTCTCCATCTGCAGTGATCTTGGAGCCCAGGAAAATAAAATCTGTCACTATCTCCATTTCTTCCTCATCTATTTGCCAGGAATTGAGAGTGCTGGATGCCGTGATCTTTGTTTTCTTGATGTTGAGTTTCAAGCCAACTTTTTCACTCTCCTCCTTCACCCGCATCAACAGGCTCTTTAGTTCTCTTCACTTTCTGCCATTAGAGTGGTATCATCTGCATATCTGAGGTTGTTGATATTTCTCCCTGTAATCTTAATCCCAATTTGTGACTCCTCTAATCTCGCCTTTTTCATGATGTGCTCTGCATACAAGTTAAATAGGCAAGGCGACAGTATACAGCCTTGCTGAATTCCTTTCTCAATTTTGAACCAATCAGTGATTCCATGTTCAGTTCTCACTGTTGCTTCCTCACCTGCATATAGGTTTCTCAAGAGACAAATAAGATGCTCTGGTATTCCCATCTCTTTAAGAACTTGCCACAATTTGTTGTGCTCCACCCAATCAAAGGCTTTAGCATAATCAATGAAGCAGAAGTAGATGTTCTTCTGGAACTCCCTAGCTTTCTCCATGATCCAGCGTATGTTGGCAATTTTACCTCTAGTTCCTCTGCCTCTTCGAAATCCTGCCTGTACTTCTGGAAGTTCTCGGTCCACATAGTGCTGGAGCCTAGCTTGTAGGATTTTGAGCATAACTTTGCTAGCATGAGAAATGAGTGCAATGGTGCAGTAGTTTGAACATTCTTTGGCATTGCCCTTCTTTGGGATTGGAATGTAAACTGACCTTTTCCAATCCTGTGGCTATTGTTGAGTTTTCCAAATTTGCTGGCACATTGAGTGTAGCACTTTTACGGCATCGTCTTTTAAGATTTTGAATAGTTCAACTGGAATGCTATCACCACCATTAGCTTTATTGTTGCTCAGACTTCCATTCCAGGATGTCTGGCTCCAGGTCAGTAACTACCCCATTGTGGTTATCAGGGATGTTAAGTTCGCTCTTGTATAGTCTTCTGTATAATTTTGCTACCTTTTTAAAAATCTCTTCTGCTTCTGTGAGGTCCCTACCATTTTGGTCCCTCCTGATTTCTCCAAAAACAGCTGAGTGAGGATTGGTAAAGCACTACATGGAGGGGGGAGCTGAACAGCTGGTACTGCCATTGCCACACCATCTAGATTCACATTTTTTTCCCAGTGGCAACTGAGAGGGGATCTGGGGAAAGTCAGCATGCAGAATGGTGATTTGCCAATAAAGGGCCAGTGAGGAGAAGAGGACTGGCATGTGGATTTGGAGGAAATTGGGCGTTGTTCATGCCGCTCTCAGGAGAAAGACCGTCCAGCCTCAAAAATGAATGGAGTAAAGGCTAAAAGGTGTGTTATGTCATCACAGCTGCAGACCTGGGAGGCAGAGTAAGTTTCGTGGCAAGTGGGTGGTGATGACCTACCCCCCCCCCCATACCAGTTTGCAGCTCATGAGAGAAAAGGACTATAGTGACTGTTTTTGCTTTTGGAACTTTTCTGCCCTGGCTCCCATGCAGAAGCATAAATTCGAGGCAGATGAGGTGCCTGGGGCCAAATGCTCTCTGATGCGGGGGCAGGAAGAAGTAGGGCAACCTGCCCCAGCTTAAACTCCAGCCTGCAGCCTGGTGCGAAGCCTCCAGTGCAGAAACAGTCCAGGATGACCGAAGCACCCCTGGGAAGTCTAGGAAACATCCTCAGACTGGCCTTTCCCTCAGCCCTGCCGCTTCTGTGGGAAACACAGGAGCGATGAGAACAGGAGGTGGAAGGATATGTAAGAGTCAGGTTCAGAGTCAGACCCTCTTCCCCCTGTCATCTAGGTCACCTGGGGCCAGTCATTCAGCCTGGCCCATCTCACAGGGTTAGTGGGGGGAGGGGGAGTGGAGGGGGAATCCAGCGTGCCTCCTTGAGATCCTCAGTGGCAGGACAAGGGGAGAAAGGAGACAAACAGATTGTAGCCATGCTCAGCTATTGAGGCTGGGCATATGGAAGGGTGCTGAAAAAAGACCTTATTTATTTGCAAGGATGATGACTTATCTCCTTAAAAAGCTATATGTAAAAGAGTAAATAATTTGTATGGAAATACAAATTTCATGGGAGGTTTTCCTTTGGGGAAAACCTAGTCTTGCATATGATTAAATACATTTATTGGGGCTTTTGTGGGTTCCCCATTAAATAAGTTCCTTTCACTGTTAGGAATCAATTACTTTTGTATGTATTTTGAGTAAAAAATTATCTTGTTAGTTGGGATTCCTTTGTCTTTTATAAAGTTTATATCTCCAGTATCTGGCATTACATTTAATGGCAGATGTGGCCTGGCCCAACAAAATGACATTTATGTCAGATCCAGCCCTTGTGACAAATAAGTTTGACACCTCTGAGTTTAAGGGTCCTTGTCCAAGCTAGCCAATCCAAATACATTTCTTCAGAGTTTTGTCTCCCATTGATGCTTGGCAACTTGGGAGGAAGGAGTTTTGGAGGCTTATTCAATTATGGAAGGCACCTGGAAGAGCCCACTAGGGAAGGGTGGAATACAAGTCAAAAATTAAATCGAATGATGATTCCAGAAATTGTGCTCTGAGAAGTGAAAATGATTGCTAATTTTTTTGGCAGAGTTCCTGTGCTTTCATCTGTTTGTTGCAACCAGAATGTTCACAGGTAAGGCTTTTGTGATGGTTGCTTCGGCTTGCCAGGAAAAGCTGAATGGCTGCTTTTTGTGAAGTCGCAAAAGACACTGGAGCCCTATCGGAGAAAAATATGGTGACTCAGAATTAGCGATTCAGTTGTCAAGTTGAATCCTGGCTATTTGGGAAATAGCATGCTTGTGAAATGTTTGGCAAATAAAAACAATACATTGATAGATTGTCATTTACCAGAGACTGACTATCACCAACTACAAGAAGAGTATGTATCTGTTTCCCAGTACATGCCTCTGGAAAGCTGCTTCTGAGGATCAGGAAGCTTTAGGAATAGCATGGGACTGCAGGAGGAGTGGGGAGTCAGCAGAAATTTTCCTCTTCTCTAGCATGAGTTGTCATTCCATTGGCTTATGAGAGTTGTGCAAGAATAGGCAGGTAAGACTTAAAGTGCTTTCCTAAACAGAGTTACGTTCTTCAACACTCACTGACTTCAATTGTAATTTTGGTCAGGGTGGCACTGTTATTCGGATTCCTCTTGCCACTGATCCCTCTCTCCTTAAGTCTCATCCCACACCTTTCCCTATTATAGGGCTGAGGGTACGTAGTGGAATGGCAGCAGTGGTTGAGTTACCAGCACTGCAAAGTCAGAGGAAAGGACATGGTCTGCTTTTTCTGCTGCTCTTACAAGTATGTGAATATTTTTATGTTGTTAGTATTATTGATAACATCATTTATCTTCTCTTTTTTTCTTTTGCTTGTAACCCAAAAGAATGTGTATAAGAATCCTAGGAAGAATCGCATCTTGGCAATGACCCGGCTTTTGGCTTAGCTTCAGCTTTCTTCATGGAGCATTTCTATAGTTCTGTAGTTCATGGTTGCCAGTCTTAATTTTCACATTGTTCAGGCAGCACGAAGATGCTAAGCAGAGTTACACCATTCTAAGCCCATTGAGTTTCATGGTCCTAGAGCTTTGTGTAGGATTGCACTCTTGGCTGCATATAACATTCATAACATTTGTATGTTATGTGGAAAATATTTCTGTGATAAACATTTAATTACTGAATGCTCTTAATGCCATGGAAGACCTCATTTTCCCAAGCCCACTAAGTCACTTGAATTTATCTCAGAAGAGGTTTAACTGTTTTTAGATGTGCCCTAAATTGTAGTAACAGAGTTTATTCTATAGGCATCGTGGCAGGGGAGCTTCTGTTTTTGCCCTTTAAAATGTCTTGAGTCTGCATCATTGTGGCTTTCGAAAGAGAAACTGTATTCAATTATGGAATACAGGATCCTTCTCCTCATCTTCCAAGTCAGAAGTGCTAAAAGCACTGCTGTTAACATTTTGCAAATAAAAAATTAGTTTGCTTGGCTTCTGGAAGCATTTTACACTGACTCCTTTTTTTTTATTCCAAATGCTGGGCTATGTATGTATGATGGGGCAAAACTACCAGAAATGATCCACAACAGTTTTTATACTGCCTAAATAATTGTTCTTTCTAACTTAAATGGCATATATGCAGTACTTGTTTGAGGGATTTAGTGGGGTGATCTATGTAATAAATACACCATTTGTGGGAACCTCATCTACCTCAGGTAGCTCATTTCATTACTCCAGACCTTGCACAGGTTAATGCTGGGAGTTGAATGATCCAAGCAACCTTTTGCTTCAGGGTTAACTGTGATTTTTTTGCCACTTCTATACCCAGAAAAATGAGATGGCCAAAGATTGCTGACTATTTGCAAGAGGTGAGACAGTATAGTGCAGCGGTTAGAGTGTCAAACAACGATTTGGAAGACCTCAGCTCAAATACCCACTTTGCCCTAGAAGCTGGCTGGTGATCTTGGGATAATCACAAATTCTTAGCCTCACCTGCTGCATGGCTGCTGTAGAAATAAAACGGAGGAAAAGAAAAAGAAGGGGTATACATGACATAAGGGATTTGTATCATTCTTCCTATGCCTGCAAAGTGGTTACTGCTAATTAAACCCTCTGTATCATAGCTATAACTGTCCTGTATATACAGTATAAAATGTGTTTTGTCTATAATGTATGCACTGTCCTTTTCATAGCCTTGATGTCATTGCCTGAAAGTACATCCCACTTATTTCAAGAGAAATCTGCATTCATGTTAGTGTGCCTGGGAGCTTAGTGTTTCATAGCAGGGCTACTAGAAGCAGTTAGCCATGCAGGTTCGTATGCTTTAAATTTCCTGACATACACTTGCATTTGACAAAGAACTCCTTATCATTTTGTTGAGACTCAGTTTCCTGAATCAGCGGATTTCCCCCCCCCCCCATTTCTGAAACTTGGAGCCTTGTCAAAACAAAGATGGCTGGCAAATCCTAGGGACAGAGCAGAGAGAGACAGACGGAGACAAAGAAGCCCCTGAGAAGGCAGACGGACTTATATTGCTTGCGGTTTTCAGTACAGCTGGTTTCAGATGTGTCGGCCTTGTACTGCACTGGTTCCACTGCCAAAGCAAGACTGTCACAGCTGGTAGTACTTACTGTACTTGCGGGAAAGTATGTGATTCATTAGTTGGAACCGTATGTTTTTCACCAGTTCTGGTCATGTTTTTGTTAGGATGTGGTAAAAGCATAAGCGGGGGGTGAGGGGACAATGGAAATATGTGACTTGTTAAAGATTGGCCTCAGCCAGTTATTAGCTAAATTGTATACCATAAAAAGTCCACCATAGCTCAAAAGACAAATGACTTAATTCTTTATTTTCTTCCCCTCAAGAGAAGACATTTATGCTACAATCATATGCAAGAGTTTCCCAAACCCAAGCCATGGAAATCAAGGGTTTAGATGACTCTGCATAGGATCTCACATGGGAGTAAGTCCTATTGAGGCAGATTCTTAATAGACCTGCTTAGGATTGCTGTCTGAGCCATTAAGAGTGCAATCCTAAAGAGAGTCTTTGGTGGACTTAGAAAGGTGTAACTTTAGTTAAGATTAGCTGTTGGTACAGATTTTATTATAAAGCTCTTCCCTTTTCTTATGTATAACCAAGAATGAATCTGGGGAGGGCAAGGAAAAAACATGGCAAGTTGATCTAAGAAATTTGGAAGTAGGTGGCTTCTGTATAACTGATGAATTTCAGTGTTGTGAAATAGCTGCAAGAAATACTACCACTCGATAGAGAAGAATAACAAATGGGAGTTTTTTTTCTTCGGATAAGTTAAAACAAGGTAATGTTTTAGCAGCACTGTCCTAACTTAAAAATCGTGGTAATCTGTGGAATTCTAAATTTAAAAAAGGATTCAACGTCTAGTTCAGAAAATGATTGTTCCTGTATGTAATCCTTAAACTAGAGAAACTGCTATTCTTGTGATATCTCTAAAGAGGTTTGTTTTTTTTGCAAACTGTGCCTTAGATTTAATATTTTCAGGAAAGTTTTATTCAGCAGTATGAACTTTGTTTCTGAAATGTTTTTGCTCAATAGCATTTCAATTGAAACAATATTTGCTACTATGTTTTCTTACATAGACAAGCCATTTCTTGTGTCATGGCTACAATTTGAGTTTGAATGTGGGACGTGTGGGTTCAACTCAAGTCTAATGCCCGCTAAATCTCAGGCAAGGTTTATCAAGACTACCCTGTTATCACAAGGTTGGTTTAATGACAAAATGCTTTTCTTTGGTCCGAAAATGGGATTACAATGTAATGTGTAACTTGTGGACTAGAACCTTGTACATTAATGCTGTTGAGTTGCAATGTTTCAGAAGCAGACACAGAATTTTTAGGAACCACTTGACAAAATAGTCAAATTCTATGACAGCTTTGAATTGTCTTCGCCTTAAGCACAGATGTAGTTTTCGTTGACTTGGCAGTAGAGCTATTTCATCTACCAGGCTGTGGTGCAAGGCAACTTATTTTTCTCAATTCCCCTTCCCTTGTCTGGCCCTTGTCCACCAACTGAACTTTTTAGTGTTATAGGTCTGTCTGTGATGATTAGTTGGCTAGTAAATGCTATGGCATAAATAAGGGAATGCACTAAAAGGTAAAGGTAAAGGTATCCCCTGTGCAAGCACCGGGTCATGTCTGACCCTTGGGGTGACGCCCTCTAGCGTTTTCATGGCAGACTCAATACGGGGTGGTTTGCCAGTGCCTTCCCCAGTCATTACCATTTACCGCCCAGCAAGCTGGGTACTCATTTTACCGACCTCGGAAGGATGGAAGGCTGAGTCAACCTTGAGCCGGCTGCTGGGATTGAACTCCCAGCCTCATGGGCAAAGCTTTCAGACGGCCCGCCTTACCACTCTGCGCCACAAGAGGCTCTATAGTGCCTTTCTAGGTTTGCATAAAAACAGGTTTGCATAAAATACTGTGCTGAACCATTGTGATCCTAATAATGAGAGTGTCAGTGCTGAAGTCACTGAAGGGGGTCCTCATGTCTTTCTCCATCTGGAATCGGTATTCCTCATGGGGTTCTGGAACATCTAGGTCTTCCCCCCTGAACACACCTTTAAGCCTTGCCACTTCCCCTTCATGTGCCTTAGGAGGTGGGCATGTGGCTGTATTGAGACAGAGGAGGCATAAGGAATTATCATCATTCTGGCCTAATTTAGCACCATCTCACATTTCTTAAATAGAACTATCCTACCATTTTGTAGCCTCTTGTGGCGCAGAGTGGTAAGGGAGCAGACATGCAGTCAGAAGCTCTGCCCATGAGGCTGGGAGTTCACTCTCAGCAGCCGGCTCAAGGTTGACTCAGCCTTCCATCCTTCCGAGGTGGGTAAAGTGAGTACCCAGCTTGCTGGGGGGTAAATGGTAATGACTGGGGAAGGCACTGGCAAACCACCCCGTATTGAGTCTGCCATGAAAACGCTAGAGGGTGTCACCCCAAGGGTCAGACATGACCCAGTGCTTGCAAAGGGGATACCTTTACCTTTGCCATTTTGTAGGTTGAAGGAGTACTCTGTGGCGAGGGATCCTCTTTGTTTTATTTCTGAGTCCCCATGAAGCAGCATTAAGAAGTATGTCCTCTTCTCACAGCAGCAAGAAGACAACTGAGGGGAGGAGTGCTTGCCCCACCTCTATCACGTGACTCTTAGGGTGGGAAGGAATCTCTAGAAGTGAGAGGGTGTACTCCTGAGCCTAGAAGCTTCTTTAGAAAAGCTTAAAAGCTCCCTTCCATGGCTGACCTGCAATCATGTAGTCCCATGTGTGCCTGCACAGAAGACCACTCAATGATTAGCGGTTACAGGTAAGTGCAATCCTGTTTTCCTGGATGTCTGCAGTTATTTCTCTGTAAGTACATCTGGTGCTAAGCAGACCACTGTATCTGTTACATATTTTAAGTCACTACTAAGGGCCTAAACTAGTGCCTCATCCATTAGGAGATGATGTAATCCTCATGGGAGCAAGCCCCCCCCCCCAAACAGATTTATCCCAAAAATGATTCCAGTTGGCAGAGGTTGAAGGTGGATGACTGGTCAGGCGTGATGCATCCTCTACTGTATTTTGAAGTAGTAAACATGGGAAATTTCCCACCTAGTTTGTGAGTCCTTTGTCCTAACAACCGGCCACACCTGCATTCCTGATATCCACCCCCATCTCTGGTTTTCATAACTGTCTTCTACACAGGAATTGCATGCAACTAAAGCAGGAGTAAGTTTTACCATACTATTGGACTGGTAAAAGAATGTGAGATGAGCAATGAAGGGAGGCTTGCTGCTTTGCTTTTTAATGCCATGTGTATATATGACAACCCCAGCCAGGGGATTCCAAAGCAAGTGAGAAGCAGAAATGGTTTGCCATTGCCTTCTTCTGCAGAGTCTTCCTAGGTGGTCCCCCTTCCAAGTATTAACCCTTCCCAGTTTCCAATATCTGATAATATCTAGCTGTGCCTGTGTCCCTCTCTTTGACTGCATTGTTCAGGTTTTATTAATCCAGCAGGTAACTAACCCCATATCCTAGCTACTGAATTAGGCTCTTGGTTTTTTAAAAATCCATATTTTTGTTACTATTCCATTTCCTCCTTTTCTTATTGTAAGATTTAAATAGTCAAGAAAGAGGCAGCAGTGGTCCCAGTAAGATTTTTTTTTTAAATGCTGAGGTTTATGTTGGAAGAAATTATGCTTAATGATCATTGGCTCATATTCATATTCTGTGGGTGTAGACAGAGGAGTAATCAATGCAGGTGGCCTTGCTGAGCTGAGAGCTTTGCTCTGCCTTGAAGAAAATAAGGAAGGGAAATAGAGGTTGAATTACTACTCTGACAGATTTTGTTCTCTCTCTTCCTCCTACCCCCCTACATAAGTTCTGGTTTAATGACAGAAACCTGACATCGATTTTACAAAATGAAAAAGTACAACATAATTTTTATTGTGAAAATCTGAAGGAATTAATACATAGAGGATTTATGCTTGTCCAAGTTTAACTCCATTTCCTTTGAAGAGCAGAATATAGTGTGTGCCGTACCCTGCTCTGATTCCTGAATGGTGTTTATTTTTGAACATGCTTGTTCCTGGCTGAACCAATACTTTGTAGCTGCTCTCTGTTATGCATCAGGGCAGTTCTTCATTTTTAAGTACACGACTGAAAGCAGCTATGTTCAGTTAATAAAGGAAATCAGGGGATTTGCTTAAAGGAAGGAAGGTTTTTAAAGGAAAAATAACAACTGGATATGTATTCAAACTTTAGGGATACAAATGCTGTTCTAATAGAGGAGTACTTTATAAATCTTTGGGGAAAGAGGTGTGTTGGAACAGGCCTTGATCAACTCTGGCTGTAAAACACAACAATTTGAACATTCGGTGATGTTTTGTTTTTCTGGGGCTATTGAAATAACCAACCATAAGAAAGAGATTTTGACTTAAGATATTGAAAGAGGCAACAATAAAAAGCAACCGCAAGCTGTAAAATGTATTTACTAAGGTAGTAAGAACTACAGTAGCTGATGGTTTGAATGGAATTAAGCATACCAAAAGGTTTGTTTACAAGGAAAGGATTAGAAGCTAATTGGTATGTTTTGCTTCTTGGCATAGAACACAGAACTCTAGTTGAAAGAAAAAAAATAAAATTTGTTTCCTATTTTGTGCTAATTTTGGTTGACCTTTTCATTGTTGGTTCTTTAGTTACGATGACAGTGAAAGAAAGTTAAGTCTGACTTGGGTCTGGGCATCAAACATATTTCCTAGTGTTCTGCCCTTTGCATAAGTTATTAGCATTTATGTAAATAAAGAATGTAGGCTGAAATCCAATTTATTTCAATGGGACTTTTTACTGAATAAATCTTTCTGCATACTGGGCTGCTAGAATAAAGGTTTGCCAATTGATGGGGCGGTTGATCAATTTAATCATGTTTCCATTTTACCAGAAATTGAATACATGTGTCTTTTTTGCAACATCAAATGAAGTGTAAGAACTAAGAGTTTAATAAGCAGAAATATCATTCCTTGTTAGAAGGGAGGGCCATAGGAGGCTCATTTGGAATTCTCACCTGCAAATACTTTGGGAAGGGACATTGTGCTTTCAAGCAATCCAAAATTGTTCCCATACAATAATTTTGTTTTTACCTTTTAAATACTATTTTCCAAACTCCCTGTCCTGCTGCTTTCTTGAGTGATCCCAGAAAGACCTTAGTCAACTGCCATTTCTCCTATTCTGCCTTTCAGAATCCTTTACTGTAGACAAATGGAGTGGCCCCTTCCTGTATGCGGAACATGTGAACAAGGAAGTGGCTTTTTGGTGTTTTCTGTGGCATGATCCACAAAAAGTTCTTCTCCCTCTTTTTTCAAATGTACAAGAGAAGGATAAGGAACCCTGGTATGGTTCAAACTATCTTTTTCTTGCTTACTCTGTGATTTAACAGCAGAAGAGAAAAAGGCATTGAAACAAAGAGACAGACTAAAAAAAGCGAGAAGAACAATTTCTTGCCCTGCAAGTTTTCCCTCCCTTCCATTCTTGAGGTATTTGGATCAATGATCATTACAACCTAGGGTTCCCAGGCACAAACTGGGAACCAGCTGGAGATCAGAGGGGGACATGAGGGCAGCAGTTAGTAGTAGTTTGATGTCACCTGCTAGATATCCCTTAAGTGACATTACAACTCTCTAGGAATCACTGGAAGCTCTATAACCTAGAGAGACTGTTTTGTTTTAAAAATTAAATTTCTCCCTACTGTTGTTCAGAACAGCAATGGAAAATGAGAGCTGAGGCAGGAAGTTTCTTGCCTCCAGTGACGGCTTAGCAACCCTATGATAACCCCAAGCAATGTTCTTGTCCCAATCCCTGAGATTCTGATCTGAAGAACATTCCTTTCACCTGTGAATTGCTGGCTTCAGATTGTAACCAGACTTAATGATTTAAGAATAATTGCTTTACCACCACTGCAGTCACGAAGACAGATACTAGCTCATAAACTGTTACAACTTCCTATGTAAGAGCTCTCTCTGTCTCTCTCTGACCCTTTATGCACTGTGGCAGCCACATTGGGCTGCTGCCATTCTGTTGTGGCGGGGCAAAATGCCCCGCCATCCTCCGAGCCGGCTGCCCCAGCACAATGGCCCTGCGCACGCAACGCAGGGCCCGAAGCGCCAGGAGCGTCTCAAAGTGGCGGCAGTGGTGGCAGGGGGATCGGGAGCATGGGGCCCCCACTGCATGATGGTGGGGAGCAGCATGTTGCTCTCCCACCATGGTGGTGGTGGGGGGATGCCCCTGCCAGCTCCACAGAGCCGTGGAGCTGGCAGGGGCGAAAAGCATCCCTGCAGGGATGCCGTAGGTTGGGGGACGATCTACGCCCAGGATGGCAGTGATGTCGAGCATAATCGGGGATTTTCCCTGAAGCCCTGTTGCCGCCAGCTCGGGTCTTCCAGTCTGTGCATAATGGGTGACAGAGAGGACAGCATTCTACCTGTACAATTGTGGCAGTTGTAATACGGCATAATCCCCCATCTCCCAGTGAAACTCTACAAGCAAGCCAGTTATATCAGAATTAACAAACTTTGTACATCAAGATTTCTTTTGCAAGAAGAGGGAGCGTGCAAGACTGAGATTAAAAACAAGTCATTTGTAGAAGCCAAATGCAGTAGGGTTGCCAGGTCCCCTCAAGCAACCTGTGGGAGATGTGGGGTAGAATTGGCTCCAGTATCAGGAGCTTGCTTGTGTGATTTGGCATAAGCAGAGAGGTGGCCCCTCAGGTACACTGGGTCCAGATCATGTATGGCTTTAAAGGTAGTTACCAAAACCTTAAACCTAATCCAGAATTCGACTGCTAACTAGTGCAGGATTTGAACGGACCGGATGTGGGACCTCCATGGTGTTGCTGTGAAGACCCTGGCTGCTGCATTCTGGACCAGTTGCAGTTTCCAGAACAAAGTTAAGGATTGGCCTACATAGAGTTGCAGAAGCCTAGAGGTGACCATCGCATAGGATTGAGCTTCAGAAGAAGAAGAAGAAGAGTTGGTTCTTATATACCATGTTTCTCTACCCGAAGGAGTCTCAAAGCGGCTTACAGTTGCCTTCCCTTTCCTCTCCTCACAACAGATACCCTGTGAGGTAGGTGAGGCTGAGAGAGCACTGATATCACTGCTCAGTTTGAACAGCTTTATCAGTGCTGTGGCGAGCCCAAGGCCACTCAGCTGGCTGCATGTGGGGGAGTGCAGAATCGAACCCGGCATGCCAGATTAGAAGTCTGCACTCCTAACCACTACACCAAACTGGCTCTCCAGTTGATATAAGAACCAACTCTTCTTCTTCTTCTTCTTGGAGCCACCTCATCTGCTTCTAGGCAGCTGACTAATGCTTCTGGGGGGAAATCAGGGTGGTCATCCATCAGGAGAAAAGCTGGGTGTCATCCATGTATTGGTGACTTCTGTACCAGTTGGGCAAGAGGGCACATGAAGATGTTAAATAGGATTGGAGAGAGGACCGCTCCTTGCAGGACTCTGCATGTAAGTTAGTGGCAGCTTAAAGATCTCTCTCTTAGGGCTACCTTCTGTCTGTGACCCTAAAGACAGGAGATCAACCATTGAAGGGCTGTTCCCTGAATTCTGGCATCGGTGAGCTTAGACGCTCATGGTCAACAGTGTTGAACACTGCTCAAAGGTCCAATAATACTAGTGCCGATTTGTCTTGGTCCAACTGGTGATGGAAGTCATCTGTCAGGGTGACTAGCACTCTTTCTATCCCATGGCCAGAAACCTGATTGGGATGGAGTGCTGGAATACTGATATTTGGTCTGTGACAGCTCTTTCAACCATTTTTCTGAGGAATGCTATGTGCAAAATCAGTCGGTAGTTGTTGGGCTTTGCAGATACAGAGGTGGTTTTTTCAGCAGCCGGTGAACCACTGTCTCTTTTAACCCTTCCACTGGGTCTAGGGATGCCTCTTCTTCCTGGTCAGTTTAAACTGAGCTGTAACCAGGAGCATCTAGGATTATCTCCAGAGGCAGGAACTTTCAGCTCCTTGTCACCTGGGCTGGGGATGTCTCCACTCACAACTCTGTTTAAATTGAACTGTAAGGGAGTCAGCCCAGGATTGGTTCCTGTGGTGAGAGCTGACAGCTCTCTGCCACCTGGGCCCTTATTGCTGAGTTCAGAATGAAGGGTCATCCCCAGAGGCAGGAAATTTCAGCTCCCCACTGCCTGGTCTGGGTTATGCTTCCCCTTACAGCTCAACTGGATTTGTGTGTGCTTTAAAGGGGGCGCAGGTTGAACTGTTCTCCGCACAAACAGACAGTCAGTTATCTATGGCGAGAAATCTCTCCATCGGATTGACTTGGGCAGTGCGGGGGTGGTAGTTTGAACAGCCCCCCCCCTCCAGCCCAACTAATGGCTGTTCCATGGAGAGGCTTCTCTCTACATATCAGTTGATTGTCAGGCTGATTGTGTGTGTGTGTGTGTGGGGGGGGGGTTAACCACACACCCCACAGCCTGGCAAACAGCTAATCCACAAAGTCACTATGCTGGATCAGCTTGAGTTTTGTGGGGAGGTGGGTATTTTGAACTGCCCCCCCTCCCGCAGCACAACCCAACAAACAGCTAATCCCCAGAGAGTCTTCTCTGTGCTGATCACCTGTTTGAAGCAACGATTGAGGCCTCCAAATCAAGCTAGGGGTTCAGGGTTTGGGTGAAAATTCAGGGGGGAAACCCTTAATTTACTTGTTGAATAATAATAGTGTTATTATTATGAGGTTATAATATAAGCTAGGTATATAAAACTTTGCTCCTGACTGAAGCATCACATAAAGAAGTATCTGACTTGAGGGTAATGGTTTTAGGTTCAGTGTTTTAAACCCATCCTTTATTTATTTTTTTATTCGATGAATGAGTGGAAAAAATATAAAATGAAAATTAACATTTCAAGATTGCCCTCCCCCGTCACAAAAGAATTTTGAAAACTTCATGGCTTCATTTTTGAGCAAGGGTCTTGGCAAGTTCTCTGTCCATTGTGCAGCTTGCATGCTTTAGTGTTCATAAAATAAGTTTCTTTTTTTAAAAAGGTTTTTCCATCAAAGTAATATATGAAAATTGTTTAGAGTTTTTATTAAGAGAGCAAGGCCTGATTCCATTTAGGGGTGAGGAGCTTTGGACTGATAGGAATTTTGGTGGGCTGTTTTCATGCTGTTTGTTAATGTTTTTGAAATGCTAATTGCTTACACGTAAGCCTATTTAAAACATTTTAAATACATTTCATAATTATTTATCACGTAGAACAATTCCATTTTAAAAGGGAAACTTGTGTGGGCAGGAACAAAGCTTTACCTAACTCATTCCTTTTCTTTGAAATAACACTAGCTATTTAAAGGTGTAGGTGAGTGAGATGTACCTTTGAGCAAGTAGGATTCTGATTGGTCTGTTCAGTTCTGACTGAGTAGTAATATCAGGGCTCTCTCAGCCTTACCTACCTCACAGAATGTCTTTTGTGGGAAGAGGAAAGGGAAGGCAAATGTAAATTGCTTTGAGACTCATTCTGGTAGGGAAAAGTGCCAAGAACCAACTCTTCTTTTTCCTCTTCTTCTGTACACAATTAAATACCAAGAACTCTGCTATGTGTAGCCATGCAGTAATTTGTTAACAGAAAAAATATCCAGGAAAGCATAATTCTGAAAGTCACTAATAAAATAAAAAAATTCATTCATTAGAAAGAACCAAGGAATCAAGCATTTTCACTTTTGTAAAGTAGTCCCCTGGGTCCTCAGTTATAGGCAATAATGCAATATCCAGTTCAAGTGCAATTGTTGGGACTGTAGCTTTGCTAATGAGAATATGTATACTACTATTGACTTGCCTTTTCCCATTGAAATTCAAGGCCAATGCATAGCCTAGAAGCAGAGAGGGAGAGACTGCACAGTCTCTGTATCATTGTGTTTCAAAGTGAGTACAAGTTCTGCTTTAAGGGTGGGTAGACTTACAAGACAGGGTAAGCAATCCTACCTTGGAGTGGCACTTACAAAGCTGGTCAGTTATTAAAGCATTTTTTATACAGAATGAAATGGTTAAATGATGTGTGAATGTCTTATTTCCTATAGGAAATATTTAGTATCTGTAACACTAGCACATTTGCAGTGAACATAGCAGATATCATAGTATGAGATGTATTGTTGGGGGAAGAATCACATTTTCATTGACACAAAATACTACAATTTGGACACTCTGAAATGAAAATACAGTATCC
Source organism: Paroedura picta (assembly GCF_049243985.1). Classification (NCBI taxonomy): domain Eukaryota; kingdom Metazoa; phylum Chordata; class Lepidosauria; order Squamata; family Gekkonidae; genus Paroedura; species Paroedura picta. Next base: position 79,840,926 of record NC_135375.1, on the reverse strand, counting down.
ACACACTAGAAAAATCAATCTTGATGATGATGATGATGATATTATTATTATTATTATTATTATTATTATTATTATTATTATTATTATTATTAGATTTATTTCCCGCCACTCCCTTGCGGCTCGTGGCGGGTCAGAACATCCCAGAATCCCCATTAAAACCCCATTAAAACAATAATAGCATTACCAATATTACTGGCATTGCAGAGAACGGCAACTCAACTCCCCCCCCCTCCCACTACTGGCGGGTGGAGAGGAGGTCCTGATGTTGTTTACTTCGGGTCTGAATCCCGAGTCCACGGGGGGGGGGCATAGATCTATATTATCGGCCCTGGCCTCAACCATAAACCTGGCAGAAGAGCTCGGTTTTGCAGGCCCTGCGGAAAGTTGAAAGATCCCGCAGGGCCCGCAGCTCTCCCAGGAGCTCATTCCACCAGGCCGGGGCCAGGACCGAAAAGGCCCTGGCCCTGGTTGAGGCCAGGCGTGCTTCCCTAGGGCTGGGAACGACCAGCAGATTTTCACCCGCAGAGCGCAAAGCCCTGCGAGGGGCATAGGGTGATAGGCGGTCCCTCAGGTATGTGGGTCCCAACTCGCGTAAAGCCTTGAAGGTTAAAACCAGAACTTTGAACTGGATCCGGGCAGCAATTGGCAACCAGTGTAGCTGCCTCAGCACTGGCTGGATGTGGGCCCTCCAAGGTGTACCAATGAGGACCCTAGCAGCTCCGTTTTGCACTAGCTGAAGTTTCCAGATCAAGGACAAGGGAAGGCCCACGTAGAGCGAGTTACAGAAATCTATTCTGGAGGTGACCGTTGCATGGATCACTGTGGCTAAGTGTTCAGGGGACAGGTAGGGCGCTAGTAGTCGGGCCTGGCGAAGGTGGAAAAACGCCTGGCCTGCTACTTTTTTGACCTGCGTCTCCAAAGTCAGGGAGGCGTCAATGGTCACACCCAAATTGTGTGGGATAAAGATAGAGGGATAAAGAAGAACATTTTTGGACCCTGCTTTTTACTACCCAAAGGATTCTCTGAGTGGCTTACAGTTGTCTCCCTTTCACCTCCTCACAATGGACATTCTGTGAGGCAGTTAGTGCTGAGAGAGCTCCAAGAGAACTGTAACTGGCCCAAATTCATCTAGCTGGTTACATTTGGAGGAGTGGGGAATCAAACCTGGTTCTCCAGATTAGAAGTCGCTGCTCTTAATCACCTCACTAAACTGGCGTAGCAAACGCCACCCTCCCCACCCTCCCTGCCGCTCTGATAGCAGGGATGGGAATAATGAGAGCTTCCGCCATGTTGGGATTGTTTTAAAGTCTTTTAATGGGTATTTTAATGGGGATAGGACTATTGTGACCCACCACGAGCCTACAGGGAGTGGCGGGAAATAAATCTAATAAATAATAATAATAATAATAATAATAATAATAATAATAATAATAATAATAATAATAATAATAAACAACGGATGGGAATAGTAAATTTGTCAATCTGAAAAAAAATAGTCTGGATAAATCTGTTAAAGATTTCATCAGCCAGAATCCTTATTATTTGTGCCTCAGTTTCCCTTAAAGCTCACTTTTGAAGGAGAAACAGCTAAAAAGTTTTTTTTCTTTAATTCTTGTTTGTACTGAAACACGAGAAAATTCTACAGTATGGTTTGCTACAGTACACTTGCATTGCTCAGAAATTAAAACTAGTGATTGATTTTTTTTCAACCTTGCTTTTGTCATACTCCCCCCCCCCCCAATAATTTCCTTTCCTTTTAATAAAAAATTTACTCTCCTCTGATTTCTTAACTACCGGCACATTTCAGATGGTGTTGCGGGAGAGAGAAGATCGTTTGCATTTTCTCCTGGAGGGTGAAGGCAAATGAACCTGGTGTTTGGCTGTCCACCATCTGTGTAAGGAATTCACAATCCCAGACAAAAGGAATTGGCAAAGTCTTCTTTCTGTCTGTTCTCCAGAGCCTCCAGATAGCCATAAAACACCTGGACAAAATCAGCAGGTGATGGCAAGGGAAGGAGAATGATCAGTCACAGGCAACATGGAATCCTTTGAACATTACTTACAGCCTGGACACTGCTGTCACCAGGCACAGTTTGATCTTGAGGTAGTTTTTTCCCCCTCCCTGGAAGTGCTTTATTCCCTTTCCATGAGAAAACAGAGGGAGCTAGGTATAACACTGCACGGTAATGCAAAGCTATTCTTTCCGTGTTGTAAATAATTGTCCCACTTTGTAATTTTAGACTTTCTATTCACATTTGGGCTCAATGAAAGTAGCAGACCAAAAAATCTTTATTAGGTTCAGATGAATGTATGCTAGTCTTTTGAAAAATTGATTTGCTTGCTTTCAAGTAGTTGTTCTATTGTTCACAGTACTTTAAAGGAAAAAAAAGGTATGAAGGACCTGGTCACAAAAGTTAAGGATAAACTTCTTTGTTTTGTTTTGTATCTCATCTTCAGTCATGACAACTGATTTTTTTTTCCATCCCTTTCTCCAGCTCTTTCGAGGAGGGATTTTTGTTGTTGTTTTGAAGAATTCACTGCTGATATCTGGTTGTAATTTTATATGACAGGGTAATAAATACAGTGTGATTCTCAGACACAACCTTGGCTTTATGCTTTCATTGTATTTTTCATGTCTCATAAGCATCTGTCGGCATGTGTGTTTGTTTATGCAAAGATGGGAGGCAGTTAACATTGAATTTCCAAACTTAAAAACGCTCTGGTATTCTAAAGCAGCACAAAGCTGAGGTTTCTGAGGGAAGGGTGTGGCAGCTCGGGAAAGGAGTAGGCACTAGACAGCATCAAGAACACAACACCTTTGTCAGAGGAGTTTGGAACAAGTAAGTGTGGATACAGTGTGAGGCTAGCAGGCCTGCTGCACCTAAATAGTTAAGTTTATAACAGTTGTTGTCTTACATTCCCGAAGTTAATCCTAAACCATAACAAAAAGCTGCTGGATTGCTACACACTTCAGCTGTCCCTTGAATCCGCCCACCCATCCTCTTCCCTCCCATCCTGAGCAACTTTTTTCTGCTTTCCCTCTTTTTCTCACAGCAAGAAATACTTCTGATTCACACCAATGTTATCAAGCTGTAAAGAAAATTTTGTTTTTTTAATCAGGAGGTAGGAAATCTTGCATTTTGTCACCTTTCTTTCAAGAATAGAGGGAAATGGAGGATTACTTGTTTTAGAATATTTTAGGCCAATATTGGGCTTGTTGTGATTTGGGTTTCTAACTGTCTGGAGATAAAAACATCCTGGCCTTTTTATATAAGCTGAAGGGGAAGATATTTACCAGGTGATGCCATTTACCTCCATGCTATGAAAAGCATCAGCTGCCGGTATTAAAGGGACAGGGCATTTTTTCCATAGGCCTGTTGGCAGCCCCATATTTTCTATGGGTGCATCAAGGCCACAAAACCTGTGGCCCACTGAACAGAATGCATCTCACTAACCAAGTATGGCAGCCCACCAAGGACCTGGTAAGCTTCCTTTTTTCATAGAATATATCCCATACACAAAGTCTCACAAGTTGTAAAAGAAAATGTTTTCTTTTTTTTCTAAAATGTCATTAATATATTTAATACAATGTTAGCTGAACACCCCTAAATTCCAGGAGATTCTACCTGTCCACCCCATTAGCTCTGGTGTTATCTATTTCTGCTCTCTGTGTGGGATTAGAAAAAATGGGTGGTGGTGGTGGTGGGGGGGTTGTTTCTAAATCTGAAGGCCAAAGTTCCTGGCTTTTGAGCTCTGTTTGGTTTGGAGATTGTACAGTTTGTGCAGATGACAGATCTTTTGAAGATTTCTTCCATTTTGAACATTTAATCTGATTGTGAAATCAACTAAATTTCCCTAGAACATTACCAAAAGAGGCTGATTAGTCCATACTGCCTTTAACCTTAGGAGAACTTTCCCACCCACTCAGCCCAACCATCAGGCTACTAAAGCCTTTATATATATGCCTAGTTCTGTTTTGTTGAAAATCAATTTTTTACTTGTATTGTGTTGTGATGTTTCATACTTGGGTTTTCTTTTTGAAGATAAAGATGAGATATAAATAAATTAATTAAAATATGTAAAAAGCAATGGCACTAGCTTTTTAATTGTTGCTGAACATGAATGTTACCAGCTCAAGGTTTTAAAAACAGCTGCTATCAAGGGCAGGTTTTGATTAGTTGGGCATGTTAGGAGCATGGTCTGGTCATTTTTGGTGGATCAGAAAGCAAGCTTTGATAGGTGTTGGCAGTTTTGACAGATGGTTTACTCAACCATGTAGGGAAAGTAGAAATAAATTGCAAAGTTTCCTAGCAAAAGGTAACTTATTTTGCAAAACACTTAGATAAGGAAATAACAAGCAAAACAGAAAATCTCTGCCAAATAAACAGACAAAGATTGGATAGATATTGTACAATTTTATTGATGAAGTAAATAGACACTGTGTTGTAGGGTTGGCAGGTCCCTCTTGGCAACCAATGGGGGGGCTTACAGAAGAAAGACAAAAGTTTAGATCATGTTGTTAGAGTCACACAGGAAGTGTCATCAGCATCATCCTGGCAATATTCTGATATTTGAAAAAACTCTATTGTAAAAGAAACTTCATGCAAATAACTGAGCACTGACCAGAAATTGCTGGTGTGATGACATCACGTCCTATAAAACACCCACAAGGTGGGTTGGGACTTCCTTTTTCTCCTGGTAAGCCTTCTCTACTAGCCAGCTGCTCAGAGACTGGGCCTGGCAGCAGGACTACTCCACCAGAGGGGCTGGCAACCCTGCTGTGCTTACATAGGCATGTCTGAGTTCATCTACATCCCAAAGAGGTCCTGAAGTCTAATGGCAGAAAGTGAAGAGGAACTAAAGAGCCTGTTGATGCGGGTGAAGGAGGAGAGTGCAAAAGTTGGCTTGAAACTCAACATCAAGAAAACAAAGATCATGGCATCCGGCCCTCTCAATTCCTGGCAAATAGAAGGGGAAGAAATGGAGATAGTGACAGATTTTATTTTCCTGGGCTCCAAGATCACTGCAGATGGGGACTGCAGCAAAGAAATTAAAAGACGCTTGCTCCTGGGGAGGAAAGCTATGGCAAATCTAGACAGCATCCTAAAAAGCAGAGACATCACCCTGCCAACAAAAGTGCGTTTAGTCAAGGCTATGGTCTTCCCAGTTGCAATGTATGGCTGCGAAAGTTGGACCATAAGGAAGGCCGAGCGTCAAAGAATTGAGGCTTTTGAACTCTGGTGCTGGAGAAGACTCTTGCGAGTCCCTTGGACTGCAAGGCGAACAAACCGGTCAGTCCTAGAGGAGATCAGCCCTGACTGCTCTTTAGAAGGCCAGATCCTGAAGATGAAACTCAAATATTTTGGCCACCTCATGAGAAGGAAGGACTCCCTGGAGAAGAGCCTAATGCTGGGAGCGATCGAGGGCAAAAGAAGAAGGGGACGACAGAGAATGAGGTGGCTGGATGGAGTCACTGAAGCAGTAGGTGCAAACTTAAATGGACTCCGGGGAATGGTAGAGGACAGGAAGGCCTGGAGGATCATTGTCCATGGGGTCGCGATGGGTCGGACACGACTTCGCACATAACAACAAGAATGCAGGAAAACAATGGCTTTGACTGGCTCCTTCACCAGGAAATGGGAGACTGTCCAAAGGCCATTGGAATACTGCAGAGAACTTTGGACAACCTTCAATTTTCTGATGTCAAGAGAGGGAGTAGATACCTGAGTTTGACATGCTCCTCCTAGACCATTCTGTGTAACAGCCCCCTTGATAACCCTGATGGTACAAAAAAGACACAAATAAATAACAGGAATAACAAAAACTGTCACTTGTCAGTATCTTATTATCTTAGTATCATTTCCTGTCAAACAAGAGCAACTTCCTGTAAAAAGTACTTACTGTGGCAATGACCAAGGAAACAGTGTTCAGAGTTACGGTGTTCAGAACTGTAATGATGTTTCAGGGTATGCTAAACCTTTCTAATTGAGCATGTTTTCTGTCGCATGAAGAAATCTTACAGGTAGATTGAGGGATTGAGGGAGATCAGTAATATTTAGGGGCAAACTCTAATTAGCTGCTGCTTTTCATGTTATCTTAGTACCAGTGGGATAAAAGGAGTCTAAGGGAGCTGCACCCTGATCCTTCCAGCATAACAATTCAAGGAGACAAAAAAGATATAAGACATAAAAATACACAGCTGGGGATGCCCAAAACTTCATTCAAACAAGAACTGTAAATCATATAAATCTTTCCTTTATGAGAATATAAATTTTATCTTGGATAAAATGAAGAGTTGCTCCAAGATAATGGCATACAGCTGAAATAGATTTAAGAATGTCATCTTTTAAAACATTCAGACCTACATTAATAATTGTCATCTCCATTCTTGCTAATTGTGTGCTAATCTGTAAATCAAAAGAATTAGATCATTGAGACATATTTTGATTGTAAGGGAAAGATCTGGTATTGCACAAGTGTTTGGGAAGGCCGGGTGTCTTTGAGCTGACATAGCCCTGTCAGACAGTTTATTAGTGCTTCTGTATAGAGTGTTTAAGTGTATTTAACCTATGAGCAAGATTTAATATACAGAGCCATGGGATACCATTGATGTTTGTTTACTTAGGAAAAGATTGTCCCCCAGAAGTATCCACCAGCTGACTGGATCAATGGTGAAATAGTTAGGGATTCTTTGGTGATATCTCTGTTTATTTTCACATTTTTAAGTGAAAAACACTTACTAAAGCCTTTAAAATTATCATTCAGACATTAAAATGTGAAAAATGAACAGTGGGAAGGAGGAAATGGAGATGTTAGTTGGTTTACATTTGTTCTTCATCTGGGAGCAGTGATGTTGCATGTTCTGTACTAATAATTTTGAGCTTTTGCTTACTTTTACACTTCTATGTTTCAGACTGCCTATCTTCACCATAGTAATCTAAGTGCAGATTATTTTTTCCCATGGAAAACAATACCAAATTGATAGACAGTTTGGTGTAGTGGTTAGGAGTGTGGACTTCTAATCTGGCATGCTGGGTTTGATTCTGTGCTCCCCCACATGCAGCCAGCTGGGTGACCTTGGGCTCGCCATGGCACTGATAAAACTGTTCTGACTGAGCAGTGATATCAGGGCTCTCTCAGCCTCACCCAACTCACTGGGTGTCGGTTGTGGGAAGAGGAAAGGGAAGGCGACTGTAAGCTGCTTTGAGCCTCCTTTGGATAGAGAACAGCATCATATAAGAACCAACTCTTCTTCTTCTAGACATAACTCTTGTCAAACCAAGCAAATGCCAATTTCTCTGTGTCTTGAGTGTCTTAGTGTCTTTCTACCTATGCAAGGGCTGTTTCACACCTCTCACCAGCACTGTGAAGCAAAGGGAATGTTTTTTAAAGAGAAACAAAAATGAAAGCATTAGAGAAGCCATAGATGTTATTACAATGTGAACTTGTGTACAGTTGCTTCCAGAAATACCCTTTTAGGTATTTTCATGCTGTTCACTATTCTTTGGCTCTAACCTATAATCTTAGGGGGAGCAACATTTGGCTGTGGTACAGTGAATTCATGGCACAGGCAAAATGCGTTAGGGCAGGGACCAAATTAAGCAATATAGGGTCTGTGACAAGACCCTGTTTTGCTTTTACCTTATTATTATTAAGGATAAGGATGTTTCTTTACAGGTCAAAAGAAATTCAATTGCATTTACTGAGACTTGAACAAAGATCAAGGGCCTTTTCGCACGGGGATCTTTGTTGCAAATTGTTTGCGGAATGAAAAATCGCCATTTAAAATAGTGGAATTCGTCGTTATGCATACCTGCCTTTGTAGTGGAATCAATTGCGTTTTTTAGCGTTTCCCACAGGCTTCCGGTCTCGGCAGAAATCGCTAGAAAGGAAGCGCTATTGCCAAGCTCGTCCCGCCCCTGGCCGTCAAGCAGCCAATGGGCAGCCATTAGCATGCTCCCAAACAGCCCCTTTCCCTTTAAGAAAGGTTTTTTTTTAAAAAAAAACCAGACCCATAGCAACGAATCTAGGTAGATTCGTTGCAACGGAGAGACCCATCCAGCTGCCTAATGTGAGCTGTCGTTTGATTGTATGATCGTTGGCACGCTGCCTCGAGTGATAAAAAAAAATTCCCCCCCCCTCTCACGGGCCCGATTTTCGGCTGAATTAATGTGTAAAAAATAAAGGGACTTTATTTCAGCAAACGGGCTTTTATGTGGTTTGTGCTTAGTGACTAAAGGTGAAGGACTGAAGCCAGGGAAGCCTCTAAACAGAAAGAGGCTCGCTGGTGCGTTTATCCCCGCTCGCTCGGAGAAAAAAAAATGGTGATCGCTTCGCCGGAAGTTTGGAGGACAGGCTCAGGAGGAGGGACTTTGAAGAACCCGCAACAATGGTAACGCACAGGTCTTTAGCGCTAGTGTTGCAGATTGGTTGCAGGAGTGTATCGCTATCCGGAGGGTGAATCCACTTTTCTGGATTCCCCTGAAAGCGCTACAACGAAGCGCTTTTTGCTGATTGGTTTCAGGAGTGTTGCAGATTGTCTGCGACGTCGTGCATTAAGGCAAATTAGTAGCGTTTTCAATTAGCAACCATTGTGCTATTTTGAAGCCGTGCGAAATGGCCCCAAGTGTTCCTCAGCCATTACTTGGCTTACATCAGTTTAGCAAAATAGGTAGCTTTAACTGTGACTGAACTTTTCTTTAATACATTTTAATTTTACATAGTAATGTCACGTGCTTTTTTAACTCTGTTGTTTGCAACTTTGATGAAGAGGACTATAGATCCCAAAACCTTGTGCTGGAATACTAACAGGCTGGTCTTTGAAATATTACAGTAATGGTTAGTTGCTGTGACAGAGGGGGAAGACTAACCCTCTGAAATATGCAGATATGTTTTGTTGCAGAGACAGGCGGGTATAACTGTCACAAAACATCACGCATAATGAGGTCTTTGGCAAAAACAGGGCCACAGCTTTATTAATACATGTACAAATCAAGCCATGAGCATTAGCATACCCATGGTGAGGGGTGGATCTGTGACCACCCATTCCCTGCTGCCACCAGCAGGCCACAGCCTCTAGGGAAAGTGGAGGAAAACCTGTAGTGGTTCCGCCCATGGGGACTGGTTGACCATTCATCGAGATCCCCTAACCATGAGGCCCACTAGTCCCTGGCAAGGCAAGACTGTGAAGACCCCATGGGCATCAGCCTTGATTGGAGCCTACCCAGCTGCCCCGCCATGGGTTAGAGGCCAGCTCCCCACTGTGAAGCTGCCCTGGTTGCCAAATGCACCTCAACCCACCTTGCATGTGCAGGTTATGCCTCTCAGATCTGCCCCTAAACAACCTCCAGCTGTGACAAATAACAAATGCAAACTCCAGAACAAATGACACAAGTATAATGACAATGGAATCTGGGTGGGAGGGAAACAGGTGTGTTTGGGAGCGGCGGCAGCAGGAGCATGAGTAGGCAGCATGCCTCCTTTTATGCCTACCGCCACCTGACCATGCCTCCACCAGGTTTGCAGTGTGTATCACCCAGGGATTTCCCAGGCCAGAGCACACACGCCGCAGCAAGCTCTTTGTGCTCCAGGGACTCTGCCCCTGCAACAGCTGCTGGATGCTTAGGGTAGGTAAAGGTATCCCCTGTGCAAACACCGAGTCATGTCTGACCCTTGGGGTGACGCCCTCTAGCGTTTTCATGGCAGACTCAATACGGGGTGGTTTGCCAGTGCCTTCCCCAGTCATTACCGTTTACCCCCCAGCAAGCTGGGTACTCATTTTACCGACCTCGGAAGGATGGAAGGCTGAGTCAACCTTGAGCCGGCTGCTGGGATTGAACTCCCAACCTCATGGGCAAAGCTTTCAGGTGGCTGCCTTACCACTCTGCACCACAAGAGGCTCTGTGCTTAGGGTAGCAGCAGCTTTTATACTAATATTAGCAGATAAGCTCCTTGTATGCTAAATACAGTGGGCTCTGGCCACCGCCCAGCAGTGGTGGCAGAACAAAGAGTGCACAGGTGGCTGCAGAACGTTGTGGTGTGGTGGAAGGAAGCGGCCATTCCTCCCTCTCCGGCCCCCTCCAGAGCTCCATGTCATGGGACAGAGGTGGTGGGGGAGGCAGTGGTCATTCCCCCCTCCTTCCCTGCCACCCTCTAGAGCCCCGCAGAGTGGTGTGGAGGGAGCCGCGAGGCTTTGAGAGTGGGAGAAAGTGACGGCCATTTTCGCCCTCTGTCCTTGCCACCCTCCAAGGCCCCATGGAGTAGCACAGAGGCAGTTGCGGGGCTTCGGGAGTGGGCAGAGGCCATTCCTACTCCCTCTGTGACACTTACAGAGTCCTGTGGAGTGCTGGGCAAGCTGGTAGTTGCCGCCGCCTGTGTTTACGGTGGGTGGCTCAACGTCTTGTTTGGGTAGGGACAGTTGGGTTCTCAGCAGGTGGGGCCAGTGCCACATGTTCGCGGTGGGAAGCTCACTGGGCATTGCCACTGCCTTGTCTCCCGCATCCTCAACCCCTGGGTCAGCGTGTCCTGTGGTTCTGGTGGAGGTGAGCCCTTGGGGCCATCACAGCTGGGCGCCCTGCAGCTAGCGCACGGGTGGAGTGGTGGAGAGATGGAGACGTGCTGGCTCTGGCAGCCAGGCACATGTGTGAGGTGAGGGGCGAGTGGCTGGCAAGGGAAGGCGAGAGCTGTAGGGGCCGGGCCAATCAGCTGGCTGCACCCTGGTTGACCCTATTCCAACTTGAACACCCCGGACATGCTGGGCAGTTTTGGAAATATTAAGAGGACCAACAATGGATAAGGAGTCTTTGTATTTCTGGTCCTGGTTTTGATATTCTATTTTCACATCTTTTGAAATGAGTAGGTTATTGTGTTTGTGAATGACATTGGACATTTAAATTACATCCACACATTTATTCAGAAGCTGGTTCCATTGATTTCAGTTAAAATTAATTCCAAAAGAAATAATTTAGGATTCCAGCCTATATCACATAGGGCATAATCTCCCTGGAAATTCTCATGCCTAATCACTGAAATAGCCAATGGAGTTTGTACAAAAGAATTGGATAGTATATTGTATCCATGAAATTTTACTAAATGAATGCTTGACACTTGATAAATCAAAAGCTCTTTGTTATAGAGTTGTTAATAAATGTTATATTCTGTCCTCTATTATTTTTAAGAAAATAAATGTGAATTAACTTGCCATAGCGCTGTGAGGCAGGCTATGAAAACAACTCCGTCTTGCTCATCTTTATCAGCCAACCTTATAATTAAGTGATAAATCTGACTATTAAGCTTATTTTAGAGCAGGCTTTCTCAATAAGGTTTTGTGAAACCGGAAGGGATCCCCAAATGGGTGGGAGTTAATTCATTTTTAATATATTTTTTAAAAATTTGCTAAACATTTATCGGGTCATATGACAGTACATGGTAATGTTGACCTGGTGCTCCATCCCAAAATAGCCAGTGATGGACCTGGAGTGGCTGGAAAGGGGAGGGTCATGTACACAACTATGCTTCCCAAACATATTCTGCATGAGTGAGCCACTTCTGGGGCTTCTTGAAGCGTGAAGAATGTTTCAGGGGTTTCTCAATGGTAAGAAGATTGAGTTTCTAGAGGTAAACTTGGATGTTCCCAGTTTTTTATTTGATTTTCCAGTTATGTGAATTTTGATCAAAATACTCTTATTGCAAGACTGACTCTCCTTTAAGCCAAATACATTTTCACATAGAACTTTTAGATACTGTATATTTATGAGCAGCATTAGCTAAATAATGAAAAGCTGATTGTTTTATCTCACCATATAGTCATTACCACCTTTCTTTACATAGGTAAACTTCCTAGACTCTCCTGTTCACCTGTGCAGATATCATGAAGAAAAAAAGTATAGTTTCCTCGTAACCCTTATTCACATTGACCCATTATGCACGGGGGTTTTAGCGCACATTCGGGGTGGAATGGCGGCGACTAAAATCACCGATAACGCACAGAGCCGGCTGCAACCGGCCGCAGCTTCGGTGCATGCCGCCGAAAAAGCCGCGTCAGTGAAACGCGGAAGAAAGCGCAGCTTCCGGGTGACCGGGGCGCAACCAGAAGCGGCGCCCGGATCACCGCGTGCATAATCGGTTACTCTGGGTTTTGCCGCCGTCGCGCCCCGCCCCGTACATAACCGGTATGCGTCGCGTCTTCCCCCTCCACGTTTTCCATGTGACCCGAAATCGCCGTTTTGGCGGCCGTGCATAATGGGCCATAGAGGTCACTTTATGGAGTCACGCAGCCTATCTACTGTAATCACTGCAGTCCTCTGAAGGGGCTTTTAAAATAGTAGACATGAAGGTAGTAAGCAGAAACACAGCACACCCTGCACACAGCTTTTTGCACATGAGTGAACATGGAATGAGCTCCTGGGCTTAAATTTCCCATGTGTACTCCTTCAGGCACAGAACCCCTAGTATGACCACTAGAAAACTTTCAGCTGCAGGTTGGCAACCTGTTCTTGTATTTAAAAATAGTCTCTAGAAAGGAAACGTTGTTTAAATTTTTTTGCATGTATCTAGTATTACATTATAAAACAGCTACTTAATTTCAGGAAACAGCCTAATGAATATGAACACTTTGAAAATGGGTTGCATATTCCATTAATTGTTTATTTGCAGAGGGAAAAAGAGCTAGTCAGGCAGAGATATTATTTGGTTTCTGGCAATAGCTTCACCAAACTACCTCCAGATGTGATGGGGAGGAGGGGGAACAGGATCCACATTTTTGTTATTACACCGAAATGTTTTGCAGCACATTCACATTTCTTAATCTGTGTTTGGATGCTAGTTTTGTTTTGTCTTGTGCGCTTATGCACTTGCACTTCCTTTCCCTTCCTTCCATATCAGTCAGATGGAAGATGGTATTGTAAACAGCTTTCAGCAACATCTTCCTCTGACATCTGCATAATCTAGAACAGAGTTTGATGGTGATGGTGGCAACTGTGATGAGAGATTAAAACTTCTGCTTACTAATGTAAAAAATAAAAACCCTTTACCCATGAATTTTTCATCTTTACAAAATCCAATTATATGTGTTTGGATTTATGGACAACCACTCCCACCCCCCTTCTCTGGCAACTGAACAGTTTACTTTTGACCTTAAAAATGGGACTAGATAAAGCTGCCTGAGCTTCCTCGATGATTGCTTTGTGGAACATGTAATAAATGCAGTTCTGGAATAACTAACTTGTTTGGGGATGATCTTGTTCCAAGCTGTTATACAAATGATTGCATTCTAAAGAGCAACAGCCAATAGTCTTTTTTTCTCCCAGAGTCTGTGCTGATTATTAAGAAAGTCTGTGGTTTTTTTTTTTTTAAATAAGAACTGAAACTGTTTTGGACAGTTAGTTATTCCACTGAAGTCCTTGATGACTTTGTTAGGTAAGCTCTGTGATCTTGTTCAGAGCTTTTGGAGGGAAATGACTGATAGCGAAATTTAAAAAAAAAGTACTTTTGGACATGCATGGGGTGGGGGGCTTGTTAAAATGGCAACTAGACCACAGTTCACGTTACAGTTATTTTCCAGATCCTTAAAGATATTTGAGCATTAGAAAAAAATCTGTCTAGTCTCACAGGAAAAACTGCCCAATAAGCCTCACCCTTCATCTGAGGGTCATAGAGGAAACCTTGGCTAGACATTTTGGTGACTAATTTAAAATATCTGGCAAGACGATTGATAGCGCCCTTCCTTTGTGTTGTGACAAATACACTTTGACTGCAGTTTATTAACATAATCCAACACAACCACAGACATATTGTAAGCATTATAGCATAGAATTAGAAACATTGTTTTGCACATCGCAGGCTTTGTTCTCCCCCTCTCTCCCTCTCTTTCTCTTTCTTTCTTTTTTTTCTTGACAAGGATCTGGATAATTGCTTCAACAAATGAACCGCTGTGTTCAGTCTGTTTCTATAATTTCTTAAATTGTTTTTCATTGTAAAACTAAGCAAGCTTTTACTAAATATAAAAGAACCGCAGTATAATTACAGGAACAGTGTATATTAAAAAGTGTGACACAAATGGCACTTAAACTGACAGCCACTTTCTCTTACCATCTATGGGACAATTTAAATATCTCGAGCATTAGTGATCAACAGTCTCTTTTACATAGTCATCCAGTCCACCTAATATAATCTAATTTTATTCTTCCTTTTCCCCAATAATTAAAAGAATGAGGCCCCTTAAACATGGGACTTGGCTTCCAGCCACGTAGCTTGACTGCACTGAATGTGGAAGATGTTGTTTACTGATTTTGCTGTAAGAGATGAATCTGAAAGTCTACTGAGAATTTTAGGACATTTTCACAAGTAATGCTTGATGAACAAACCATGTCTTTCATGACATCATGCAGAGCTATATATTATATGCTCAAATATTAAGATTTGAATGGTCTCTTAGGATGATTTTGCACAGATAGTTCAATTTGCCTTTGAACCTCTCCTTACAAGGCGTATGTCAACATCTCATGTAGTCATTGTCTATGCCAGTGTTTCCCAACCAGGGGTCTGAGGATCCCCAGGGATCAGGGGTAGTGGTGTAAGGGTACCCTGGCATTTCCCCTGCTGCCTTAGCTACACTTGGGAACTGGCCGTTTCCCTCGTTCCCCCTTCCATTCAAGCATGAGTGGTTTAGTTTGCTGATGGTTTTCCTGGCTGAGAGGAGGTGGAGCCTGCATACATTCCTAACTTAAACTGCCTGTCTCTCCCCCACCCACAGTCCTCATCGAGCCTACTTATTAGTATTTATGCTCCTTGGAGAATGTTCCTTTCCTGCAGTGGTATTGGGAGGTTCTGTTTTTTTGCCTAATACTGTGAGCTTTGGGAAGGAAAGGGATCCATGGTTTGTGTGAGGAGAGTGGCTGAGGGAGGGAGGGAGGGGGAGAGAGAGGGGGGCAGGGTCTTAATAACCTATAGGAACCCCTGCTGCATGACCTGATAGCAAGGAAGAAGGCAGAGAGCCAGTTTTAGGGAGGGGGCATATTTCTGCATAAAGCTGATGAGCTTTGTGAAAGAAAGAGGGTCAGGATGGTGGCTGATAGGGGGGAGAGAGAAAGACAGACACAAGGCTGGCTCTTAACCACCCGTAGCCCGTCCCCCTGCATCCTCCCCTGCTATAAGCTCTATAGCAAGGGGGAAAAAACAGAGCCAGTTTGAGGGTGGGAGTTCTGCCTAAACATGGTGAGCTTGCAAAGGAAAGGAGAGTGGGGAGGGTCGCTGTGGGGGTGAGAGAGAGAACGCTGGCTCTTAATAGCCCATAGGCCAGGGGTAGTCAAGCTGCGGCCCTCCAGATGTCCATGGACTACAATTCCCAGAAGCATTCGCTGGCAGGGGCTTCTGGGAATTGTAGTCCATGGACATCTGGAGGGCCGCAGTTTGACTACCCCTGCCATAGGCTATCCCCCTGCATCCTTTCCTTATGCCTCAATAGCAAGGAAGAAAATAGGGAGTCCCGCCAGGAGGCTGGCATTCCTGACCCTGTGTGGGGCACAATGCCACAGAGTCCACCCTCCAAAGCAGCCATTTTCTCCAAGGGAAGTGATCTCTGTCATCTGGAGATGAGAAGTAATTCCAGAGAATCCCCAAGTACCACCTGAAGGCTGGCATCCCTAGCTAAGAGCTAGTATACCTAGATCCAGTGCAAGGACTGTGCACAGCCTGCATAACGGTTCCTTTCTTTGCCCAGGCTGCCATTTCTGACCTTAAGAAAATATATTCTCAGGTCCTGGTATTGCCATCTTCCTGGTGTTTCCTGGGAATCTCCCTAGAACATGTCCAAATCACACAGATCATTTTCCCTAAGATAATTTCTGCTTTGCATAGTGACAGCTGAGACGAACACTTCCTTGTTTTGCTCAGGAAATATTTTTATCTACCATATTGCACACACAAAAATTAAAGTTATTATTTAACTTCTTATTTAGGAAACATTTTATTTTATTAGTGATACTATGCACAGTGACGCTTTACCATCACAGGAATTGGGGTTCCAGGCCTCTTCCTGTGTCACCAGAACTGACATATTAGACCAACCCAATGCCCACACACACTGCTAGAGATGCCAACCTTTGGGGGGGGGGGAACTGGCAATTTCAAAGAAGTACAAACTGATCTCCTATGCATCGTATGTAGAAAAATACCTGCACTCTGGGCAGGCTGTTTGCAGATGCCTGAGTCGGATTCAAGTGGCTTTGGCCAAAGTCTGAGCAAGAGGGCTGTACCTCTCTGGGCAGTATAAGGTGTCCTCCCTCCTCCAGAAGCCTAAAGCCTAGCCACAGCTTCTTCCTCCTCACCTTCCTGCAGTGTTACAGAAGCCAGCCTTACAGAAGCCAGCTCCGCTTCTGACTGGGAATATTCACCAGATAGGCTGCAAGCTAACCATAAGTACATGAGAGAGGCCATGATGGATCAGCCTGGCCTTCTGTGTCACACAGTCACCAAAATCCAGGGATCATCAAGAGGTCCACCAGCAGGACCAGAATTCCAGAAGCCCTTCTATTGTTGCCCCCCAAGCACCAAGAATAAGACCATCACTGCCCCAGTCATAAGAACAAAAAGGGTGCCATGTTGGATCAGGCCAATGGCCCATCAGTCTATGTCACACAGTGGCCAAATCTAGAAAGCCATCAAGAACTCTTGTGCTGCATAGGGAAGGCTGTGTGTATTGCAAGTCCCCGGAGTCCCTGTGCCAGAAACCAATCAATGGGAAAGTGTTCTGGCTCTGCTGGTGGGCCTCCTGATGGCCCCTGGGTTTTGGCCATCCTCTGCTCCAAGCTTACATCTATAGCAAGTTTGGTGTAGTGGTTAGGAGTGCGGAGTTCTAATCTGGCATGCCGGTTTCGATTCTGCACTCCCCCACATGCAGCCAGCTGGGTGACCTTGGGCTCGCCATGGCACTGATAAAAACTGTTCTGACTGAGCAGTGATATCAGGGCTCTCTCAGCCTCACCCATCTCACAGGGTGTCTTTTGTGGGGAGAGGAAAGGGAAGGCGACTGTAAGCCACTTTGAGCCTCCTTCAGGAAGAGAAAAGCAGCATATAAGAACCAACTCTTTTTCTTTCTTCTTTTTTCTTCTTTCTTCTTTCTTCTATGTGTGAAAGACAAATGTAGGTGGGGGTGAGGGTGGCACTTGATTTCCAGGGCTGTGACCAGCTGACATCACTTTTGGGGGTCCTCAAAGCCTGAAGAATACTTCAGGGAGTCCGCCATGGTCAAAAGGTTGAAAAAACACAGGTCTATGCAAAAGAGAAAGCAAAGAAGAGTCACTTTAATGTTGTGTAATTAATTTAGGTTTCATATTTATAGATGGGGTGGGGACCCAGAAGTAACTCACACTCAGTGACATCAAAATGGCCCCCTCTTAACCCCCTTCCATCTGAACGTGAGGAAATATATTAAATCTGAGCAATTCCAATCCCAGGTTCCTTGGAGGTAATGTCAGAGCATTAGGAATTTTGCTTTAACTGTGAATGGGTTAAATATTATGTATAGATTTTAAATTGTATTAGCTACCCTGATACTGCTGTCAGAGAGGGACAGGATAAAAATCTAATAAATATTTCCTCACTGGTCCTTGTTTGTTTTTATGTCTTTTGATTCCACTTTCCCATATCTTTCTTCCCTAGCCATCTTCCTGCTGTGTCCTAATCCTATCTTTTTTTCACTTCTGCTTCCTCCTATTCACCCAGTAGTGATCCCCATCTTCTCTGCCACTACCACTATTTTTACCCCTTCACCATCCTGTTTCCCTTCTTTTCCGATGCTCCATTTCCCTCTCCTTGCCATTGGGTGGGAAAGATCATGGTAGCTGCAGGAGACATTCACTGAGCACCATACGTATTTTGGATAAAAGGGAACTTGGACATTCAGCACAGCCATTACTGTAATACATACCTGCTTCTCCCACTTGTCTTCTTCATTTCCCAACAGTCATCCCCCCTCTCTTGCCACTACATCTTAAGAATTGCTAACAATCTCCCAAGATGGTAGCTGTGATCTTATGACATACTGTTGTGAGATCTTGCTTTTTTTTAACTTGTGAACTTTTGTTCACCCTTGCCTTTTGAAATAAAGTTTTCTGAAGTTTCCTTAAATCTTGGGATTTCTCCAGATTTGTTGATTAATCTCCCCTAGCTGTACCTGGCCCTCATGTGTGGATTTTTAACATTTCAACATTAGATGTATGATGTTACCAAACTGATTTCTTTAATTTTTGTGTGAGAAACAGCTCTTAGGAATGCCAGAGCCATCACTTTTTGGTATGGCAGATGCCATGTGTCTAGGAAGAGAGAGCTGGGATGGAGTATTCCTCGTCGGCATCCCATTGAAACAGATGAGCAATAATGCAGACACGTCTCTCTAATCATCTTTGACATAGTTAATAGATGCTTTCGTGATATACTGGAGACTAGTGGAAAGTCATGTTTTTTTTCCCTTCTAGTCTAAGCTACATAGTCTACATTGAAATAGTTAGCCTTCCAAAGCCCAGAATTTATGTTTCCATTTATATCCCACCATATGTCCTAGTGGGAACCCAAAGCAGCCTGCATCATTTCCTCTCCTCCGTATGAGGTAGGCTAGGCTGAGGGTATGGAACTGGCCCAAAATTCCCAAGCAGGTAGGCATATTATCCTGGGAAAACCCACAGCTATTGGCCATATGAACCTGGGAAAACCCACATGTGGATGCTGGAAGAAAAACCTTAGTGATCTAGATATTATTGTTGGGCCTTATGGATTCCCCCTCCCCCCATAGAATAACAAGGAACTCATCTAGCATCGTTTCTAATTTTGTCGAAGCACAATTCATTGGGTGCAGGCATCCTGGTGTTTCACAGAATTGTAGTTGCTGAGCATGTGTTCTCCTATCCCTGAGTGGATGGATGGTTGTGTAACTGTTGCAGGCGTGTAGCCCTTAAATAATTTTAAGTCTTTCTTATGATGGAAAATATTCTTGCTATGTAATATATAAAGTGAAAAAAGTCACATAGTCCAAACTATTTCTCTTTTCCTTTTCTTAACATTCACCTGTCAGAAAATTATTAACTTTTTACAGCATTCTTTGGCATTTTTGCATATTGTTGACCTTGTGTTTCTCTCTTACATTGTCAGTTTTTCCTTTCTACTTTTAGATTTTCTCCTTTGAGGACTATTCTGTACTCTTAGAATAGAGATCAGATTAACCAAACAAGCCCTAAACCAGTTCCAGTTATTCCTAGGAGTTGAAAGTCCATGTAAAAACATTCAAACAATTGCTTAATTAGGCATGTTGAATGACTTGTAGCCATTTTAAAAGGCAAGTGGAGATCCTAAAGTCTCTTGGTTCTGTCCATGGCTGAGTAGGGGTTTTAAATTGGAAATTCTAAAGAAGTGCACCCTATCCACTGTAACATGCTAATTGTCTGTAGACAACTATCATTCAGGGGTTTTTCCTGAACAGCCTTATATCACATTTCTCAAAAATGAGAGGAGATGTACATTTGATGGCAATGCATTTCTTGTGTACATATGCATGCAAGCCAAAGATTAAAACAACAAAGTAACTCAAAATTCCAACTATTCAGTTTGGTTTTAGCAGAATGCTATTGGAAGAATCCCAACTTCCAATCTTTAACTATTTTAAAATATGAGATATTTGAGATGACTTTGTACATTGTTTTACGACTGGATTGCTCCCATAGAACCCTCTTATTTCTCAAAATTACCTGATATTTACTACATTTCAGCCTCAGATTTTACAGGAATCCTCCTCTTTTCTTGTTCCCAGATCTTAGTCCAGCACTAGATCAGTTTGTCTTTGACATGTATGTGCAAATATATATGGATCCCCAGTAAGACCAGAGGTAAGGGGAAATGTGAAAGAGTCCACAAAGAGAACGTGATAATTATTTATTATGCATCTAAGCCGGGGATCCTAAGACATTTTCCTTGGACTAAGTCCCATTGATTATCATGAGACTGGAACTACTTAGGATTGCTTCCTAAAAGTTCAATCCAGGTGATGGGCTACAGGCTTCCTGGGTAGGCTCTAGGTTTCAAACTGTCTTGTTTGCGAAAATGAATGTTGTGAGGGTAAAATCATGGCTTTTCCCCTGAAACTGGTTTCCTGAAGCTGATTTCCTGAAGCTGATTAGAGTAATGGTCATTACCCATTACAACTTGTTGCATTTTCTGTTGCTACCACAACAGCAGAAAATCTACTGATCACATATCTTTTGAGTAATCACTAGATATTTAAGTAGTTATGCCATTGACCCCTGCTGCACTTCTACAAACAAGGGCATGCCTATCCTGTCTCCCACCCACGAGTTCTCCCATGATGGTTTAAAAATATTTTCTTCCTTAAGTGATGCTATGGGATTTATGGGCTGAAGGATATATGCAGGGGGGAAATTTCAAGGTAGGATGGGAAGATGGAGGAGGGAATTAACTACCCTTTCTCCCACTCATCATTCCTCCCTTCTTTCTGGAAACATGTGATTGAGATTAGATAATGCCTATTTTTTATAGAGTGGGAAAGACTCCAGAAGCCCTCAGACTTTCATGGGAGATGAATGATGGGAAGGAGGGATTGCTATTGAAAAGGCAAGGCTTGAATAGAATGTATCTCAACATGCCCTAGTTGTTTGGACCTCATTTAAATCAAGAAGGCTTTTCCAATTGCTCTCAGGGAATGTGATAGATCCTAGGAATCTTCTAGAGAGCAACCCTAAACAGGGCCACTAAGATTCATATTTGAGTCTATACAGGAGGATTTGCTCCCAGGAAAATGATTATAAGCTTGTATGGAAATATTTTTTTAAATTTATAGCTACATACAAGATAGATGCAGTCTCTCTGTGTATAAATGTCTGACACAGTCCTCAAATGTAGTACAACCAAGCCATTAAAGAAACTGAACCTTTGAAAATTGACATTTCTATTGTTTTGGCCCTGAAAATCCAATAATAATTTATAGAAACTGAGGGAATTTTGTGCTACAGAATCTGCAGGGAGAGATGAGGAGTAAAAATTGACTCAGTTTAGAACTGTTATTTCCTCCTTTTTTAATTAGAAAGTAAGTGCATTTTTTAAAATAATTTTTTATGCTCAGAGTACAAACCATGCCATGTAGTTTTTCCAAAATAAACCTGGCATCGCACATTTTCATCCCTGTTTTCTAAGTGTTGGCATATTCTGAATATTAATGGAGTACCACTTCCAATTGCTGGTATTATGTTTTCTTCCTAGAAACACTATCAAAAACAACTGTGCAGTTTAGAGTCTTCAATTACATCTGAATATATATTATTTACAGGAGCTTCATGTGGCGCAGGGTGGTAAGGCAGCTGACATGCTGTCAGAAGCTCTGACCATGAGGCTGTGAGTTCGATCCCAGCAGCCGGCTCAAGGTTGACTCAGCCTTCCATCCTTCTGAGGTTGGTAAAATGAGCTTGCTTGCTGGGGGGTAAAACGGTAATGACTAGGGAAGGGAATGGCAAACCACCCTTTACTGAGTCTGCCAAGAGGGCGTCACCCCAAGGGTCAGACATGACTTGGTGCTTGCACAGGGGATACCTTTACCTGTATATATTATTTGTGTTTAAAATACACATGCACCCACAATTTTTTTCTGAAGAGTTTATGTTGTGAAGTTGTAAATGGCTATTAAATATATGACTAATCGCTGATGCTACAAATCATTTTCCTGTTGTCTTCCAAGAGAATCTGTTTTCTTTAATTTCATTATTTCTCTTGTAACAACAAATATGCTGTCAACAATGTCTTACTGTAACACCTAACTACACTCAACAAGTACTAATGAGAAGAGAATTCCTCTGAATGCATTATCTCAGAAATTGAAATAAATATATATGTAAACTTAGCATGTTCTTATGACTCTGCAAGTTTGTTAGACGTTGAAAAGAGAATTTCCAAAATATTAATAATATTGAATGTAATTCTAGGGTTAGTGGAACTATCATAGCTCACCGGAAGCACATTGGAATTTCTAGATTCTATCTCTTGTGCCTCGGCTGTCAAGGATAAGACAGACTTTGGCAAGGACCTTTGAGATCCACTGCAAGGCCAAAGCTAGTGAATAAGATGGACTCAGCATAAACCATTAAATGTAACCTGGTCCTTTGCTTGTGCAGTGTGTCCCCACCCATGTTCATAAAATATGACCAAGCTATCTTTTGGGTATCATTCAGATGTCACAAAAATGATCCTCAAGGAAAAGCATTCAGCATTCTTCAGTCTGGGTTTCTGTATTGAGAAGCCGTGCTCGAACCCAAAACTAACTTCAGCTGCCTATGGTATATGAATTCAATATATGGATTACTCATATTAGCTTCCATCTCCCACTTTCTGGGTTGAAAAACTGTTTAAACCCTTTCTACATCTCAGGTAAACAAGTTTATGTTTAACTATTATGATTCTTGGCATGAGAAGGAAGTGAGCAGCATAGTGCGTATATGAGTCTGGTAACAAAACAAATTTGTGCACAATGCAAATATGTGATGTCTGTATGTAACTGCAAGTGCAATGAACAAGCACAGCATGCAGGGTATGCCACAATTTCTGGTCATTAAACCCAGTGGAATGGTTCTAATAATGCCTTTTTAATAAACAGATTCAGGATTTGCACATATTTAACGTACGAACACTTGTGTACAACAATCTACACTTTAGAAATCACAGTAAGCTCTTGTTCATTCAGTTTGCCATTTGAATCGTGTTATCCTATTATTGGCACTTATTCCCAGTTTGATTTTGTTCCAGGCTTATTCTTGACAGACTTTTTATTCTATAAATTATTACAGTTCTTTTTAACACTTTCCCCCCTTTCTGCCCCTGGCAGCAGTCAGTGGATTGCAATCGAAAAGAGCAGTAAGAAGTGCAGAAGTGCAGTAATTAAAATAAATGGGAAGGACTGTTTCTGATGTTACTGTTAATTCTCAAATCATATGGCATTCAGATTTCTCAACAGCCCTCTGTTTGTAATGGTCATTAACATGGCTTGATGCTCATGTGCTCCCTTCCTTTTCTCCCTTGACTCCTTTCCCCATGCACAGAGTTCAACTTGTTTTGGAAACTTCAGTCAAATTCAAAGAACCAGTCATGAGACCCTCTATGAAAAAACTAACTAACTTCTGTTGAGGGCCAACATTCCATTGTTAGGCAAGGTGCTTGAAGGGATGATGGCTATGGATAGGAAACTAAGTATGAGACAGAGAGCTTGCATGTTAAGAACTGGGCTGTTAGGTAAATTGAAGTCAAGTCTTCCAGGAACATAGCCAGGTGTCTATCCACAGGATAACAAGGGTCCCAATCTTCATGTTTCCACCTTATACTTGATGACTACTGCTTCAACTGGTTTTTGTTTCAGTGCTAAAAATAGACAGACATATACTGCTAAGCTCTTTTGCATGTAGTATCACCATAGAATATCTTCCTGCATTGGAGGCCTCACTTCAAGAAGGACATAGATAAAATTGAAAGGGTACAGAGGAGAGCGACGAAGATGATCTGGGGCCAAGGGACTAAGCCCTATGAAGATAGGTTGAGGGACTTGGGAATGTTCAGCCTGGAGAAAAGGAGGTTGAGAGGGGACATGATAGCCGTCTTTAAGTATTTGAAAGGTTGTCATTTGGAGGAGGGCAGGATGCTGTTCCCATTGACTGCAGAAGAAAGGACACGCAGTAATGGGTTTAAACTACAAGTACAACGATATAGGCTAGATATCAGGAAAAAAAATTCACAGTCAGAGTAGTTCAGCAGTGGAATAGGCTGCCTAAGGAGGTGGTGAGCTCCCCCTCACTGGCAGTCTTCAAGCAAAGGTTGAATACACACTTTTCTTGGATGCTTTAGGATGCTTTGGGCTGATCCCGCGTTGAGCAGGGGATTGGACTAGATGGCCTGTATGGCCCCTTCCAACTCTATGATTCTATGATTCTATGAAAGATGATGATTTTAAATGCTATGTGGGGAACCAAGAGAAAACAAAGCCCTGCTTCATCTGCGGGAGGGGAGAGGAATGGAGAAGATGACACAGAGCTGTACCATAAGATAACCAACTAAGGAGATCTTGGGTCCTTCTGGGATTAATGGAATGAGATGAAGGCATGTTCATATTGATTTTCCTGGGCCTCTTGGCACCAAGGAAAGACTGGGTGACTAAGGGGAGTGGGAAGCACTGTACTTCCGTGATTCTGTCTTTCTTAACCAGCCAGATCAAGACGAGGATTCTGGGAGACTAAATGACTGCTCAAACATGTGGTGTTTATGTTGCAGGGTTATGCAAGGGTCCATCTTGCTTCCTTCTTCTCTCTTTAACATCTACATGATGCTAGCACAGGCTTTGGAGTGAGGTACCAGCAATATGCAAATTTCACTGTGTTCTACTTCTCCATAGTAATCGAGTCTGGTGGGCACGTAGAAATTTTGCAAACTGCTAAGAGAAGCCAATAGGCACTTGAGGGACAATAACCTGAAGTCAAGTGCTAGCAAGACTGAACATAGTTGATGAATGACAGAGCCATTCAAGGACTGAAGAGTCAGCCTGTAGATTGTTGCATTTGCCCTGAAAAAAAAAAGATTATTGGTTCTGGGTGCTGCCGTGTCCTATCTTGCAGCTGGAAGCTAAGGTATCCTCCATGGCATGTAGCACTTTTTATACACTTGAGCTGATATCCCAGCTCTGGCTATTCTTTGAAAGGCATGATTTGGCCACATCAGTAACGTGAACACATTCAGTTTAGATTGATGCTATGTGCTTTACATAGAGTTGGTGCTAAAATTGTTCAGAAATTATATCCAAAATTTAGTTTGATTAACTGCCCTCAGTAACTTGATTCCAAACACAAATATGCAGAACCCCTCCAGAGAAATTCTGCTGAACTTATAAAAATAATCTTCTTTTGACTTGAAAATTAATTGCACATTCTGTCTTGAGCAGAAATCTCAAAGTCTGTATCAAAATGTCACTTTAAGTTGAAATTTGCTAAGAAGTGTAGAGCAACGGTCCCCAACCCCCAGTCCGGAGACCAGTCTGTGGATCAGTCAGTACCAGGCTACTCCTTGTCCTCCTCCCCGGCTGCTGCCTCGGGGGCTGCCCTGCCACTCTGCCACCAGCTCACCTTTGATGTTTTCCAGCGGCCGCCATGGCTGGGGCTCTCCCTCAGCGTGGCCCTGCTCAGCTGCTGCCCGCAGCGCCGCCCAGCGGGCCACGGGACATCAGGGGCACTGGCGGGAAAGCAAGAAGAGCAGGGGCTCAGGCAGTGGCGGTGTCCCTTGGCAAAAGACTACCCCACCGGGCCTCAGTAAAATTGTCTAGCATTGACCGGTCCCCAGTGATAAAAAGGTTGGGGACCACTGGTGTAGAGGTTATCTGTCCTACTAGCCTATAAACACAAGCTACAACAATAGCTTTAGCAACATTTGTGCACATTTAGACATAGGCTGATGTTTTGTGCCGCAGTCCTGTGCCGCAGTATGTGCCTGCTGTATTGTTTTCTTAGATTTTATTCCAGGGTTCCTAGTCTATGTTCATATTTTGAATATATAAAACTAAATATGGTGATAAATTACTGTTTGCAAGAGATGCAAAAGGTCTTGTACAACAGGCTATTTAAGTCAAAATGTGAGAATTGCTATAGAACTATTTTTGATAGTGCTATATAAATCATCTTGCATAAACAGTTCTAGAACATCACCAGTAATAACTTTCCTTATAATTTATTTGTTTAGTTCCTTTATTCTCTATACTAGTAAAAAAGCCCATTGTATCCGAAAGACAATGGGCGCTAGCAGGGGGGGGAGATCGAGGGACTGACGAGGGCTGGGTGAGGAAAGGTGGCTTACCGTCAAGAGGGCTCCAGGGACGGCGGGCGGTTCCAGCGCGGCGTCTTCTTATGTGGCGGCTCGCAGTTGCTGGGGCTGGGAATCAGAGGGACCAATCGGCAGGCGCTTTGGTTCCTCCAATTGTCTGTCATGAGGAAGGGTCCAATCCGGACCCTTCCTCATCCCGGACACATCCCGCCCCAGAACCCCTTACTGTTTTATTTAATCCGTGGAGCCCGCAGCGCCACGGGCGGTGTACAAATTTCCATAAGTGATGGCCAAGGCAGTTTGCAAATAAAAGCAGCAATACTGTTAAAACAGTTAATTGAATGAAATCAATAGTACCAACAATAATGAATATGATAACAGCAATAATATTATGAAAACCAACAGGAAACAGACTGAAACGCTATAAGTAGACAATTAAGAGGAGGAAGAGTAGCAGCAAGGTAGCTATACTGAAGCACTTTATATTTTGTAATGAAACCCCCATAAAAGTTAAAAAGTTAACTTTTCAAAGTTAAATGATTTTAAAAACAATCAGTATAACATTGTGGTACAATAATAAAAAATCACAATACTATAAAATGTATTCTAGATTCATCAATCTTGAAATAGTGGCAACACTATTTCTCTCCAAAATCAATTGTCTAATCACTTCTATACTAAAAACATAATTATTAATAATTGTTACTACCTGTTTTGTTAGTAATTAATAGTAATATTTAATAATAATTCACCCTGTTAATTTTGTTTCCCGTATTGTTTAACATCTACCTGAAACCACTGGGAAAGGTTTGCTCAGAGATTCAGGACGCAATATCACCAGTATACCAATGATTCTCATTTCAATGAAGTCCCAGGAAGGCAGTTGAGTCCTTGAAGCAATGCCTAAACTCAGTGGTGCACTGGATGAGAGCTGACAAACGTATTCCAGGGAAGCCAGAGATGTGTCACTTGTCCTAGATAAAGCTGCACTCACCTTACATTTCCTAAAGATGCAAATTTTGGCAAAGAATAGAACTGAATTGTCAGTATTCATTATTGAAACAGAATGGCTGTAATCCTGCACATAATTAGGCAACGTGAATTCTTGTAAAAGATGATATTCCTATAATCTAACTAAGGAAAGTATGTCAGCCAGTGTCCTTTACTGAATGACTTTGTTCTGAGGAGAATGCATAGGGTCTGATTCTATATGCCAACTGATAATGAATCCCTCATCTCCCCTTTCTGTCATTTTGGGGATGTTAGAGTTAAAGATGGCATTGCCAACTCCTTAAACTCTAAAGTTCCTGTTCCTGGACATAGCCAGGGTAGAACCCAGAACAGATCTTTGTGGCTCCAGGAGAGAATGTCCCAACAGTTTTTGCAAAGCTTGGGGCCATAGCCCAGTGGCTTTGATAGGTCCTGGAACAGAGCCCATCAGTTTCTGGCAGGTTAGAGGCCAGAACCCAGCGCTTAGGTCTCCATTCACCTAAGGTGCACTGCTAAAACAAAACCCCTGCTGAGGGAAAATAACAGCCTACCTTTGCTTTTCTGGCAACTTTCCCAACAGCAAAAATTCCCAGCCAGAGGAGTTTTTTCCCCCTGGTTGATTGGCAACCCAGCTGAAAGAGCTGAAGAACAGTCTTTCCTTTGCTGTAGATGAACGTCAGACTAAAGCCTTCAGTCTTCTGACATGGAAATAATCTGCAAGAATAAATTTACTGTGTGTTCAGGTGTCAAACAGATGTATGTGGTAGGGAAAGCTTATATACAACATAGTGTGTCAAGGAAAGGCATGAGGAGGAAAACGAAAATTGTGTTTTTCAGTGTAGTGCAGTGTTGTTATTTCACATGCTAGCCAGTATTAAATCTGAATTTGTTTGACATGAAATAGGCTTGCATGAGAGAAAACGGGACTGTGTACTGATGGTTCTCCCCCCCCCCCCCATGCATAAGAGTAGGCTGGTTACTCAAGCAATGTGAAACAAATGATTTGATGTTTACAACCCCAAACTTCAGCAACTTCTGTGATATCTAAGCTGGTTGACTTATGCTTGATCATCATTTGAAAACTGCAGCTTCAAGCAATGACTTGTAGGTTTGAATATGCAACTGCAGATCTAATTTTGCAAGTAAAGTTTTCATGTAATCTCCGTTCTGCTCACATGGAGTTGGTTCACAAAGTCAAATACAGAGTAAGCAAGAGTACCAGCTTGGTGTAGTGACTAAAGCAGTGGCTTTTAATTTGACAAGCCAGATTTGATTCCCCACTCCCCCACATGCAGCCAGCTGGGTGACCCTGGGCTTGTCACAGCACTGATAGAGCTGTTCCCACAGAGCAGTTTCTCTCAGACTTTTCTCAGCCTCACTTACCTCACAGGGTGTCTGTTGTGGGGAGAGAAAAGAGAAGGTTATTGTAAGTCACTTTGAGACTCCTAGTAGAGAAAAGCAGCATATAAAAACCAACTTCTTTAAGTGGAGAGATGTCAAGGGCTGTACGTACCTGAATGAGCCAGATCTCTGATTCTTCTGCATGCACATCAGAGATCACAAAATTAGTTGCAGCTGATGTTTATGTTTTCCTGGCTCCTGAACATGAGTAGTAGGCTGAGTGTTATAGATTCTCAGATGCAGTATCTCATACTTCTGTAACATTAAAATATTTTCACGAAATGCCATGGTTTTTGGGAAAACTGAACTTCATACTTTGTACATCCTAGATCCCAAACCGTTTTTATTGTGTTGCGTCTCTGGACCAGACACCAGAACTGTGGCACACTACCAATACGTGTTTCTGTCTGCATCAGTGATACATTCAGCTATTTCAGTTTCAATAAGGAACTTTAGCTGCATAGCTATATTATGAGGAATTGTTCTGCATATTGGTCTCCTGTGCTAAATATGTTATGGCAGAAATGCTTTACTAGAAAAATAATAAGAATTAGGAGCAACATAACTAATTTGAAGATAACATTCAGTATTCAGCTCATCATAACTTGATCTTGTCAGAACTTGGAAACTAAGCATGATAGTACTTGAGAGTATGTTCCACAGGATTTGTACTTGAGAGTGTGTTCCACAGGATAGGGACCACCACTGAGAAGGCCCTTCCCCTTATGACAGCTAACTGGGCCATTCTTGTGCTGAGTACCAGCAAGAGGTCCCTAGAGGATTAACAAAGGGATTGTGGGGGCAGTCTCATAGGTATGACAATCAGACCATTAAGGGTTTTAAAGTTTAGCATCAACACCTTGAATTGGCCAGTGCAGCTGCCACAAAATTGGCATAATATGAGGTGACTGAAGTTCTGGTCAGCAACCTGGCAGCTGCATTCTGGACTTCCTGCAGTCTCCAAAGCATTTTTAAAGGTAGCCCTATGTGGAGTGAATTACATAGTTCAATCTGGATCTGACCCATTGACTGGATCAATGTGGCAAAGTTCAATACAGACAAAGTACAAGCTGGGAGGCCTGGCATATGTGAAAAATGTCAACTGTGCTACCATGAATACTTGTTTGTTTATTTATTTAATTTATAGCGTGCCTTACTCCAAAGCTCAAGGCAGGTTACAAGAAAGTCATACCCCCATTATAAAACCCCCTCTAAAATCAGCACTCCAATAAAACATCAATATAGCAAAAATTCCCTTCTCCCCTCTATAAACAACCACCAGGGGGTCCACTTGATGACTTAGCAGAGCCTGAGGAGGACCCAGTGATCTTAAGAACCTGGCCTCAACTAAAAACCTGGTGGAAGAGCTCCATCATACAGGCCCTAGGAATGCTGATAGCTCTGTAAGGGCTCTCAGCTCTCCTGGGAGCTCATTCCACCATGTTGGGGACAGGCCCAGAAAAGCCCTGGCCCAGGTCGAGGCCAGGTATATTTCTCTGGAGCCAGGGATCTGTAACACAGTGGTCCCCAACCCGTGGGCGGCGGCCCGATGCCGGGCCGCGAAGGCCTTGGCACTGGGCCGCAGCTCCTTCTTCCCTCCCCCCCTGAAGCGAGAAGCTTGCCAGGCCGCGAGCAAATCGGCTGCCAAAGCGGCCAATTAGCTCGCAGCCCGGCAAGCTTCTCGCTTCAGGAGGGGAGGAAAGAGAAGCTTGCCGAGCTGCAAGCTAATCAGCCGCTTTAGAGGCCAATTTGCTGGGGGCTGAGAGGGGCCGGGAGAGGGAGCCGCGGCCGCTGGCATGGCGGTGATGCGCGTGTGCGGCAGTCCACGCAGGCGCGTTTGCGCTGGGGCTGCCGTGCGTGCACGGGCCCCCGGGCCACCCTCTCCCCGGACTGCGGAGCAGCGGTCCACAGCGAGCGTAAGCTTGCGGACCCCTGCTGTAACAGATTGGTACCCATAGAGTGAAGAGCCCTGCAGGGGGCATAAGGACACAAACGGTATCTCAATAAGTAGGGCCCAAGCCGCAGATGGCCTTAAAGGTTAAAACGAAAACCTTGAACTTGGTCTAGGCCAGAACTGGCAACCAATGCAGCTGCCTTAGTACTGGCTGGACATGGGCCCCCCAAAGTATGGGCTGGACATGGGCCCCCCAAAGTGAGGATCCTAGTAGCTGCATGCTGCACCAGCTAGAATTTTTGGGTCAGGCACAAGGGTAGGCCTGTGTTACAGAAATATAGTCTGGAGGTGACTGTCACATGGATCACTGTGGCCAGACAGTTCAAGGACAAGTAGGGCGCTAGTAGCCGCGCTTGGTAAAGATAGAAGAATGCCATGTGTGCTACCTCTGTGATCTGGGCCTCCATCGACAGGGAGGCATCCAAAATCACCCCAGATTCCTGGCTGTGTATGAGATGTCAAGCTGTGCCCCATTGAAGGTGGGAAGATGCGCTTCTTGTCTTGCTTTTTTTCTGCACAGACACAGGACCTCCATCTTAGAGGGGTTGAATTTCTGACAGCTCTCCTCTAACCACCTTGCAATGGCTTACATACATCTGGATAATGTATCTGTGGGGGAGTCTAGGTCCATCTATGAGGAGATAGAGCTGGGTGTCATCTGCATCTTGATGACAACCCAGCCCGTAACTCTGAACCAGCTAACCTAGAGTGCGCATAAAGATGTTTATGAAATGATAGCACATAATTCAAACACATCTTGGGGCCTTTTACTTAATCTGTCATCTGAACACCATTGAGTCTCAGGACTGACCCTCCAGCTGGAGAGCCAGTTTGGTAGAGAGCCAGTTTGGTGTAGTGGTTAGGAATGCGGACTTCTGCCGTGTTCTATTCTGCATCCCCCCCTCCCCACATGCAGCCAGCTGGGTGACCTTGGGCTCTGATAAAACTGTTCTGACCGAGCAGTAATATCATGGCCATTTCAGCCTCACCCACCTGGTGTCTGTTATGAGGAGAGGAAAGGGAAAGCGACTGTAAGCCGCTGAGCTTCCTTTGGGTAGAGAAAAGTAGCATATAAGAACCAACTTTTCTTCTTTTTCATCTCAGTTTTTCCCAGCCACAAGACTTCTATCTTGGATGGATTCTATTTCAGCCAGCTCCCCCTTAACTATTCAACTACTGCATCCAGCCAGGCTCAGGGATAGTGTCAAGAGCCCTGCTGCTGGCTGCTTATCCAGCAGGAGGATGATCATATATCTTTTTTCATCATAAAAAAGCTACACATTCTTCAATATTGCAGGAGCTTGTTTGCCATTTGTGCAACCCAAGGTATTCAAAAATGACACACTGCAAGGGTCTGAATAATTCTCAGTTGAGTGGTGTAATATCCTCTGTGTTTGTTGTGTGGTCACGTTGTTTCTGACGAATGGCCACTCTATGAATTAATGAACTCCTAAATGTCCTGTTGTTAACTACCTTGGTTAGGTCTTGCAAACTGAGGGATGTGGCTTCTTTTATTGAGTCAGTCTATCTCATGTAGGGTCTTCAGTTGTTCCTGTTGCTTTGTGTTTTCCCTGCCGTTACTGTCTTTTCCAAGGAGTGGAGTTGCCAGGTCCTTCCTTACAATTGGAAGAGGATGTGGGGGGTGGGGGACATATCCAGAAGAAAGAGAAAGGCCCAGTCCATGTCATCATTGTCACCCAGTGATGTTATCATGCTAGTGACTTCCACATGACATTCTGGTAAAAGCTGTATGGTAGAACCAGCTTCTACAATAGAGCTTTTGCTCAAATACCTGAGCATTGATTTGATCTAGAGTTTAATCATATAATTGTTTATTTATGTTCCAGAGAACCATGTTAAAATGCCTTTTAATTTAAATTCAACCCCAAACCTTCTGTTCCTGGCTAGCTATTTACTGAGTGGTAAGTCTCTCTCTCAGAAAGATACATTTCTGTTAAAATTTCTGTCAAAGACGATCAAACTTTATTCAAGAAACCTAATCAGGAGAATTATATAGTTAGGGAAGCTTGAGAAGCTCTATTCCAACATAATATGAAACAATAGTTTTCGCTAGCTGTGGTTTGAGCATTCAACCTATAACAAGCAAACTTAAAGATTTGTTTATCTGTTCTTGTTTTTCTTTTTCAGCACTCAGATCCATAGTTTTGTTCTATTTCTTTGTAAACTTTGGAGGCAATAACTGTCTCTTTCAACTCAGACAAACCATAAACAGCGTGATCTAGGTTTGCAGACTTAATTCTTAGCTATGGTTTAACATGTCTAAATGAGCAGTCAGAGTCTTTGCATGCATGCATACATGCCAGCACATGCCATTGTGCATGCCTTTGTTCTTATTATATCCAGATAAATGTAACCCTGTTTGAGTCAGGCCAGAATCTTTATAGAAGGAAAATGAAAAGCTCTCTTCTGAATGTTTTTGATAATGCTTTTAGCCTTTGGGCTCATTTTGGTTTGAAATTTGGATATATGCACACAGTGCGTTTAAATGTCAGCAATGCTGAAAAAAAAATTCTTACCATGTGATTCTTAATCTTTCCTATGCCTATCAGAAGTTTAAGCCTCTGCATTGAGGAAAGAGGCTCAATCCTGCATTGCTCACATGTGTACAGGGATGTGGAGAGCCTCTATGGCTGGGCTGTGTATTCTTTTCTAGGAATGCAGCACCATGACCGTTTATGCACTGGGAACTTCACTGCCCTGGCTTCCGTGCAGGAGCACGAATAGGGGGCGGATAAGGTGCACCAGGCCAAATGCTCCCCAATGTGGATGCAGGAAAAGGCGGGGCAACCTGCCACGACTAAAACTCCAGCCTGCAGCCCAGCATGAAACCTCCAGTGCATAAACGGTCCATGACAGGCCTCCCATTCATTCTAAGGCAGAGCCTTTTGCTTCACCCTTGCTTGCATCTACAGCTTAGTTCTCTCCAAGTCTTTTGATATGCAGGTTATTCTCATGGAATAAGGCATACAGCCATGTGCAGAAATATAGCAGAGAAAACACTGTAGAGGAGGCACAGAATGGTGGTGGTTTTCGTGGCCTCTACAAGGATGGTTCTTCAGGCATTACTGCCAGTAGGGGCCATGTAGAATCATATTCCAGGAGTTCAGGGCTTTAGAATTTGACTGTGTTTCTCAAAAGTTAAAACACAGTTTTTACGCATATGAAGATAACATAGTGGGAGATACAAACCAGAATGTAAATGTCTGTCAGGCAATAGGAAGGGGAGCGAAGAAGAAAAAATCTTTGCATCACACACCTTCATATCTTTGGATTTCAAATACTAGCTTCAAACCAACATGGCAGATTTTTTCCCCCTGAATGCTCTTTTTAAAAAGTTAAAAATAAAAAGTATGCTGATAAAGCTTGGAATCTTGCATTCAAAAGCCAGTATGTTTAATATATATGTTTGTGTTCATAAGCATAGTTAAAGGACACATTTCCAAGAAATAATGTGTTCCTTTAGAATTGCTGGAGATGTTCATAATATATTTTTTTCAGAGACATTTCTATTGTAACCTACATCAAAAGGGCAGTTATGGTTCTTTTCTGACTATACATATGCATTATTTTAAAAAAAGTGAGTCTACTGTAATTACCAGTTTGCAGAGCGAATTCCTGCAGGGTTTGTATTCTCCCCATTAGTAAAAGAGATAAGTTGAAATGTATTAAAATTTCACTATACAACTGGGAGTTTTTGTTCACAGTAAATGTGTTAATGTTTCTTCATTGCTTGACTGTTTGTGTTTAAATTTAGGCAGCATGCCCAACAGGGACAAAATTATAGGATAAAGCTATGTATAAAAGAAAATCCTTTAGAGAGAGCCAATAAGGGATATTTTTAATAAGCAGTTACACATAATAGCACTCTGCCTTGACCATAGAGTAAAGTTTTAACGGTCTCTTCCAGAATTACCGGAATCTCTCTCTCTCTCTTTGAAGTGGCAGAGTTTAGAAGATAGAGGCCGTGTCAACACCTAATGTACTTGGGAGGCACAAAATTATATCATTGGGGTCTTCTGCAGCCAGGCAAGATAATAAGGATGCACTTAGAAGGACTGATTAATTAGAAAAAATTAATGATTAAAAAGTTCAATGATTATTTTTTTAGAGGTAAGCGATGAACCCATCAATCAAAATAAGAGTCCATTTTTAAAGACTAAAACTGGATTTAATGCATTTTGGACATTCTTTATATCTACCTGTGGCATGAATGTATGCTTGAAAATGGGGAGGCGGGGTGGGTTCCCTATTTCCCATTGACATAAATGTGGCCTGTCTTTTTGGAATACTGAAAAGTGTCACTAAAAATTGAGTCCAGTAGCACCTTTAAGACCAACAAAGATTTCCAAAATGTTCCATTTTGTCTGAGGAAGAGTGCATGCACTCAAAACCTCACACCTTTAATAAACCTTTGTTGGTCTTAAAGGTGCTACTGGACTCAGTTTTTGTTTTGCTACTTCAGACCAACACAGCTACCCACTTGAATATGACTGTCGATATTTACTGCACAGCCTCTAAACCCCAATTTCCTGAGACATCGCAGAATAGCCAGTCTATACGATACTGGGTTTGTGACAGAGAAGCCTCTCACATAATATACTGATCTGGTGTAAACTGGAGAATGTTATAAATGCTGTAAAGGAACAATTTTATGCAGGAGAAGTTTGGAATGCAGAGAGAGTTATTAGTTTGTCTGGAATTAAATGTAGGTTCTTACAAAGGAGGAGGCAGGTGCGGTTAGGAGAGGATTTGGGAAAAGATTGGAAACAGCAAGGGAAGCTGAGGGGGGGAGATCTCAAGTGGGGGAACCGAAGGAATGGAGGGGGAAGCTGGAAAAACTACAATCTGAGGGAAGGCAGGAGACAACCATGCAGCATATCTTGTTCCCACCATTTACCTCCATACCAGGAGAAGCTTTGGATCTATCAGGCTTTTATGAAAAATGACAATAATTAGACTCAAAGCCCCTGGGGTCAGCTGGTGAGTGCTCAGTTGTCCATATTGATTTGAACTAACTGGCCAAAGATATCTACTTATAGAAGGGCATAATAGAAATATTTCAGTATTAATGTGTAGTGAATAACACTTTGGAGTGATAACTATGCCACTTTGCGCTATTGTTCAGTTTCTGAGTACACACAATATAACAGCTATATATGGTGGTATTGTGTATTGGTATACAAATATGCACCCTCATTTTTTGAAATGGTAGCCTGAAAACTACCCATTGAAAGTGGCAAATACAGAGTTTGAGCCATATACCCAAATCTCCACTTGACTGCTTTGGCTAAGAGCTGCTTCATCTACACAAATTTATACTGGGGTTTTGCTACAAGTTTTTCCTGTCACAAATGTGTAAATTGTAATATTCAAGTGAAAATTCCTAACCTAAAAACAGATCAGGGCTCTCCCATGAGGATTCCTGAGTATTTAATTGCTTGGCAATATCAGAGTCCAGTAGCACCTCTGATTAGTTGTGCTACTTCAGACCAACATGACTTCCCATTTGTATATGTGAAGCATCTCTGACATACGAACTGTTGCACAGAAAACAATCCTGGTTTGTGTGACTGCAGATGTTTGCTGGGTCCTGTTAATACAGAGTACCATGTTTACGGTTAATAATACTATTTCTGCAAAAGTGCAATTCTATTCCTCTGGTTGCCTTCATCAGCACAAGCATGCTGATTCATGGCAAACCATCACACTCACAACATTGCTCAGAAATAACTACATGGCTTTCTTTTTTAAACAGATGTGACTATAGGAAAGAAATAGGATTTCAAACACTATTTTAACTCCTCCCCCTCCCCCATATTCCACCATGCCATTTTCAACTGTCCCTAAAGAATGGCCGGGCTTAGAGTTTTAAAACATTTCTGTACAATATGTTTTTCCTAACTGGAGAGCCCTTGTTATCTCAACTGCAATCTTACGTCTTGTTAGTATTCTTGCCATCGTTTCATATTAGTAATTGTTTTCATGAATGCCACAGAGAAATATAATGATATTAGCACCTTTCAAATTATATTAGTGAAAATAAATACAAGTAGGAAACAATACTAATATAATATGATGTAAAACTGCTGAGGTGCACTGAGCCACTCACCAGGCATCTCTGACTGGGGTGGGAGGGGTAAGAAAAGTCGCAGGAGTATTGAACAACATTTAAATGCAAAAGGAAGAATCTCAGGGTTTTATTCCTGGAATCACATTGATGTCAGAGGGCCCTTCTTTCTGTATAAAATGGCTGGTTGCCAGATAAGGGGATCACGTAGCAGAACTGCAGTTAACTTGTCTAAATTTGTTCAAAGTTGTGTAAAATACCCAACACTCCCTGAATGTCCACACAAAACTATTCTGTTAAGAGACATCATAACAATTAATAACCACCACAAATGCTTAATTCATTGTTTATATCAGGTTAATTTCAGAGATCAGTACTGACTCTTCAGTGCATACTGGCAATGGAGTATTACACAGATGCTCCCTCCTTTTCAGCCAGTCCAAGGATTTCCCTTTGAGCTGGAGTAAAACAGATTTATTCCCGATTTATCGTACAGGAAAAAACCCTGGAACATGCTGGGACCTTTTCCACCTGGGATATTTGTTCCAGGCTTGGTTCTGTTGGCAAGGAGGAGAGAGTCTGGTTACCCACAGCATCCTAGTGTATTTGTTCAAGTGGGTAGCTGTGTTGGTCTGAAGCAGCACAACAAATGTAGAGTTCAGTGGCTCCTTTAAGGGTAAGGGTAAGGGTATCCCCTGTGCAAGCACCGAGTCATGTCTGACCCTTGGGGTGACGCCCTCTAGCGTTTTCATGGCAGACTCAATACGGGGTGGTTTGCCAGTGCCTTCCCCAGTCATGACCGTTTACCCCCCAGCAAGCTGGGTACTCATTTTACCGACCTCGGAAGGATGGAAGGCTGAGTCAACCTTGAGCCGGCTGCTGGGATTGAACTCCCAGCCTTATGGGCAAAGCTTTCAGACGGCTGCCTTACCACTCTGCGCCACAAGAGGCTTAGTGGCTCCTTTAAGACCAGCAAAATTGTATTCAAGGTATGAGCTTTTGTGTACCCTCAGACTTCCTCAGATACAATATAACGGGGTTGGAGGTAATCTGTTCAGACTAATAGGTAGAGTGTGAGAGTGTAAATTAACATACAGCATAATTAAAAGATTCCAAAGATAAATAGGAAAAATGGCAATTTGGACATTTCGGTTCACTTGCATGGGAAACATTCGGTGTACAATAAATATGCCACATTAAGAGAATAATGGGCAAATAGATAATCAGTTGCTGACAGCAGTTAGCTGAGATATTGCCCTTCTGCTCCCTGCCTGTTCTCTCAAACATGGAAGAATCTTAGGGCATCAACTTCTTTGAAGGCTGTTTCGGTTCACAGAGCAGAGAAAACACACACACACACATATATAGGCTGTTTCGGTTCACAGATCAGAGAAACACACACACACACATATATAGTATTCCAAATGACTAGTCATAGTTACATACAATGTACTTGTGCAAATCAATTATTCCAATTAAGAGATAAATTAATATACAGAGGACATTTGACCTTTCCTGAGGGATTATTGAGAACGTAGGTTAGCACATGTAGTGAGGTTAAGAAACCAATACCTTTCTTAAGTTACAGTACAATCTACTTGTTCAAATCAATTATTCCAAATAAGAGCTAAATTAAAATACAGATGACATAAGGTCTTTCTGACGGCTTGTTAAGAATGCAGGTTGGCATATGTTAAGTGAGTTAAGAAACCAATGTCCCTATTGAGTCCTGGGATTCCATTGTTCTGAGTGTTGCATTTCAGACGTTTCTCTTTCCATTCTCTTCTTGAAGTTCCTTTGTAATAAAATGGCTACTTTGAGGTCACCTATTGAATGTCTTGAATAAGCTGTATAGTGTCTTTGTGTACCCCTTAGATTTTTCTTGGCTTTTCTCCTATATTTCACTAACCTTCTTCACTGCAAAGGATTGGGAAAGATTTCAGCAAAGCCTGCATGACAGGATTTTCCTGGTCCTATCAGGAGACTATCTGTTTTATTTGCTTATGTCCTTACAACAGTCATTTTGCTCTTCCCACTGGAGAGTCTCTACCTTTGTATTCCTTTTATGCCTCTAAAACTGAAAGGGCTAGAGACTTTTTTCACATGTATGTGTGTGTGTATGTGTATATGTGTATATGGTTGTTTGTTTATTTATTCTGTACAGTTTAAATAAACATATAGATTGTCATATCCCAGAGAGCCAGCTTGGTATAGTGGTTAGGAGTGAGGACTTCTGGCATGCTGGGTTCGATTCTGCACTTCCCCACATGCAGCCAGCTGGGTGACCTTGGGCTCGCCAGGGCACTGATAAAACTGTTCTGACTGAGCAGGGCTCTCTCAGCCTCACCCACCTCACAGGGTGTCTGTTGTGGAGAGAGGAAAGGGAAGACGACTGTAAGCTGCTTTAAGGCTCCTTCAGGTAGAGAAAAGCGGCATATAAGAACCAACTCTTCTTCTAAACATGATAGTGATAAAATGAAATTCAGTTGCCAAATTAAAAAAAAACACTTAAGAAAGCAACAGTGGCTCAGTGTGTGCATATATTTGTGTGTTAATGAATAGCTGCTGTGAGAAGACTGAGGCATGAAAATTGTGGAGAAGCTGTGCCATCTGAAAGTCCTTTTGCCATTGTTCTGTACGATTGGGGAAAGCACACAAGTCTGTCCCTGTGCAGGAAAACCTTACTTGTTCTCTAAATTAGGATGCCATATAGGCCTACCCTTTGATACTTTCTCCTTTTCATGTGAGGATGTTCCATGATGTCCATGTCTGTATGATTCATAACTTTGCAGGCCTCTGTTACAGAACTGTACAGTTTTGGAAGGAGAAAGAGAATATGTT
The DNA here is from genome assembly GCF_049243985.1 of Paroedura picta. Taxonomy (NCBI): domain Eukaryota; kingdom Metazoa; phylum Chordata; class Lepidosauria; order Squamata; family Gekkonidae; genus Paroedura; species Paroedura picta. The sequence goes on along the minus strand of NC_135375.1, from coordinate 79,801,810 downwards.
GGTAAATGTTTGCAATATAGGCTAGATATCAGGAAAAAAAATTTCACAGTCAGAGTAGTTCAGCAGTGGAATAGGTTGCCTAAGGAGGTGGTGAGCTCCCCCTCACTGGCAGTCTTCAAGCAAAGGTTGGATACACACTTTTCTTGGATGCTTTAGGATGCTTTGGGCTGATCCTACATTGAGCAGGGGGTTGGACTAGATCAGGGATAGTCAAACTGCGGCCCTCCATATGTCCATGGACTACAATTCCCATGAGCCCCTGCCAGCATTCACTGGCAGGGGCTCATGGGAATTGTAGTCCATGGACATATGGAGGGCTGCAGTTTGACTACCCCTGGACTAGATGGCCCCCTCCAACTCTATGATTCTATGAATATGGTTACAGAATAAGAGAATGGTTCCCAAGAATACCCATCTCTGATCTGAATGTTAAGGTGCATGTGTGTTTCAAAAATAAAACACACATGACATAACTGTAGCTGTTAGTATGTATTTCTTTCTGAGGCAGAGGAAAAAGTAGACATCTGATTTACTTGTGGCAATGCAGAGTTCACTATGAAATGCTCAAGGGCCTATGCTTATTCCGAATATTGACGATTCATTCTAGAAACAGATTCTTAGTGATTGCTGGACATAATATTATTTTTCAATGGCTGGAAATGGCACCATGTGAGTTAAAGTTGTCTATGGGTAGTAGTGGCTATTTCATATTTCAGGGACATAACAGCTAAGTTCAGGATGTACAAATGCAAGGCCGTGTCTAGAACAAATGGATTGTTTCTGACAATAATGCATTGTGGTAAGTGACTGAACTGAATGTAGACAATAGATCTTTTTCTCAATATATTGCATGTTATTTGAAAAAAAGATAACTGCTTATTGGATATGCATTCATTCAACTTTTTGGTAGATAGATGCTGCAGGAGTTTGTATTTTTTTTTGAGAAACTTGTTAAATCTATTTGACCTATTGACAGTGCAATAAATAATTTTCATTTTCCAAACAATAAGATCAAACATAACATTAACATTAATTCTAAAATAACTTTGTTGCATTTATTGGCATAATAGATTTTAATTTTAATTTTTAGAAAAATAGAACTCTTCTGCATTCATTACAGTTTATTACAGTACTGTTTACCTGTCAACCAAACATTTACATAAGGGAAAGAAAGTGTTAAATACTTTAAGATTGTTTGTTTAATTAGCATAAGTTCTGTATCTAACATGAAATGATACAGAACAGCAGATAGTTCCTCTGCCTAAAATAAGGTTGTTGCTGTTATTAAAGAAAATCAGGAAAGCAGTATACCTGATTTTACAGTTCTAATTAACTGCAAAACCACTGTTGTCTTTGGCATTGTTGACAGTCAGTAGGGAAATTCAGACCTTTTAGGATTTTAGTGTGGTGTAATGGTTAGAGTGTCAGATGAACTCGGGAAACCTGGTTTGAAATTTCCACTAAATCTTGAAGCTTATTGAGTAACCTTCAACCAATCACACTGTCATCCTAGCCTACTTCGTGAGTTATTATGAAAATAGAACAATGAGAGAACTGTGTCCTCAGACAAGAGATGAGAAAAATGTGAGAGGTGATTTAAAAAAAAATAAAGCTATTATTCAGCTGTTTGGGGGAGAAATAAATGTGATTTCCTCCCCCAAATTAGAACACGTGACAGATAATCTAAATGTATTTCCTCAGTGTAGTTTTTTGGCATGGCCAAAGAGACCATCTCTTTCCTTTTGCACCAGGAGTAAAACTTGTTGAATCCACCCCATCATTTCTATCTGAAGAGGATTTTCCATAGGTGGATTTTCCATAGGTGACCTTCAGGTGACCTCCAGCTACAGGATTCCATTATTGCTTATGCCTTTTCAATCAATTAATATCAGGCTCAGTCCATCAATTCTTTTTCCCCTCCATGCACTACAGCACAAACAAATGTAATTTCATCAACAGAAGAATCAGTTCATCAATTCTTCTCCATTTCATGATCAGCATTTTAATCAATTAATACAGGATAAATTCATACATCCTCATACTACTACCCACCCTTCCCCCATTTCTGAAAGGATACCATTACCAGTAATGCTAACATATTGTAACATGATATCAGACAGTGTTTTTTTATACCTTGAATTAGACTCTGAGGTAGAAATAAAGAGGAAGTATCTAGGAAGTGACGCTGAAAATATTGGCGCTGAGTGAAATCAGAAGGCCTATTTTAAGCTCTGAATACATGCATTTAATGGAAATATTTTAGAAAGAACAGTGAAGTCACTTGCATAGGAGTAGATTTGGATGGAATTATGACATTGCAATTGATATTATAAAGGTTCCTTGGAGACATTTATAATCTTGGTGAAAATGTTAAAAAACCGACTAAGGTTTTTATCTTGAGGTTGAATTTGATGATCCTACTATTTGTGGATTATTTACATGGCGGGACATAATGTTTCTCTGAAGTTGGAGCTTACAGTATACTGAAGAAGCCCTTAAATTCTACTATAACACCGTAATAAATATTTTTTTTGCTGTAGTATCACCTTGAGCGGGTTTGGTTTCTATCTTCCAGGCTGAGTCAGCAAAAGAGATTTTGTATTTTTTAGTGAATGCAAAATAATTATCACTATCACATCAGTAAACATTATAAAGCTGAAGTTGCATGTAGACAACTCACTCCCTACTTGATTGTCCCTCCCTGGAGCTGTGCCATCAATAGGGAGAGAGCAATCTGCCAATCAGTTCAAATTGCTTACATATGACCCACTCCCTACCTGATTGCCTTCCCTGGGAGTGTGCAACCAATAGTGAGAGAGCACTCTGACAGTTAGGGCCAATCAGTTCAAACTGCATGCCTGCCGACAAGAGCCAATCAGTTCAATTTGAATGCAGTCAACTCACTGCATCCCTGGGAGTGTGCTACCAATTGGGAAAGAGATCACTCTGCGATTGAGGTCCAATTGTGGGGCTTATTTGTCCTCTTCTTCCTGTTTCTACTGCTTCCTGGGTGGAAGATGTGCTGGACTCTCTGAAAGGCCTTACTGGGGGTAAGTTGCCCCATCCTCCATCTATTTCCACCCTTAATCTCCCCCAGGCAAGGGAGGGAAGCCAGTGCTTCCTTTGCCTCCTGTTTTAGTTTCAGCTCTTTTCTGGAAGGAAGCACAGACAACCTGTCAGGAAGGTAGAGACAACCCATTTTTCAAAAACAGAATGCCAAGGGAGAGTCTTCACTCAGTCCAGCGAATCAAGGGTTCATTCAGGCAGTCTAAGGACATCAGCAGAAAGAGCAGGTCATAGGCCTCCCAGCCTTGAGTTAATATAGGCTGTAAGCAGCTACTCAGTCCCCAGTCTGTGATGACTCACAGTCTTCTGCAGTCAGCAGTTGTCTTGCTAACATAGTGTGGTACCTTTTACAGTTGAGCTCTCTTCCAGCTGGCATTGCTTAATTGGCTCAGGTGAGCCAGGTGGGCTGGCAAGGCAGAGAGCTGCAGCTGGAGGCTGGACAGAGGAAGGAGGAGCTCCTGCTGCAATTTTGGAATCTAAGCCCTGGTTTATCTGCAGCTCCATTCCCTCCTCCTGGTCAGAGTTCTCTGCCTGTTAAACATCTCTCTGAGCTACGTTCTCATCCACCTGAGGCTCAGGTAAAGCTGGGAGCTTCTATCAAGGCTTTTCCTCCAAGCAGTCTTCCTTAGGCTTACAACACCTCCCCATGGTACTGCAGATAGAACATTGGAGCACTGTTGATTTTCCTCCACCCTTCCTCTCTTCAGAAAGGCTGGTGGGATCTATCAGCCTTTCCCACCCAGCCTGGCTTTTGGGAGATGTGGGAGGGCAGGAAGGAGGCATCCCCTCTCAATGGCATTTCCTGCCTAGCCTGCCCTTTGGAAGATGTGGGGTTTGATGGGAAGGAGGGACAGTGGTGACCTGTGTAGACACTGTTGTATGGAGGGTTAAGAGGGCCTCTCCAAAGCAGCTGTTTTGTTTGAGGAATAATGCAACAAGGCATGGTGAAGTTCCATGTCAGTCATACAAATGACATAATTAACAAACTACCCAGTTCAATGTGCATTCAGTGTAAATCCCATTGTATTAAATGGGACTTTTTCTACGATAAATGTGCATAAGATTTTGTGCTCTTTCACTGTGCTAATTACATTCTACAGCATGCTGAAATTTTGTACCATTTTAATGAACAAGGTGACCTCTCTGAAGAAGGCTGTTTAGTCTTTCATAATATTAGTTCTGACTGTAATTAGTGGTCATCAGAATTTCAGTTTGGAGGCCTTCCAACTCTCCAGTCTGGAGATCTCACAGAATTACAACTAATCTCCCAACTACAGAGATATGTTCCCCTAGAAATAATGATTGCTTTGGGTGATGGCCTCAATGGCATTATACCCTACTGATGAAGTCCTTTCCTTCCCAAACTTTGCACTTCCCAGGCTCCATCACCTAGTCCAGAGTTAGCAGTCCTATCCAACGACCTCCCCACTCAATCTTATTAGGGCCTCAGAACACTAGAATGATTTTTAACTAATGTATGAAGTTCACAAGTAAGTGGCTCACAACAGAAATTCTAGCTTTGTCTGCAACCATTCTTCTATTAAACAGCTGCTGTTCTGGAGGCAAGCAAGGAGGAAGTGTGCTCAAAAAACCAGGAAGTCTCTTGTTGAGCCAATCAGGACACTAGAGGACATAATTTGAAAATCATCAGGAAGTTCCTATCCTCTCTATGCTTTATTTATTGATTGATTTTATTTATATACTGCCCACCCCTGAGGCTCAGGGCGGTTCATATGAAACAGAGGAACAGGAACAATACAGAGAAAATTGGTAACCATCTAAACACCGCCTGCGGCGCCATGGGCGCCGCGGACTAAATAATTCGCTAAGGGCTTCTGGGGCAGGATCTGTCCGTGATGAGGAAGGGTCCGGATTGGACCCTTCCTCTGGACAGACAATCGGAGGGACCAATCCGATTGGTCCCTCCGATTCCCAGCCCCAGCAACTCGCAGTTGCTCCCGGCCTGACGCGGCGAGAGGCGCAAAGCGCCTCTCGCCTCGTCAGGCCATCACCCCAGGGAGCCTCTGTCAGAGGCTCCCTGCTCGGTGGCCTGACGCGGCGAGAGGTGCTTTGCGCCTCTCGCCGCATCAGGCCGCTGCCCGCGCGGCTGCCGGGGGCTCCCTGCCCAGCGGCCTGATGTGGCGAGAGGCGCAAAGCACCTCTCGCCGCGTCAGGCCGCCCCCTCAAACAGCCGCCACCGCTGAGAGCCCACCCAAAGGACTGCTGCCAGGGGGACACTAAGGTTAGTTCCTAGCGCTCGCTGTATTCTTCATACAGTGGGCTCTATTACTAGTAATAACAATAAAACAATAATAAATAGTGTGAACCGTAAATACATAACCACACCATACAGATGGACTCATGCTTGGTTGGTTTAAGATGTTAATTTCATTGGAGGGATGCTCAGGGGCCAAGGGGAAGATGTTTGTTCTGGTCAACCTCAACCAAATGGCTGGCGGAAAACCTCTCATTTACAGGCCCCAGGGAGTTCTTCTAGTTCCGTTAGGGCCCTGATCTCCTCTTGGAGCTCATTCTACCAGGTGGAGGCCAGGATGGAGAAAGCTCTGGCCTGGTTCAGGTCAAGTAAGCTTCCTTCTCAGTTCCCATTTCTTCTTGTGAAGCTCCTCAGTGTACCAAGGGGCAGGTTTGAGATAGGGGTAGAGACAACAGGGAGCTATCTCATCAATGATGGTCATCATTCTGTCAAGCCAGTTACTGATCATTTAGAGAAGTGCCGGGAAGCACTGGGTCTCACAGAGCGATCAGGAATCCAGTTGGGTTCATAAGTCTCCGCAGGCAAGTGAAAATCTGTTTGACGCCCAACTGAAGAGGAGGCTTCAGGGGCATAGTGGTCTGACTGTGACACAGCATTTGCCATGACCAGATCCACACTCAATCCTGTGCCAAAAAAGAGGTCCAGGGTGTGGCCTGCCTGATGGGTAGGGCCAACAACAAATGGCTCGAGCCTTATTGCCACCATGGCTGACACCAGGTCCATCCCATTTCCAGAGGGCAGTAGCTCAGTATGAATGTTCAAGTCCCCCAGGGTTAGTAGTCTAGGAAACTGTAGTGTCCAGGCCGCCACTGTCTACAGCAGGACTTGCAGGGCATCCAGAGGTGCTTTAGGCACATGGTATGCCAGCCAGATGGCCAAGCTCTTGGTTGAGCCCCACCCAAGGCCAACACATTCAATTCCTGGGATTGATGGTGTGGGAAGGGCCTTGAAGGAGAAATCCTCCTGGATTATCTCCTCCAATGCCCCCTGTAGGATACCCTTTTAATTCTGCTCAATTATACACACTACCAATCATGCATATTCCAAATGACACTCTCAGGATAGCAAGTTTCACTTTTACTTATATCTAACTTTGTTCTCATAAACTGCAATTCCATTTATATACCTTTTCAAATGTTAAATAATTATTGAATATATGATTAAATGCTACCTCAAATTTCTTCTTGGATTGGCATTTGTGAAAAATATGAATGCAAAAGAAAAAGAAAGCGCCCCCTCCACACACATACACACACACAATAAAAATGCTCAAAACAGCTAAATGGATCATTTAGAGTTCAAGCAATAAAACTTAATCCATGACTGAAATGCTCTATCTCAGGCTGAATCTAATTTTTAACAACCATCCTAGTGACCTTTTCCTGAACAGAAAGAAAGTAGGTGGAGATTAATGAAAATTCTTCCCAACCTTTCACATAGTTGCTCTAGCAATCCTCACCATTTTAGTGGGGTGTGATTGTTACACACCTCTCTTATAGGGTAAACATAATCTAACTATGAAAGATGAAGCTAAACATAAAATTTGAAACAAAACATTTGTTATCTCAGGAAGCACCATTCTGTAATGCTTTCTATCTTCTTGAGAGGCAATTAATTACTGAGTTCATTAATTAATGAACATATTAGAGAAAGACACCATTACTGACTAGGGGAGACCTGATATATTACTGAGTCAATAAACTATTGAACACAGAGAAGAACCTTTTGGAAAATTTCCCCCCCTTCATCTTGTAGCCCACAATCACATATATTATTCTTGCCTGGTCAGCAGTTTGCAGATGTTCTTATATTTCATATTACTAATTCCTTTAATCACTGGAGGTACAACCATGTTTTACAATCTTGCTAATGAACAGTTGGTCAGTTGACATTGGTTGTGGCAACTTTATATGTCAGGAGCCATATAGTGAGAAGTCCCGTCCCCCCTTCCAAGCAATACCTTTTGAAGCTAATATAAAGCAGCAGCTGGGAAGAGGAAAATATAAAGCAAATACAAGAGAGACATTTGTGTGTGAGGGATCATGTAGAAAAAAGGCAGCCATACTTAATGAAGAGCTAATGCTTAAAAGAAAAAAAATATTGTAAGGTATGGCTTATAGAATCCTTGAAAATACTATTTGACTTTCAAACATTTGGTTGAGGGAGAGTTGAGAATTGTAAAAACCCAATGGGCACTGTTGTGTTAGCTGTTCTATATACATACCAGAGCACTGCTACCCTGTTCCCCCCATAGGCCTTCTTGCCCCCCCCCCAGCAAATCCTGAAACTCAGGGGATTCTATGTAAAACAGCAGGTAGTGCATTCCTATGTAGTCACACTCTTCTGAACCCAGTGGACTTGGGTATAATGCTTAATTGCAAGGAGGTCTCAACGCGTTCAGTCCATAGACTTCTCTTTGTGTGTGTATGTTCTGAAGCATAGTTCATCCATATTGATGCACAGATTTGCAGTTGCACAAATCAGTTAAAAGAGCATTCAGCAAGTTGCAGTTGCAGGTACCACCCTTCCCCCCATCTCCAGCTGACCCTTGAGTAATCACTAGTTGCATCTAAATTGGTGGAGTGATCATTTCCTGGCATCTCCTGTAGTTACAGTAGATTGTTAATGTGTGAATGATGAATATAATTCCCCCCATTTCAAAAATCTCTGTGCAAATTAAGCCTAAATGCACGCCATAAATTTACTAGTAGTAGTTTGAAGAGCACAGGTCAGCTTTTGCACTATTTAAAAACTGAGGTCTTGGCCTCCTCTTTTAAAAAAAAATAATAAAAAGCCATGCTCATTATTTATGTATTTGCTTTATGGTTTAAAGAAATTATTCATCTTTTCTCCTTCCAAGTAATCTTTCTATGCATACCACATACCTTTAAATCTCATATTCTTCTATTGCATTTTAAGAAGGGCAAGAGGGTTATGTTTTAAAAGGAAATACATCAGTTGTCAAAAGGCAAATACTCTTGCCTGGAAAAAAGGAAAGGAGTGACGGAGGTAAATGAAGGATTCTGTGTATTTCTGGAGTGAGCCCTTTTCTGTATCTCTATGAGCTTTTGAGCATATTGAACCAGGGAATTCATTCTGAGCTAAACTGAGCTAAAACTAGATTCAAATGGGTAGCCGTGTTGGTCTGAAGTAGCACAATAAAATCAGAGTCCAGTAGCACCTTTAAGACCAACAAAGATTAATTCAAGGCGTGAGCTTTCGAGTGCAAGCACTCTGTCTGACGAAGAGTGTCTGCACTCGAAAGCTCACACCTTGAATAAATCTTTGTTGGTCTTAAAGGTGCTGCTGTACTCTGATTTTATTGAGCTAAAACTGTTTTTCAAAAAAGGAACACAAGAACATGAAGTGTGTATGTGGAGACTTTGCTCTGCATTTATGCATATGTTTCATTCTTACTTATACCTAACATGACATACTGCAATATGAAGACATAACTAGCTTTATAGACAATTCCTTCAGCCACTTGGTAAGCTAAAAACAGGAAATCTGTGCAACACACGTGCATGTTTAAAACTCAAATAGGGGTTTTTGTCTGCATAGTGCAAATGTATATATCCATTTTCATGGAAGGATGGTGAGGACTCAATGCACTTTATCACTGGAATCGCTCTTTGATGCTGATATATTCACTTGTCGTAACAACTTCCTCCTCTAAAATTAAAAAGAAAACAGCAAGACTTTTCATGTAAGCTAACTGAAAAATGAAAACTATTTTGCAAGCAAATAATTTAAAATGTAGGTACGTGTAATCAAGTTGCAACTGATTTCTAGTGACCCCGGCAAGGGGCTGTCAAGGGAAGTAGAAGCAGTAGGAAGCCAACGTGGTTTGCCATTGCCTTGCGTTCCTCTGCAGCATCTTCTATTGTGGACTCCCATCCAAGTACCAATCCTGTTTAGCTTCCAAAATCTGACAAGATCAGGCTATACCATGCCTCCTTCCATTTCTGAGTTATTTAAATAGCTAATATGAATTACATCTATGTTCACATTCAAGAGCCAAAAGCCCACATATAGTATTCTGTATATAGGAGGGGTGGCCAGGTCCATGGGCATATGAAAGGTCACAGTTTGGTCATCCCTAGATAGCATCAGAATTCCTTGCATGTGAAATCTGGGAGACTTTCCTTAGCAGCATTTGATGGGAACCATGGAATTGTAGCCAGGAGGCAAAATAAGATTCACCGTACCCTTATGCCAAGGGTATGCTAAAGAGCCAGTTTGGTGTAGTGTTTAGGAATGTGGACTTCTAATCTGGCATGCTGGGTTCAATTCTGCACTCCCCCACACGCAGCCTGCTGGGTGACCTTGGGCTTGCCATGGCACTGATAAAGCTGTTCTGACCGAGCTCTCTCAGCCTCACCTACCTCACAGGGTGTCTGTTTTGGGGAGAGGAAAGGGAAGGCGACTGTAAGCTGCTTTGAGCCTCCTTCGGGTAGACAAAAGTGACATATAAGAACCAACTCTTCTTCTTTAAAAAAAAAACAAACCACGTGTATTCATGGGCCCTTTGGATAACAGCCTGAATTTATTTTGAGAGTTGAAATAGCATAGTGACTGAAAATTTAATTGTCCAGTATAAAGTCCTTTTGAACTACAGATTCATTGCAGGGATTCAGAGGAGTCACTGCTCCATTGTCTGTTTTCACATCCACAATATGAGATAATAAAATTGATCTAAATTACAGGGCTTTTGTAAGAGTTAGTGAGATAATGCATGTTAAGTACTTTGGACAGTCTAAGGTGCTCTCTGAGGTGCATTGGTATCGATCTATTAAAAAGTTGGTTTCTTTCTCCTTTTTCCAGGCCATTCGCTGCACCTTGGTAAATTGCACATGTGAATGTTTCCAGCCAGGGAAGATAAACCTGAGAACCTGTGATCAGTGTAAACATGGCTGGGTGGCACATGGTAAGAAACAACTTTGTTTCTTTTATCCCTCTCAAAGTTAACCTTCCTTGTATATATGTGCAAACCAACACTTTTATACAGTAACATAGTTGCTATCAGTTCATCTGTACAACTTCAACAGTGCAATCCTAAGTAGAGTTACACATTCTTAAATCCATTGACAAAAATGGGCTTAGAGGGATTACCTCTGTTCAGGAATGCACTGCAGAAGACACCCCACACACTACTGGCATGCTTGTTTGTGTTCTGTAGAGAACAGAATAGTGATAATCCTATTGGTCCAACACATACAACTTCAAATGCATTTGGGAAAAAATTGTGCAGTGCTTGTGTTCACCTCAAAGAACATATTCAGGTTTCTAAAATGCAGATGGAAAATATGTTTATTCCATTCAATATACTAAAAACTAGTTGCAGTTTTCAAATTCACAACAGAAAAGGAAAAATGTGTTTGGCATTGGTTTACATTCTTCACTTAGGCAGACTGTTCAGATATAAAGAAAGAGGAATACAAAGTTACTTCCATATGGATGTTTTCATAAGATGTAGGACTTAGACTAGGGAGGTCTGTTCTGTTACCTACTAGGTAACCCAGGCAAAACACTGTCTCTAAGCCTAACCAGGCATGATTTTTTAGTTAAATGGAAGAGCGAGGAGACTGTGTACATTGCCCTGGCATCATTAGGGGAAGGGTGGGACAGAAATACAGGAAAGAAATAATCTTTAGCCTTTGAATAGTTCTGTGTTTCTGAAATAACATTCTCCAGTGTAAATTTCATTTCCTTTTACCAATTATCCTTTTCAATTTTTTTAAGCTAAACCTGGTGTTGCTTGTTAGTTCAGTGGGATAACACCTTATTTTGCCCTTTCTCCAGATGAGCTGAAGGTTCTTCCTCCATATTTTGTATCATCCTATCCTTTGGAGCTCTCGCCCCCCCCCCCCCCTTGTCTTCTAGCAACTCTCCTAAGTTCCATACTTAAATCTTAGGAGTAAATTTTAGGAGTAAAATCTTTTAAAACCCAAGCTCCTTTAAATGCTTTGACTCTGTACCCGTGGAAACCACTTGTTAATCACAAAAAGTACTTGTCAGTGTACTTCCTCTATTCTCGTTGTTTACTCCCATCAGGCATGGGTATATGTATGGGATAAATAAAAATTCACATTTGAGAACTGTATCTTGCCAACATGTGTAAATTTCTTAGGCTTTTTTGAATAAATCTAATCACCATGTTTACATTTTGTGGCAAAGCAGGTCTGGTGATATATACAGATATATTTTGCTGAGACACATTCCAAGCATATGTGTATAAATTAGTGCCTTCGAACTGTGGCAAGCCCACTTGAATTGTTTAGCTTAGCTACTTTCCAAAATATTTAGGGGATAGGGGGTATTCCTTGCAGACTGATTGATACTTTGCAGTATCTAACATCTGGATTTGAAATCACTTTTGGACCTTGCCCCTCCAAAACCAAAGTACTTTTAAATGCTTTTATTCTTTACCTGTAGAAAACACCAGTTGATCACAAAAAGTACTTGTCAGGTATGCTTCTTTCATTCTGGTTATTTACTTCCATCAAGTCTGAATGGACAGATGTCCTAAAACATTAGCCTTCAACCTTTCCTGATCTAGCAGACACTGGCCCATTACACGCACATTACTGCAGAATTTCAGAGCAGGAAGCCTTTAATCTTGACTTTGGAATATGTGCCCACTTTAGACACAATTCTTTTTCCTCCAGTACATTTATTCTGCAGCTACAATTTTTAAAATGCACTTTTCTATATCAGGGTAGAACTTTACTTATGACTTGTGGGGAAGGCGTGGCCAAAGGTTTTTTAATTGCCCTATCACATCTGTGCAGTAGAGTCTAGCAAGCCTTCTATTTAAATCCTTCTGGTTCAAGTTTTGTGCATGCATTTGAGTGTTAGTTCATTGAAATGTAAAGGAACAGAAAGGAATGCAGACAAAGGGGGGAAAACCCAACTGTTAAATTGACAAGCCAAAATTGACAAGCGACTGTTTTCCATATTGCAGAGCGCAAGGGGATTCTCCGCTGTGTTATCAGCCACTGTAAAAAATGGAAAAGAATCACATGATCTCATAATATGGGGGAACACGTGGAGAGTACAGAATGTATGTTAGAACCCAGTGACATTGCAATCTGTGGTTATTAACAACATGGGTCTTGTGTCTGTGTGCACATCCCTGTGCAAAGTCAACTGGAACTCCACCATGCTTTGCTCAGAGCAATGATTTGTAAGGGGGAGAAATTTACTGGCAGAAGCTTTTTTAGGCTTGTGCCACTAAAAAACGGAGAGGGGGGGATTTTCATCAATGCCCTAGTACAGGGGTAGTCAACCTGTGGTCCTCCAGATGTCCATGGACCACAATGCCCATGAGTCACTGCCAGGATATGTTGGCAGGGGCTCATGGAAATTGTACTCCATGGACATCTGGAGGACCACAGTTTGACTACCCCTGCCCTAGTGCACCTACATAGTAATGCTAATTTCTTGCTTTTGCAAATTTTAGTCTTCTCTTTGATTAATTCCATAGCCACAAAAAATGCTGCAATGGCCTCCATAATGTTCCGTAGAGTTACAAACATTTCACATAAAAATTGAGCTAGCAGCGAGCAGATCATAATATTTTCCCTTTTTGCCATGCGGGTTGTGAATCCTCAAGAAATGCTATTTCTGCCCCTCCACTTGGAGAGAATGTGCAGTTTTCCATTGAGGAAGCTAAGGATTCAAGTCTGCTTCCTCCTCCATTCCCACCTCATGTGATGATGTAAAAACTACAACCAATAATCTGCATCCCTCATCTCCTCCATATTTTAAAAAATGTTTCTGATCATGATCGTATTACAACATGAATTTACAGTGATTTACATGCTATGGGAATTGAAGGATGGGGGGGGTGATTTTTAAAAAATTAAAACTTTTGATAGTATTAGAGTGTGAGTGTGTTATTGCTCATGCTCAGACAAAAAAAGGGGTGGGACTGCCCAATCTCCTGAGAAAATGCAAAACAAATGCCATGGTTGGGATCCTGATCAGTGAAGGGAGAAAAAAACAGATGCAGAATACTGGGCACAAATTTGGCTGATTATGCACGGCGGTGGCCGCACTGGGCCACCACTGATCCCTAGTGCCGGGGAAGCATCCCTAGTGCCGGGGAAGCATGCACACGAACAACTCTAGGGCAGGTTGGTTCCACTGTGCCTTGTTGCCACAACAGGGGAGCATGGGGCATAGTGGTCCTGCTGCATGATAGCAGCATGCTGCTCTCCCAGCATCATGGTGGGTGTGTGAAAATTACCAGTTTGGTTCCGCAACACCGTGAAGCTGGATGGGGTGTTTTGTGTCCCTGCAAGGGCACTGTAGATGGGGGAGGAGGGAGGTGGGCCTTGAGAGCCTCTGATAGCTGCTGCGACTAGGAAGGAAATGTGGAAGAATCCACGTTCCCTTGCTGCGGGCCATCAGAGGCCCTAAAGCAGGCCAGGGCCAGAAGGAAGCCCAGATGGTGTCATCATCATTCTTAAATGGGGATTAGCTTCACTGTCATGCAGGCTAATCCCTGCCTGTGCATAATCGGTCTATGTTTAGAATTGGATGAAGTGAGAATGTACCAGAAAATCAGAAGTGCAGAATCAGTGTTTGTGTATCTCCAATTTGATCCTTCACACTGGTCATGATATTGGTAGTTTTTTTAAAAAAGCCTGTCCTGTCTGGATTGCATTCTTCCTCCAAATGGATCAGTCCCAAGCAATTCTTAAATTGGTGGTTCACCAAAGGTCCATGTGGTACAGTAACCATTTTAATGTTAGGCTTCCAAATATTACCAAAATTGTCCTCCACCCAACTTTGTTCACTAAAGCATTAAAGGGAAAATATTTCCAAAGCTTTAGGCTCCTCATCCCAAGCTCTTCATTCCTCTCTCTTTATATTCCATGTCAATTTCATTTTTGTTTTGCATGCAACCCCAGAATATTTTTTCTTTTCTTTTTGCACTGGGGATGCTACCATTTGCCTTCTTTAAATTCCCCCATAATTTTAATTATTGTATTAAGTAATCTGAGACTAGTGATAGTCTCATATCACTAGACTCATGCTGTTTGTAAAAAAAATTTAAATGTAAAATGTGGGGAGAATAGGGCTTGTGCACCAATGAAGGGTGAGAGTATGGCAGAAGGTCCAGAGTGGGTAGAAGAACCTCAATGTGAACACTGAGTGACCTTGGAGGGATGGCAAAAGGGCAGGGGAAATCCAGGGGAATCTGTATACTTTTGAATTATCTTTGGCTTGGAAGCAAAACAAGGGAAAATCAGCACAAAGGCATTCTCAACAAAATTAGCGAGTCAGATTGTCTTAGATTAAGTGAAAACACTTAGTCTGCAACAATCTGATTCTTGCCACCCAGGAACAAGAAATCAAGTGATTTTAAGTCACGTTACAGGGTGAGGGAAAGTCAGATTTACAATGTCAAAACAGTGAGCAAAATTGCCGCACTCTTCTACTTGTGGTATAATGCAGTACACTTGCCATTTGTAGAAGATGTCTTCAGGGTAGTGATTCAAATGGGTAGCCATGTTGGTCTGAAGTCGCACAATAAAATCAGAGTGCAGTAGCACCTTTAAGACGAACAAAGATTTATTCAGGGCGTGAGCTTTCGAGCGCAAGCACTCTTCCTCAGACTATGGACACCTTACATGACAGGGAATATATAGCAAAAATATTTTGTTTTGTTACATTACAGCCAATGATAATTGATACAGCCAGTGATAATTTCAGGGTAGTGAAACAGATTACATTGCATTCCCATACTGTCCTTTTCTCTGTTTCCATGGTACATGCATTCTATGAATTTTCCAGTTTTTGGGGTGGGAGGTGCTGAAGTAAGCAGAATGCTATCTTTATGAACTCTGTTCGCTTTCTCTGTGACAGGATCCGGAATCCCTCCCATAAATTCAAACTATTTATCTACCAATCATATTTTAAATCAGAGGACATGGGGGTGGAGGGACTACTCATCAAGTTTGCAGATGACACCAGATTGGGAGGACTGGTAAATACTCCGGAAGACAGAGACAGAGTTCAACAAGATCTGAACACAATGGAAAAATGGGCAAATGAGAACAAGATGCAATTTAATAAAGTGTAAAGTTCTGCATCTGGGTCAGAAAAATGAAAAGCATGCCTACTGGATGGGGGATATGCTTCTAGGTAACACTGTATGTGAACAAGACCTTGGGGTACTTGTGGATTGTAAACTAAACATGAGCAGGCAGTGTGATGCAGCGGTAAAAAAGGCGAACGCCATTTTGGGCTGTATCAACAGGGGTATCACATCAACATTTCCTGGCCTCAACCAAATGTCTGGCACAGGGGTGGTAAAACTGCGGCCCTCCAGATGTCCATGGACTACAATTCCCATGAGTGCCTGCCAGCGAATGCTGGCAGGGGCTCATGGGAATTGTAGTCCATGGACATCTGGAGGGCCACAGTTTGACTACCCCTGGTTTAATAGGATGAATCTAACTACAAAGCTTAAAGACAGCATCTTAGTGGTCCATTCACCTCCACTGACAATAAACAGTCTACATTAGCAAACTGATACAGTCCCTTCCCCTTTCAACTGAATCTGTTGGTGCTCAAAGAGGGGGAAAATCCTCAAAGTTTAAGAGGCTTTTTTTTTCCAGTTCAGAGGTGGCAAATGTAGGTTGTCAGCATAAGAACAGATTCATCAAAGGGTTCCTTTTGTGGCAGTATAAGTGTTTCTATTGGCATACATTCAGTTTATTGAGCTCTGACCCTGCACCCTTATGCTATAGTGGTAATCCTAGCATCAGTGTTTTCTAATGCTCAAGCCAACAATTGCATAGCTTATAGTGGCCTGTGCTTAGCACTGCTGCTCTTAAAAAGGAATTGGTTGTTTCTTGAGTGAATCTCTGGTGTTTAAGGGATTTAAAGAACTAGACTGTTTTAATTTGCTTCCAGCAGAAACTTGGCGTGTGTTTTTTCAGCTTGGAGTAAGATTTATTTATTTTTAAAATCGTTTAAATTGGCTAAACCATTTCCTAGGTCTGGAGTAGTTGGGCAGACAAGATTTTAAAGAAAAAAACATACATTTTTTTGAGACATGTTATAGGATAGAAATTTTTAACAGTTAACATTGGCATTTCATAAGCATTCTGATTTAGTGCAGATCGGTGCTACTGAGTATGGAAAAAGAAGTTTGCCTGAAAAACTAACAGTTGAAAAGTATTTTCTGAATATGCTTAAGAATGACTCTCCCATTATTTGTGTCTCAAGTCCTGTTGAGGTAAACACATGCTGATTTTTTTCATGTTGAAATTCATGGCACTTCGAAGTGTTTAATTTTGAATGAATTGTTCCTTATTGTCATGTGGCTTGCCTAACTTAGATCCAAAGTACTATTTTTTTTCTTCCATGGGAATAATAATAGAAAACAAATGTTATTTCATTTGGTTTCCATTTCCTCCTACCATTTGTTGTTTTTAACACCTCTGTCCTTTCCCCCTAATTTTCATATCTTTGATCCTAGAGTATTTTTCTTCTGTTCAGAAGCCTTTCCCTGGGCTCTTGTTTAGAGGCAAATATGCCTTGATTCTCTTTGTTGGTTCTGTGCTGCTGTTCAATAGGGCAGTGAGAGGAACATCGGTCAGTTTGGACTGTGTAACTGGAACTGACCTTGCCACAGTGTGGGAAGTTCTACAATTTCCCTGAAATGTATTGAATACCATAGACATGGTAATGTCACTTCTGATTATGCAGCCAAAAGTGACATTGAATCTTTTCAGGGTGATGTTTCAGTAAGTCTCTGCCCCACCAGTCTCCAGAGTCACATTCAATTCCTTTCGTTCAGGGTAATCAGTAATCAAATGGTAAATATGCTGAGTTACACTTTGACTCTCTGAAACCCCAATAAAAGCATCCTCACATTCTCTCTTTTCCTCTCTCCTCAGACATTCAGAGACACACACAGGGTGTGTATGTGTACCCCTGTACAGCAAACCAAACCTGAAATAACTTATGGTTCTATTTGAGGGGCAGGGGGCAACAGAACACTGGATGTCTGTCCCAGCACTGTTCCCAGTCCAGCAGAGTAGACCTTGGCTGTTTTGTGCTTCCTTGGACACAATCCCAGCTCCTTCTCACCACTCTTAGGAGAGTTAAAGGGGAAGAGCTATAGCTACCTTCTTCCTGGCATGGCTGCAGGAGAAGAAGTGATAGACAGGTGAAGTGCTTGCCCTCACTTCTGGGGTTTCTCAACGCTTGAAGAATGTTTCTGGGGTTTCTTAATGGTTGAAAAGGTTGAGAAAGGCTTCCCTAAATGACGATTATGTTTAAATTCAGCTTTGATTGAGGATTAAATGTAGCACACTCTTTGCCTGAACTTGAATTATTTATGACACTCCTTACAGGTTGTGTTTGTTAAGATTTAGGCATTTTCTGGGTTGTAAACATTCATTCTGTTTCCTAAACATTGCCAACATCTGTAGCTATTGTTTCGGGCATTTAGCCTCATTAAGACAAAGAGCCTCTTGTGACGCAGAGTGGTAAGGCAGCCGTCCGAAAGCTTTGCCCATGAGGCTGGGAGTTCAATCCCAGCAGCCGGCTCAAGGTTGACTCAGCCTTCCATCCTTCCAAGGTCGGTAAAATGAGTACCCAGCTTGCTGGGGGGTAAACGGTAATGACTGGGGAAGGCACTGGCAAACCACCCCGTATTGAGTCTGCCAAGAAAACGCTAGAGGGCGTCACCCCAACGGTCAGACATGACTCGGTGATTGCACAGGGGATACCTTTACCTTTACCTTTAAGACACAGGTTAAAGTTTAGTTTGTTGCGTTTTCTCCTTTTCTTTTCTTATGCTGATGAGGTTGTGATACAGAAATACTTCTTTTGGATAATTCATTACTTCCCAGATGTATGTTTCCTCTATAATGGGCTCACTCTGCCACTGTTGCAAACAGTGCACTGGTCTTTCAGTTTCTGGTTCATGTAAGCCTCAACTTCTGGAAGGATTTAATGAAACAGATTATTTCAGTCACAGTCAGAGGCCACTGTAGCTTCCAATGGACAAGTGTTCCATTTGTTGACTGCCAATGCAAGCGTTCTTCTTTCAGCAGAAGTGGTATTATAGCTGCCAGTGTTCTCATAATGTGTGTCAATATGTGTTAACTTCCTGTAAACGACCAACAATTAATGCAGTAGCCTCAATGCTGCATGGTGGACCTTGCTTTATCATAAGCTTGCATGTATTACATGACTGTGACACTTGCTTATTCCAAATAGTCCCTTTTTGTTTGATAATTTGTAAAGACATAGGGAAATAGGTATAGGTGGGTGGGTGGCTGGAAAAATGGGATGAATTTTGCTTTGGATGCAAGAAGAAAGCGCAGGGGAAAGCTTCTTTCTATTTGTATTAGGAATATTTGACACTCACACTGGGGGCTCCCCAGCAGTCTTATAAAGTGGAGGCAATGTACATGTGTTCAATAAAGGCATAAATTTGTTGTGGGGAGCCGGGCTTTTGCCCCACCAGGATTTCTCCTGGGATGCCAGGTAAGATCATGAAGCTGCTCAGGCTATCAGATTCTGAAGGTCAGTCAGTCCTGTTTCTCATTGTACCAACTAAGCAAGTTCATAGAAAGTATCAGGCTGGTTTTGTTTGTTTGTTTTTGTAAAGATAAGAAAGGGTTGGGGAATCAGCAGTGGATAGTGCTGCTTGTGAAGAACCCCATTTTAGGATCTGGCAATGACTCTCTTGGACAAAATGAGGTCAAGTATCTTCTTAGACTATGCCAATAAATGACTAAACCTTGGAAGGGAATACCCAATTCCCTGATGGAACATCTACATTCATACCTATCACCAACCTTCCAAAACAAGGCTTAGGTTTTATTTCGGGAAACATATGGTACAGGAATTGAAAAGCACAGCAACAGTTAAATTGTTGTAATAACCAAATCAGTGCACCCATGCAATTTCGGCAACAAATGCAAATCCTCCTGAGTGGAGAAATTTCTATCAAGCAGCCAGGTGAGTTTGATTACCTTTCACTAACCTTGCCTGAATGCCTTCTTTGCCTATGAGTGCCCCTCAGGCATGGGTGAAGCCTCCACCCTGCCAGCCTTTTCATCCACCTGCCTGAATTCATGCACCTTTGGTTACCTTTCTGGGAAGCTCCCAACCCTCCTTAACTTAGTCAAAGCCAGGAAATTGATATCCAGGACTCATCTTAAATTTCTGGAGCTTACAATTTTTATTTTTGATATTCTGTTCTGCTGACTCCTGTTAACTATTGCAGCTCTGCCAGCCCAAACTGTGATCTTATCCTCTACACTTGGACAGAGGATGGTAACTCAACTTTTCTTTCACTGGGACTTTGAGACATTTCCTTGACACTCAGGAGCTTCCCTCCATTGCCTTGCCTTCTTATTTTTTCAACATTAAAACAGACCATGTACTCTCCCCAGCTAAGCAGACTGAAGTCAAGTAACCTCCCTTCTGTTCATTCCTTTTCTTTTAGAAACTCTCCTCTTCCCTTCTCCAAATCCCTCTCTCTCCATCTTCTCCTCTTGACTGTTCCCCTGGCCCAGAATTCTCATTCAGCCAGAAGCTTGACTGTCTTTCACTTTCTCTTCTAAGTCTTCATACACACATCCTTCTGAAAACGGTTGCTCTGTTCTTGTGTTTGAATTACTTTTCAATTCCTGTAGCCTTATATTTCCCTAAATAAATGTTAAACCTTGCTTTGGAAGATTGTTTCATAGTTGCTAGTAGCCTGTTATCAACACTTTGAACTATACACTATCCAAGTAAAGATGTCTCAGCTATATGTTCTGCTCTCTCCTCCAAACTTGGCAACTGTCTTAGTTTTCCAAGCTAGCCAGTGGCAGTAGGACTTCCCCAACACAAAGCTTAATTCCTCTAAATTGGTTTGGGTCTGGGTACATATCCTGTTAGAGAGTATGTCTAGGGACATACATGAAAGGGAGCATATGTGGTAATGAAACCAAAATTGATGCTCCAAAGTGGCAAGATTATTTGACTTCTTAGCGCCCTCCCTTTAAATAACGATCTCCATTCCATATCCATTGTAAATTTAGGTTGGTGCGATGGGCTCTGTGTGTGTGTATGCATGCGCATGCATAAAAGATTGAAAGTTGTGTGTTGAAGCAAGTAAGCAGAGGCTTATGGCCCAAATTATATAAATTAAGGTGATTTTGTTATCCTGGGACTTGCAGCTGTAGATAGAATGGAAGAAATGGGAATATTTTTTGTATTTAGCCATGTGGCTAAATTTTTTGTATTCAGCCATTTTTTTGTATTGGGCCAGAGGTAAGCAGAGGCCTGTGACCTAAATGGTGGGACCTCCTTTGTAGAAAAATCCTGGGACCTGTTTTATAGAAAACAAAATGGGGGGGGGGATAGGAATATTTCTGTCTTTTGCCAGTGGTAAAGCCAGTTTCCCATATATGCAAAGTAAGTGATTCTGATGCTCTGGACCCTACAACAGCTTAACAAATGCCCCCATTTTTTCAGACTTGGGTATCTGAGAAGCTATTATTGACTCTGGATTCTGCTATTCATTTGGAGATTCATACTGAGTGTCCAGTATGTGAGCATTGTAGTTGTTTGTTGGTCCAATGTTGAGAATAGAATGCAAATCCCCAGTTAGCCATGAAGCACAATGTGTGACCTTGGGCCAGTCACATCCCCAAAGTTGGAAGGAAGAGAGATCAGGAAAGGAAGTATTTCCTTTTATACATAAATGAAGCATTAATTCTAATTGTATCTTACAGAGTCCTCTTTCTTGGACTGAGATAACACTGTTCTCTTCCACCCGACAGATTTCAGATAGGCAACATGGAAAAGCAGAGGTAAAGTTACAAACCAAAGCCAGTATAACACCTAAAAGGAATATGACATTTTTATAGTCATAATCAAATACTTTTGTTTAATTTTATGGTGTTATATTTCAATATAGCAATAGCGTTTGTTTCACTTACAACACTTTCCATTTGTATTCTGCTTAACCTGGTGAACTCTGCTTAATTAAGATGTTCCTATAAACAATTAAGCCTCCTGTAGGATCATTAGCAAGATGTAAAACTTTATGATGTAATAAAATTCAATAAAATGATAAAGTTGCAACATTTCCTGTGTAGAAGCATAAGGTACTCTTAGAAGTAAATCAGGTGCTACCTTTGCCAAAAAACATAGATTTTCAAAGCAATTTATGTTGATGAAGATACTTCAGATTTTTGCAGCACAAATTATTAAAATTGAACAGCAGTCATTGCCACCTAATCTGCAGATCTCTCTCTCTCTCTCTCTCTCTCTCTCTCTCTCTCTCTCTCTTTTAATGAATTATTTACTTCAGTTGTACCCTACTTTCTACGGGGAGGGGAGCTTACATTGTTTTCCTAACCTCCATTTTATCCCCACAATTACTTTGTAAAGTGGGTTATGCTGAGCATATATCATCAAATACAGTGAGGATTTCAACATGGCCCTCAGCTTGACTCTCTGACCATTACATCACGTTGGTTCTCCTTATCCTTTAAAGTCTCAGATCAGCTTTTCATAACTGGGAGTTAAGCTGATTCATGTAGTTGCTTGTACAGATCAAATCCACAGTGTGGGTGTTTTGTTTTTTGATCCAAAGTCACAACTTGACAGTCATTGGTAAAGGAATAAAATCTAAATATTCTTGTCACTTAAAAAGACATTTATGATACCCCAGTTTGCACATGAAAGCCTTAGGAAATCTAACAAACAAATCATATTTTACTTTTTATTGCCCTATCACTTTTACACATAGTGTTATAGATATTTGATACTTATGAAAAAAGAACTCTACTTTAAAAAACCCTCGGTCAAATCTTTTTAAAGATTTAAAGTGGCCTGGAAAATATGAATACCATATCCATATTCAATTAGCACCAAAAGTTTTAACTGATTGGAAATTAACAATTGTATCTAATAATAAGGAAGAAGGGTCAGAAACTGAATTCTTGAATAATCATGCAGATGTACTTCTTTTCTCCCCCAGAGAGGATTTCAATAGCCTGATCTGAAGGGCAAATTTAAAGTACAAGAGATTGCTTTGGGGAAACTCCATAGTTGATGACAATGGATTTATACATATTTTGTACAAGTATCAAGAAATATAGAACCAAGTGGATGCTGAAAGACAGAGCCTAGACTTTTCAATTTCCTGATGGGTGGGAGTACAAGGCTGAACCCAGTCCAGACCCATACTTAGTAATATATTTCAATTATTTCAGTAGGAAATTATATTTCCAAAAACCATGTCATCAACAATTAATCATGCTATTTTAAAAATAAAAAAAAATCAATCATAATTGTATGATTCTCTATTGGCTAGGACATTTTCTTTGGCTATATCTCTATTATTTTTACAAAGGAATTTAACCCAGATTAGCTGAGCAGACCCCCCCCCCCAGTTCCTTAATTATTCTTTCCCATTTGAATTTCAGAAATAGGAAACAAATTCTGGACTGTGCCCTTAACAATGCTAAAGATTTCTCTAATTACAGTCTAATTGACTGCAGTCAAATTTGCTGGAGTATCTAGAGCCAAAGTGTGAAATGGTCACAGTAGATTAACTTTATGACAATCGTGCACAAGTGTCCTGTTTAGTTGCAGGGCACAAAGGAAGAGTGATTAAAAAGGATGATCATGACCGGAGTATCGTCATATCTTACGGACTATATAACAGCATGGCTAGTGTCAGTTACAAGGGGGTGCTCTGTAAAACTACCTTAATTAACTTATATTCCTCTAATTACGATGCTTGAAATCACTATTGATTTATCCAGCAGTGCGCACTGGATATTTCATGGTTATCTGTCTGCAAGTATACTACATACTCAGCCTGCATGAACAAAGGCTATCAATGCTTGCTTCTTTTATAGGGTAATGCAGAAGCGCATGGCTTTATTGCTGCTACTTCTTTCCTGTTCACACATGTGTTTCTATATATTAATTCATTCCCCATCTTTAAAGAAGAATAAGGTCACTGAAGCACATTCGTCATCTGGTTAGTTTACTGAAATGAAGATCTAACACACAGATACAATACTGGAATGTAAGCGCTGCTGTTTACATGAACAGATAATAATCATGAACAAATG
The DNA here is from genome assembly GCF_049243985.1 of Paroedura picta. Lineage (NCBI taxonomy): Eukaryota > Metazoa > Chordata > Lepidosauria > Squamata > Gekkonidae > Paroedura > Paroedura picta. Next base: position 79,778,350 of record NC_135375.1, on the reverse strand, counting down.
ACAAATAAACACAGCCTATCCAAATCTATATAACCTATGTACACACATATGCTATATATACACCCTGTGAAAATTAAGAAAATGTGCATTATTTGGGCCTGCATTTGGAAATTATATTTCAGTTCTTGTCCTAGGGACACACAAGGAGTGAAGCAGTCCCTGATGTCCAGCCTGGAGTATTGTAAAATTTACATAGAAACTTCTTTGATATATGAGGCTAAACCAGGCATTGCCTATGCCCTTTCAAGTATATTCTGAGAAAAGAAAATTTTAGTGGCTTGCAAGCTGAGAAATAATGGAAAGTTAATTGCCACCACACCCCTAGAATGAAAACACTAGATCATGGTATTGGATGAATTAATGACCACATTTTATTCATTAACACTCTGAATAGAAATATCTTAATGTCAATAAACTTATCAGGCCCTCAGTACAAGTAACCCACATTGATTTTAAGTATTAGGGTTTCATCCTCAAAGTTGGACAACTCTACCCTGATTCCAAGCTGTGGACTAGTGTTCCTACTGCTGCTTATTCTTCAAACTTGCACACCCAAAATTATGCAGAATATGCCAGGAAGCCTAGGACTCAACCTGATCTTCAGGGTCCTAGAGCTCACTGCTTATGGTATCTTCCCTAAAGCCACTAAGCTGCAGGAGGCTGGATTATCTCCATTACTATCACGCTGCTGTTTCAGGTGCTTCCCAGTTGGCACCACCTTCAATTTTCCGCCCAGTCTGCACTGAACCTGCATCTGTGACCTACTTAACAAGTTAATGGCCTCTCAGTCTACTCACTCAAATAGGTGCAAAAACTCCTAGCTAACTGCCAGTTCAGAAGGAGAATCCCAAATGTCCTTTTTGGACCCCATAGGCAAACAGCCTTTTCCATATTGCTAACATCATCTGGGAAGAAAAGTTGCTCCCCTCATCCAAAAAGCTGAGGAGAGGGCACAATTTGCCTATATAGGCCATCTGTGCTCCCTCTTTCTTAGATTGCCTGAATGAGACTGCATTGGCAATATAGCCAAAGCCCCATCCTTTGTTCCTCCATAGGAGTGAAGGCAAATCCATCCCACACCAACACAGTAAATAGGTGTGTTATTCTGTGCTGCTATATTCTCTTCTGTGCTGCTATAGAATCGCATGTTACATTGAACCATGAACACAGTTCACTTAAACTTAAAAAAAATTAAAACACAGGGTACAGCTGATGTCCCCAAGATAAATTAGAGATCACAGAGTCCTTTAACTGTATATAAACTCCTTCTTCAGACCATTCCTGGTTGTCCATACTGACACCGATTCCACGCGAGGAATCTGCCCCTGGACCGTCTCCAGTTGCTGGTGGGTTTTAGAGCCCCCTCCACATAACATTGTCTGAATCCCTCTCAATCAGCTAGGCATCTGTGCTCATTGTTTTTAAACCCACTGTTTATACAAAATCACTCTTTGGGATCCAGTTACAATTACCAGCTTCTTACAATTCTTCCCAGACATAAATAGAGCCCAAAACAACACCACATAGCAATGCAGAAGTTCATTTTTTTTAAAAAAATAATTATTTGGATGGGGATGGAAGTTTAAGTCCCCAAGAAAACTGTTGTGTTGAAGTTCCTAAAAGGGAGAAGTCTCACGGGTTGGGCTTGGCTGGCAGAATCCTGGGGCCTGGCCATGAACATCCCCAAGGTCAATAGGGCTGGTAGCAGTGGGGCACAGTTGCACACTCTGCTCATGCTCTAGGGGCTCCCTCACTCCCTGGGTGGCTGGGAGGACCAGAGGAAGAGACTGGAATGCGGGGAGGAAGCTGGAACTGAGAGAGCAAAGCCAAACAAAGGAGTGAGCCAGGTGCTGCCCCAAGCACAGATGGTGGGCTGCTGTCCAGCGAGCGAAGTCTCCTAAGAGAAGGGAGCCCTGCAGAAGAAGCCACTTACTGTCAGTGGCCCCACCAGCCTCCCGATACACTCTCTGCCCAGGTTTTTCAAACAACAATCACAGGCTTCCCTGTCTGGCCCAAGGGGCTCCCACTGCTCTGCCCTGAGAGTGTAGCGCAGTGCTGCCCCTGCCGCCTGCTTGGTCCTTCTGCACCTCATGACATGCTGGTTCCACTCTGGAGGTTGCAAATGCTGGCCATGCTTTGCACGGGAACTTTCTCACAGCAGTGGAACCCGCTGGCCAGGCTTCGGTCAAAGTGCCTCTGCTTCCTCAGGAGCACATCAGTCAGTGGCAGCACAAGCCCCACTCACCTTTCTCTTCCCTGCCCAAATCCCTTGCCAAGTGCCTCCCTGCCTCAAAAGAAAAAGGCTCCTCCCTCCATCGCTTTTACTGCAGCTTCAGAACTGCATTGGGAAAAAAAGAAGCATGAAATGTTCCCGGAACTGTTTCCTTTCCCTGGCATGTCAATGGGACAACCTCAATCACAATTTTTCAAAACCACCACCACCTTCTCTTGGGGTTGTGCTGTGATTGATGGCTTGCCGTATTTGACAAGCCAAGAAGCAGGGGGAGATGTTTGACTTGCTTTTCCTTTGCCGCCTTGTCAGGAAGCAAACAGCCTCAACAAGGTAGAGGAAAATGCGGAAGAGGTCTCCTGTGTGGAGGGCTGAAAATGTGTGTTTTCCAGTCCCATGTTTGCAAGCAGGAGGCCGCTTGCTTTTTACGCCTCCATGTGGAATCGGTTTGAGAATATCAACTGCACGGCATTAGCTCTTACCCAAGGTTAATCTGATTGTGTAAACCTGAAGGTTCTACACTAGCATCAAGTCGTGAATTCTAAATCATATGAGTGACATCAATAGCTAGTGCCTGCAACCTGAAGGGGGAAAAAATCCTGTTCGATTAATGGAGGCCTAATGTCCAGAAAGGGACAAACAAAGTTTTTAATGGCATGGAGTTCCATTTATATCACCTGGCAGATAAAATTCTATTAACTTTCAACTACTAAGATAGGATATTTTTCTCCTCTAGATTGTTGGCAACCTTACGGTATATATGTGTATGTTTGAGTGTTTGTAACCACATATACATGCAAAGGGACACACATTTTAATCCAGTTAATGGCTGTTGCCTATGAAAAAGGTCACTTGCTCTTAAGTACCATTGTTGCTTGTGTGTTACTGCATAAAAATATCAAGAAAGTAGACTTGCCAGCTCTAGGATGGGAAATTCCTGGAGATTTGGGGATGAAACCTCAGGAGGGCAGGATTTGGGATGGGGAGGAATCATAGCTGAGTAGAATGTCATATAGTCCACACTTCCAAGGACCCATTTCTTGAGGGGAACTTATCTCTGTATGCTGAAGATTAGTTGGAATTCCAGATCTCCAGATCTCACATGGAGTTTGGCAAGCCTAGGAAAATACACTGTTGTTTTAGTGTAGTAGTAGATATTATATATAACAGAGGTAGCCAAACTGAGCCACAATTTGGCCACCGTTGATATGTAGTATGGTATACTATCTAGATTTCAACATAGAAAGAGGAGGGGGGTACCTAATTTTTCAAGCAAAAAAGTTATTTTTTACATTTTTGTTTTTTTACATAATGTTTAAATATGTTTCTTCTGCTTGTTTTGCAAGCAGAATTTAAGGACAAGATATGTTTTAATCCTTATGTTTTCTACAGTCCATTAAAAAAGAAAAGAAAGGTGTGGAAACATAAAAGAAAACACCTGTTTAGCTTCGAGGAATTGGCGAAGGATGCTGTTTTCCCGACAGGCCAAAAGCGACCATCACAAGGCCTCTTAAAAAAAAGGATTTTTTTTTCTTTTTTGGTTATTTCATGCGAACATTGGCAGAAACTCTGACAAGCACTTCTTCATATTTTATTATGTTCTTGTCTGGCAGAATCTCTGTCAGGCAAAAACCTTGTCAGCGGAAAACCTGTCGTAGGATCAGAGGAGACAAAAACAGGTGTCACACAGGCAGTCAAAACTGAAAAGAAAAAAAGATTAGGCTAAAGAGAAAGAGGCAGACAATTACATTAATGCCATTGCTTTTATCTTATAGATGTGTGTTATTATCTCGGGGTGCTGAGTGCGCAATTGCCTCAAAGAAAAGTAGACAGGAGACAAGGGGAAACTTGATAGTTATTAACTGAAGAGGCAGTGTGTCAAAGCTGGATGAGGTTCAAAGTTTTGTAGAAGGATGAAAAAAAATTCAGACAGCAAGCATCATATGTGAACAAACTGTGGTTCTGCTTTTGGCTACATAAATCTAGTAGCAATCTAAATTTCCTCCCTTGGAATTAGATCATAGAGGAGGAAATTAATTATGATTTGGTTGACTTTAAAAAAAAACAAGCTTTTATTCCATGTAAGTTCAATTGGGTGGTGAGGGTTTTTTTAACAACACAATTAAAACAAATGGCTGTAGCACGACACACAAAGACAGCTATTTGTCAGTTTTGCTGTGTTGAAGCTCACATTATTAATGTACTTTTAATTTTTAAAAAGTTATAGAAATGCTTTTGCTAAGTGAACATGTCCATATTAGCTCAGAAGTTTACCCTTCTCTTGGAACCCGAATGAACTTGGAAGAGGTTAATCTAGTTTATTTTAAAATGTGATCCCGCAAGTGGACTAAAACAGCCTGCTGTTGTTTCTGCATCTGAAAATTCTGTCTTCCACCTTGAATGTTTTTAATAAATGAAAAACCAACTTTTCCTTGCCTTCCACAAGTTTTAAATTGGAGTAGAGGAGAGAGGGAAAATTGAAATACTCAGAGGATGCCGTTTCATATTTGCTGCTCTGACTCTTTCAGGATATTCATCTAAAACATTTGAACTCCCATTCTTTACTATTTGACCTAAAGGGCAAGTGGGGATAATTCCCTGCTTCTAAGTACATTTATATCCTTCTCCAGATAACAACACATTAACCCTCACCAGATAGATATGACTTGTAATTCTTGAAGGGTTCTTAAGATGGTTGATGGAATGAAACAATACCCCACCCCACTCCGAATCCACATGAACTGTACAGAAGCACTGTTTGAGAATTCAGCATGAGAAAGTGTAAGAGCACTCATGGGAAAGGGAACAACATTTTCAGTAATTTTTAAAGCTACATTACATCCAGAGTTAAAACTATGTAAAGCCAGCACACAACTTCAGTGTTGTATTTTGACAGTATTTGTTGACAGCATGGTGTGGTGTTTTGATTAAGAAACAGCAGAATCAAATCTGGAGAACCAGATTTGATTCCCCACTCCTCCATATGAAGCCTGATGGGTGACCTTGGGCCAATCACGTTCTCTCAGAACTCTCTCAGCCTCACTTAACTCACAATGTTCTGTTGTGATGAGAAGAAGGTGAGGCAGTTGTAAACTACTTTGATGCTCCTTAGGGTAGAGAAAATCAGGGTATAAAAACCAAGCCTTTAAAATATCTCATGGACATCTAGACATAGACAGTACAGTATAAAACAACTCCCCCAAATGACCACTCCAGCAATTTTCAGCAGTCCTTTAACAGCAGGTATAACATGTGAATTGTAATTTAATTCTTGTTCTAAGAAGATGAAGGACTTGTGCATGGTTTTCATCTCACCCATATCCCACTGTCATCCGGTATGTGTGTGAGAAAGAGCATTTGTTGAAAGAGCTGGCCAATCAAATAGGTGCTGCTGATGAGTACGTTCTTGCCCCTTCATGAACATTTAGCCACCTTCAGAAAAATGGAATGTTGGGGACTGATCATTCTTATCTATATCACTTTGGTCAGTGGTACATTGCTTATTAGGTTTCTGTTTGATCAGGAGACCATGGGACTGTTGAGAACTGCCTTTCTCAACCTTTTTACCATTGAGAAACCACTGAAACATTCTTCAGGCTTCAAGAAACCCCAGAAGTGGCACAATCATGTAGAATATGGTTGGGAAACATAGCTATGTACATGCCCATCCAGGGCCCCTCCCCTTCCCACCCCCTCCAGGCCCATCACTGGTCATCTTGGGAGGGGGTAGGTTGACATGACTACATATGATCATATCACCTGATAAATGTTTAACAGACTTAAAATATATAATTAATTAGCTTCTGCCCATCCAGGAAACCCTTCCATTGATCACCATCAATAAACTCCAGGGTTTCATGAGAAAGACTGGTCTAGAATCACAATTTTCCTACATGCTTGTCTAGTTCGTACATGTATAAACATATATTTATCCAATGCAGAGTTTCATGGCATACTGAACTCCCACAGTGAATATAGCTATGGCAATGGTTTTGTGTCAGTAGGAGGTCTTGCTACATCTAAGACTAACTGCCTAAGTATTGGATGGAATAAGAATATAGTTTTCCACTTTCTGGCACTTGATAAATTGAATAAATGGCTTACTGTTATTTTAATGCCCTGCAGGTATTTAATTTTCTTAGAATTGTACAGGGTCTCAACCCCCCAATAAAACATATATTGAAAAGCAACTCTGTTTTTTTTTTGGGGGGGGGGGTTAGTTGAAAAAGAAATGTGATGCTAAAATTGATGTGCTATAATATAGGTTAGGAGTCTGTGCTGCCAAGTTAGCTTTGGCATAGGATACCAAACTTACATTGCAGATTATTCTGTTCACGAATTCATCTCCAAAGGGCTCCTTTATTGCATGAATCATCTAATTCAAGGTCTACTAGTGAAGTCTCCTTCCATTTGTTAGTTCTAACAGCAACTTTCCACAACTCTCTTTTTTAAATGAAAGAATTAGTATTTTACAGCTTGATAAGCTAATGCAGCTATTAAGGTGTTTGGTTTAATTGTGAACTGCTGTTCACTTTTTGCTTGGATCTAAAAGTTTCCTCATGCAAGGGAAGGTACTTCCATTCATATAGCAAATGGTCCCAAATATTTTCCCATTCCCCTTTCCCAGTTCTTTGCACCGCATCCTGCATTCTTGTTGAGTTGGAGTAGCTTTCTGTGGCTGAAGGCAGCTGCAGTGGGGAGGGCATACAGGAAAGCCTGAGTACAGGACATTATTTTTGTGATTAGCATTCAACCCATAGTGACACACATTACAGTCATTTAATTCATCTAGAGACTTGAAATTTAGTAATTGATTATACATTAGATTCAGCTTCATCTTGCTTATAAAAATACTAGTTTCCATTTGTATATCTGAAAATCATGACACAGAGACCATACTATAGAGCATTCTACTTTTGTGGACCACGACAAGTTGTGTTTTTTAACCTGCCCTTGATACTGCTATTAGTCATGAATTAAGTTTTCTTTTTTAAAAATCTGGAAAAATGTAGATTGGCATTTATCAACACAATTCCACTCTCAGTAATAAAACAATCCTGAAGTGTCCATAGTTATTTATATGTAGGGCCAAAAATACAAATATTGTTCTAAAAAAATATTTAGTGCGATAGTATAAATTTTGCTGTACAAAATATGGAAATAAAGACTGTCACTGGACATGACATTTTGACAGGTCTAGTGTTTTCTTCTAAGCATACTTAACATTGAATGGGATTTGGATCTGGATGGAAATCTTGCAGTTTAATTTATGCAGAATGTGGCAGTTTTCTGGCAAATTGTATCTAGATGGCAGAAAAGGAAGTATGCATGGTGATAAGAACCAGAAATGCTATCTGCTAGAAGGCACAGGTAGGTAAGCAGGAAACAGAACATAATGCATAACAACAGTTGAGAATGCCATGTTCTGTTCAAGAAATTCAGAGGTCAAATGAAACAAGAATACTACTTCACTTTTACAAATAGTACTCTTAAATTATTAGAGACTCTAAAGCACTCAAGACAAGGCTTGCGCATCCTGTGTGAAAGATTCAGAAGGTCTCTTGGGTACACCTGGCTGAAACATTAAAATGGGCTCTGAAACATTTCCGAAGGAAAATCTGACACCACTTTTGGCATCTTCCCAGAAAACTATCTCAAACAAACCTTGGTCTCTATTTCGGTCTTGTGTATCTGCATTTTCAAACTTGAAAATTATGGAATTTGTACAGTGTTCTGATAGACCATTGTACATTGTGTATTAGTTTTCCTTCCCTCCCCAAGAACAAATCAATAACATTTTGTGGAAAATAAAATATAATGGATAGATTCAACAAGTGTTACTACCTTTACAACACATTTTCAACTTTCAAAGAGTTTGCTGCATTTACTAATAACTTACAAAATTTCGGGATAAGTAATATCATTCTAACTGGAATTTTGTTCTTATAAGCCCAGTGTGCCTAAAGTAACTCTGCTTACAGTGGTACTGTTAGTAGTTGTGAAGGTGAAGCTTCTGCCAATAACCTCCTGAGCAGTCCTGAAGTATCACACAAATACCCCTGGCTGCCCTTTGTAACTTAAGACCAATAGCAAGGAAAAGGAAGGCCACACCAAGCATGCACCCCTTTGAGATCACTGATGCAGTGGGGGAGTTAAAATGGCCAGGGAAGTGATGGAAGGACAAGTAGTTTGTGAGTAGAACAGAAAATATCAAACTGAAGCTTGATAAGAGCAAGGAGTGAAATTGGTTGAGAAAGTAAATTGTGTAGACCTTGATTCCAAACGTGAATAGATTTAAAAGTTTGTAGTGCTTCGAACTACTCATCTCTGACAAAACTTCACCTCCTTCTAGAATTCCTCAATAGTCTTTCAGGAACAGCCTCTTGGTTAAATATATGCTGAGTAATATTAGACAAACAATGTAAAGGAGCGTTCAGGGAATTTTCTTAGTACTTGAGCCCAAACATCATCATGATCTGGTTCAGAATGACAGTCCATTTGGAGGATTTGCAAACAGATAAGCAACTATTCCCCAGTTCTCTCTGCCCTGTGGATTCCTTCCTCCTTCTGTGGCTTGCTTTAACTGGGGTGTAGCACTTTCTACATTGGCACGAACCCTTTTAATGCAGGTTTGAAAACAACCTGAAATACCATCTGCAGGAGAATGTGCTGTTAACCGTAGTTATGTTCAGTGAAGATGTCATGTTACACCATGGTCACAGCAAACCATGGAATGAAGGAAGGAAGGAAGGAAGAATTCACCAAAGATAAAGGAAAGGAAGCATATGTCCTCACAGTGAGAGGAGGAAGAGGCCCAACTGCCCACACAAATCTCCTAACCAAACTCTTGAGCATACAATGTGGATGTTTTTTAAAATTTATTTAGGCATCTAGTGCTCAAAGATTTAGGAATATGCAGAGTTAATAAGGATCCATATATAAATGCTATGTATTCTGTGATTTTAACACATTAGCAACTGAGTCTGACTTGTACATTTAAATAAATAAAATAATTAATATTGAGTCTATTTGGCAGAATATTGCATTTAATATTTCTGTAGTGTGAATGCTCTGCAGACAGGCAGAGGACTTCAATCCCCAAGCTTGCCAATCCCTTATCTTCTCTGAACTTTTAAATTAATTTTTAAAAGCCTATTTATTCAACGTTGACTAAACTGCTAGAATAGGAAAGATCAGACAAATCAGTAGCAAGGAATGAAGTATGAGGAAACCAGAACTCTTTGACAAAATATCCCTTGGGGCAAGTGTGCTGAATGAAGCCAGCAGGGAAACGATAAGGGCATTTATGCTGCGGATGTAGGAAAGCAATTTATCAAGAGTACATGAACTCTCCAGTGACCACAAGCAAAGAAGATACCAAAGTACAAGAGGAGGGAGAGGAGAGGACCCCCTACAACATTATTTTAAAGACTGACAAAATTATGTATGTGTATATATATATACACACATGCAACCTCGATACCATAATGGAAGTTCATTGTGTTAAGTGCAACAAAGCATTAACAATCCCCGCTTCATTCGATCACAGAATTCCAAAGTAAAATGGCTCAGTAGTGCTCTTGAGGGTTGTGTGTGTGACACTTGTATATAAGTAAATTCCTAGATCCTCCGAGTAGTTAATGAGTGATAAATGCACCCATTCCTGCTTTTACTGCATGCCCACTGGTAGCAAATTCCTGAGAGGTGTGTCTCTACATTATGTGCCTAGTTGACAAAACAGATAAATATGCACCCAAGTGGAAGTGACATCTTGTGCAAAATCTGCTATTTAGAGAGCGTGTTCAAATCATGACGACTGGAAAAGGAGCATGAAAGATAGCTGTGGCAGTTTTCGAGTTGCGGGAAGAAAATGGGAAAGCAGAAGAACTTGACTAGGCAGTGGTTATTGCACTGCTGTGTGCATAATAACAAGTTTACATGCATGAATTCAAAGGCTGTTATTTCAGTAGGATATGTTAAAGCTGAAATTGTGTTGTTGTTTTTCTTCACAGTAATAATTCTTATTACCCTTAGCAATTTCTCAGTGAATGTTGCTGCTGTATGGGCATTAACATGAAAGCTTATACCCTGAACATGCTGTTAGACTTTAAGGTGCTACTGGACTTGGAACATTGGTGTAGAAATGTTTCCCTGTATTGTCCTCTTGTAATGATAGAGGTGTTCGGTTATAAAATTAGTTTAAACCCAGAGAACATCTAGCAGCTTTTTCAAACAAATGGCATTGTGTTCCAGTTTAATACAATCAGTTATAAAAAGGGTCCGGAAAGAATGTTAATCAATTAGAATTGTAACCTTGTTCTCAGTGCTTATAATACACTTTATTTGTTTTGTCTGTTATCTAACTTGCCCTTGTTTTGTTTTTTTTTAAATCAACTTAAACAGTGTGTTTGTATAGGAATATGTTTGTAGACTCAGTGTATTTTATGCTTCTTGTTTTCTCTCTCAGCTTTGGACAAACTTAGCACCCAGCATCTGTATCATCCAACTCAAGTGGAGATTGTACAATCAAATGTAGTGTTTGATATCAGCAGCCTGATGCTCTATGGTACCCAGGCTGTGCCAGTGAGACTGAAGATATTGCTAGATCGTCTCTTCAGTGTATTGAAGCAGGAAGAAGTGCTGCACATTCTGCACGGCTTGGGCTGGACACTTCGGGACTATGTTCGGGGCTACATTCTTCAGGTAGGAAGTGGCCTAGGGTATGAATTTGTTTACACTCTTGACTCCAGGGCCAATAGGCATGTCTTTTTGTCTCTGTTTTACCATGTAAGTTGGCTTGCATAAGTGGTGTGTATTTGGGTGGAGAGATGGTGGAGGTGTGTTCCTGTAAGTACTGGGCATCTTAAGTAACATGAAGAGGTATAGCTGTCCACGTTTTTCTTATATGTTTTCATAGCATGGTAGGGATTGGGTGGGAATCATAGGCACCTGGGGGTCTCAGTACGACTGTTCTAAGCACCTACATTTTCTAGTCCTAAAAGTCCTGGTGAGTACTATGAAATCAAATGTAGTTCAACAAAGAAACACAATAAGAGAGTAAATGTAGTATTGTTCCATTTGTATGACTAATAAGGACTCTACAGGTTTTCAAGTTTACCTTTCTAGACTATGTATAATTTTCAGGATTTTTAATAATTTTAATAAAATAATATGTACAGTTTCTTTACCAGCTCCAGTTTGGGTTGTGCATTGTTAATAAAAATTATACCCGGGTATTGTCTTCATGCTACTAGAATTTAACATATCCTCTGTCTTATGTTATAATTTCACTGTAGTCAAGGATTCTGAAAACAATTCCATCCCTGTTCTTAAAAGTCTTTTAAAAATGCTTTGCAGTCTGTTCTTAAGCTGATTTGTAAACTGCAACCCTAATTTAGGCAATAAGCATGATTTTCTAATCTGTAAATTATCTAACTTGCAAATCAGCAGGTTTTCCATATTTCCTGCCTTTTTACTAAGGAGAGTATTTAAAGTTGAATAAGCAAATCATATTAGTATTTATCACTCTGTAGTTGCCAATATTACTTTTTCTGTTTAAATTATATAAATCAGAGCTACTTTAGATATTGTACGTTTAGCTGATGGCAATTCTTTAACCATTAGAAGTGGTACTTGCTCAGGGTGATGTCCTAGTTGTAGAAACAGCTATTAGTTCTCCTTCAAATGTTACAGGAACCTGTTAGCAACTGAATGCAGGAGTGATTATGCATCTGGCTGGCCTAGATTAATTTAAATGTCAAAGACAAAATGTAGTTTGTTCTGACAGGCATTTTATGGTTAATTGTTAGACTCACAAACCCTTTCCCATCTCCTCATTGTCCTTGGGTGATTCATGTAGATCAACTATGGTTTAATAATGATTAAGAATCCTGGTTACAGGGTGGGGTGGAGTGGAGGACATCTGATTCCCCCCCCCCCCACACACACACACACATCTTTTGGGCAAACTTGCCCCAAGACTCATTATTTCAAAATTGCAACTATATTGTGTAAAGTCACAACTATATTGTTGTTGCTGCCCTCAGCTGTACTCTGCCTCCTGACTGGACAACTCTTTATTTACCTTTCTTCCAAAGTAAGACCTTCATGCAGAAAATGCAAGCTGTGGCTTGATATGCTACCCACATTCAGAAATCACAGTCGTACTGAAGGTAGTCTTCTGTCTTTATTCTCAGTATACTGAGTCAGAGTATCTTTGTTGGCATAAATACTGTTTGAGGGGATAAGAAAAGTAAGAGAAAGAAATGTGGAAACCTGTCAAGTTTAAGCAGATCCATGCTCATCATATGCAAACTCTGGTTTGTTTGAGACAGCCATAGACTACAAAAACCAACTAGTGGCAAACAGGATGTGTATCAGATTTTTTGTGGTAGTTGCACTGGTGAAGGGCTGCTGGCTGGATAAAGGTTTTTGAAACTCTTGCATTTGTATACTAATTTGCTGCATTCACAGGTCTTATCAACTGCTTTCATCCAGTCTCAGCTATACGTATTGCCCAGTTACTTATGCCTCTTGACTCTGACTTACCCTTTCTGGCAACTAACCTCCACCTCACCCTCTCTCTATCTATACGTAAGGCTTGAGAAAAACCACTTCGAGATGTCTGATGATGTGTGCCTGCTCACAAAAGCTTATATACTGCTGGTCTTAGAGGTGCCACTGGACTCTAACTTTGGTCTGCCTTCAGACCAACCCAACCACTCACCTGTTTCTATCCAAAAGTTGTAGTTCATCCTGTGCACGTGAAAAGATAAGTTCAGTGTTTGGATGTGTATCCTCATCCCTGCTGCTGCCAGAGTGAATAGAAGCTTTAAATCATGGAACAGGCATGGGAGGAAAGGTTTAAACAGCCTCTCGCCCAGCAACCCTTCCTGGTCTTCAAAGCCGCTGCCTGGGGCTGCTAATTATCTTTTTAAAATCTGTGGAAGATCCGACACACAGATCATTGCTATATAGATATCTTTCGAGTCTCATCTGATTTGGCCCTTAGAAACTTTAATGAAACATCATTACTTTCCTTTATTAATTGTCAGCTTTTCTGGTTTCTTGAGGTGAGGATGTATATGAAAATGTATATATTTGCTTCCTGTCACTTCAGGGTGGGGGGAAATCGATACAAACATGAAGATTGGTATTCTAGAGATACTGTAGTGAACGTGAGCCCTAAAACACTTCCAGTTAAAAACAGGGGAGGGACGCTCATGTGCATGTGTAATGCCTTCTTCTGCCATCAAGCATCACTGCCTGAGGCACCCCTGCATTCACAGCATCAATGACTGAAGGCTGTTCTATGCTGGCTATATGCTGGCTTTGGCTGGAAGGTCTGTGAATAAAAGTTGCTGAATGTGTTTGAGTCGCAGCTCTAATGATGTGAGAAGTACGCTGAACTCTGCACTGTGATGAAGCATATCTGATTCAAATGGTTAGCCGGGTTGGTCTGAAGCGGCACAATCAAATCAGAGTCCGGTAGCACCTTTAAGGCCAACAAAGATTTATTCAAGGCGTGAGCTATCGAGTGCAAGCCTTGAATAAATCTTTGTTGGTCTTAAAGGTGCTACTGGACTCTGATTTTATTGAAGCATATCTGAGATACTCTTAAGGGATTTTAAAAAAAAGAAAGTATTGTGGTCAGTTAGGCAATTTGGTTGGCTGGAAGAAGCTATATGCTGGCATTTTGCTCTATAAGACCGTTTATGCACTGGAGGTTTCATGTTGGGCTGCGTGCTGGAGTTTTAGTCGTGGCAGGTTGCCCCACCTCTTCCTGCACCCACACAGGGGAGCATTTGGCCCGGTTCACCTCATCCGCCCCCGATTTGTGCTCCTGCGCGGGAGCTGGGGCAGTGAAGTTCCCAGTGCATGAACGGTCTAAGAGTGTATTCACAGCTAGAGTTGTCAGTTCTAAGTTGGGAAATTCCTGAAAAAGTAGGGAGTTTGGGGAAGGGTGGCACCTCAGCAGGATATAGCACCCTACAACTCACCATCTGAAGCTACCATTCTCTCCTGGCTAATTGATCTCTGTCACCTGGAGATCAGTTGTAATTCTGCCTGGCAACCCCAATTCGCACATATACACTGTTTCTGCTTCTTGTTCAGAGATACACAGTACAATCCTGAGTAGAGTTACAATCCTGAGTTACACTCTTCTAAATCCATTAAAGCTGATGGGCTTAGAAGAGTGCAGTTCTGTTTAGGATTGCTCTGTTAACTTCTAGAGACCTAGAAGAGAGGATCCAAATGCTAGTGTGCTCACTAACTGTATTTTTTAAAGGGGGAAAACTTAAAAGAAAAATGGGGAGAGCATGTGTTAGCTGGAGGTATCAAAAGAGAGGGTATCAAGAGTTCATGACCAAAAAACCTTCCGTGTTTTATGTTGGATTTATAGTTCAGGTATCATTGGCCTGTTTTAAGTTCTGGAAGAGTTCCAGCTAACATGTTCCACTGTTGAGAAAATGTGGAGGCAAATTCCATTGAATTTAATTCCAAATGAATAATTTTGGGATCAGGGTACAAGTTTGAAGAGAGAATCAAGTGGTAGTTTTTCTAATAATCTTTCCTTTGCCTTTTCTCCTTCCAACATTATTTCAAATCCTCTCTCCCTCAGCTTATATAAAACCTTATTATATAAAACTGTATAAAAACTGTGGTAAAGGGCAGTTTCCCGAAAAGTTATTAATTTGCTTTTAAGGATTTAAAGGAGCTAGAGTTGCCTAAATCTATCATTTTATTCCAACATAGAGATTGTTGTTGACCCCCCCCCCAATATCTGCCCCCACATATGCTTTAGATTCAGGCTTGTGCCTTGCACTCACAGATGTACATTTCTTTCTTAAATGATGCCATGTGTGCTTATGCATTAAAGTGTAAATTCCTGGGGTCTGAATAATGTTGTTTAAAAGGTGAATAAAATGGCTAGCATCATGATGAGCAGACTGGATTTCTACACAAAACTTTTTAAAAAAACAGCCCACATTTGTTTTCAAATACATACTGAAATCAAGATGCGAGCTTTTGAAGTCTAAGGCTTGTTGCAGAGAGCAAGTGTTGCAGGAACAGGCCAATGTGCTCTTAGTCTTTAATTATCCCTTGGAATGATCCCATTTCAGCTACCAAAAAACCCACAAAACCTGCCAGAGATTCTTGTTTCTCGTGACTTCCACAGATCACAACCCTCTGCCTCTGATAAAGTGGTTACTGACCTGTGGAAAAAAAGTGTTAGCTTTTAAAGTGCCACCTCCCCCCCCCCATGAAAAAAACCTGTGGGCCTTTTTGCTCAGTGGAGTAGAAGTGCTGTTTAGAAGTGTCTTTTCCTTAAGTTTACTTTTCAGTGTTGCTGTGACTTTTAAAGGCCCTCTGTATTGTGGGCAGGGATAAACACCCAATCTCTGGGATCAGCGGTAACGGTCAGAACATATACTTTTCTTGTCCATGTGATGGTTCAATACTGCTGTGGGATGACCCCATTTCAAAGTGTCTACCAGACTCCTGTTACAACATCTAAAAGGCATTTTATATATACAGCAACGCTGTAGTGAATATTATCTCAGTTAAAGGAGAATAATCATCAAGGCAAACTGGAACAGCTGTTAAAAGCCGTTCCACATGCTGGTTTGGTTAGCAGTTGGCTGTAGATTGTGTTGCTGGGCAAATGAAAGGATATGGTAAGTGACCGAGGCAAGCATGCCTCTTATTTCAGTTCTTTTATTTTGTGCATATGTAACTTGAGGAGCAGAATATTATTAGTGGATTTGTGTGAAAATGTGGGGAATTATACACAGAGTCAAATCTGAAAGAAAACTTGTACCTAGCTTACTTATAAAGTTCAGTTTGTTCTGGAGAAAGAAGGTATAAACAAAGGAAATCTGATCATGCTAGAATGCGACACTGTTAGAAAGTAATGTTCATAATGAAGACATTATGAATATTTTTGGTTGTACACCTGTATTTTCATCAAGCTTCTGTTTCTGTAAAATCTAAGAATGTTGTGAACATGAATCAGCATTTCCCAGAGCTGGTCCCCACATTTCAGGGGACCCACAAGGTGCCTTTACCTCATGGGCAGGACCAGTTTATTCGTTTGTTTGTTTATTGAATTTATAGCCCACCGGTCTTGGAAACCGGCTTGCTGTGGGTCACAACAAACAAGCCAGACAATAAAACCCAATAAAATACACATTAAAATCCCAATTAACTACAATTACAGGAAAACCCAACAGATGGCAAAAACCTTCCTTAAACAGGTAGGACCTTACGAGGATGGTATGGAGAGAGACCAAGCTGCACCAAAGTGTTCAGGTGCCAAGATATCAAGGGGGACCTGTACCATCTGCTCTAGTAGTAGCCCCAACAACAAACAATGTCAACAAACCTGGTGAAAGACATCTGTTTTACAGGCCCTGTGGAAAGCAGAAAGCTCTCCAAGGGCCCCTAGCTCCTCTGGGAGCTCATTCCACCAGGTAGGGCCAGAACCGAAAAGGTTGAGGCCAGGCGAGCATCCCTGGGGCCAGGAACGACCAGTAAGTCGCACAAAGCTCTGCTAGAGACAAAAGGTCAAAAAGAGTCCCTCAGATATGTGGGTCTCAGACATTGAATTACCTTAAATGTCAACACCAAGACCTTGAACCTAATTTGGGCCACAGCTGGCAACCAATGCATCTGCCTCAGCACAGGCTGGATATGGACCCTCCAAGACATTCCAGTGAGGACCCTAGCAGACTCATTCTGTACCATCTGTAATTTCTGGGTCAGGATCAAGGGCAGGCCCGCATAGAGCAAAATTCTGGAGGTGACTGTTGCATGGATCACTGTAGCTCGGTGTTCTGGGGAAAGGTGCTAGTAACTATGCCTGCTGTACATGTAGCACATGTTGCACATGCTATGGGTCCCATACTTCCAGGGACTCCACAAGGTGCTTCCCCCCCATGGAATAGGACCATAGCCTCTCTCCTCCCTGCTTTTCCCTCTTTAAAGATGTTCAGAGTGACTTCCCTTTCTACTATGGGGGCTCTTCCACCCCCAGCCAGACTGCTCCCACTACAATTGTATTCTGCTAGGGCCTTAAACTGGCTCTGGTGCTACACGTCCTACAAATCCTTAAACCTGGCTTTTCCTGAGAACATCAGGAGATCTCTGCAGGATGGGCCAAGTCTCTGCTCAATTTAATATTCTGCTGCTAGCCGCAGCCAGAAAAGGCCCACAGGCAGGGCATGAGGCCCATATCAACTAGTATCTGGAGATTATTGCATTTGAACATGGAAACTCACATTATCATGGCTATCTACTATAGATAGACTTATATTCCAATAATGTATATAAAGCCATCTAAGCTAGTAGCTGTTACCTACACAAAATTACTCCCCTGTGAGCCACTGAAACCAACCCAACTAAGTCAGTTGAAAACTAGATCGATTCTTCATGACATTGCATTGTTTGTGGCAGTGGTATACAAAAGGATAGTGGTGGTTATCCACTGTTCCCTGTCAGCAAGCTCTGGGTGGTATACATTGACTGTATTTTTTTTGATGAGGTACTATCTTTTGCCTGTCCTTAACTTGCTCCTAATAATTTGGTGGCTGTCCCTGATCTCTTTATAAGAAAGGGAAGTTTATCTCTGTTTACTCTCTGGGCACTTAATTGTATAAACCTGTATCTTATTTCCCTCTAGCTGCATTTTTTTCCTAAACTAAAAATGTTTCACAGGAAACTTATTGGCTATTTTTGGTTGTCCTTTTCTGCATCTTTTCCAGCTATCCACCATCCTCTATCCTGAGCAATTTGTTCTGTGAGAGGGACTCAGTTAAGGTATTAATCATCCATCTTCCGTATTCAAACTGCACTGAAAACTTGAGAAGTGCCTTCCTGGACCAGATCAAGATCAATATAGGCCATCTGCAAGAATCCCAGTAATAGCAGTCACTAGATGAACCCCCGGAAATTGTCCAGTGATTGATGAGTGGACCATGGTATACCTTATCCCACCCTCTTCCATAATTTGAGGCAATTATACTTATTTTTTCTATCCCTGAGGCACAGCTAACCAAACTGCTGAGGTGGAAGAGAAGTAATGCTATATAAATTGCAGCCTCTCCATAATAGGCTATGTGAAACAGTATTTGTAGAGAGCAAATCCATGACACATTGATACAACTGAAGAAATAAAAATTCTAGTATCAGCACCAGAAATGCAGAACCCACACTGCACAATCACTAGGCAATGACTTCACTGTGAGTGTCAGGCTATCCTGCATGCTATTCTCTCTGCTTTGGTGGTGCAGTTTACTTAATAGAAAACAGAAACTTCTTAATGGGAAGATCATCACTTTTTATAATTGTGCTCATGTATCTAAAAGGATATTGCAGAATGGAAAAACATGCAGATGAAGGCAACCAAATGAATAAAGGACTATTATCATATCTTTTCTATGGCCAAGAGCATAGATGGCTTTAAAAAGGAATTAGAAACATTCATAGAGGATAGGTCTATCAATGGTTACTAGCCATAGTGACTAAAGGAATCCTCGATATGCATAGGCAACAGACTTCTGAATCTCTGTGCTAGGACAGTTATTCATCAGGCAAAAGCTTTGGCCTCTATTCCCCTTTCTGTACGTGCCTTGCAAGGCTACTGCTTGGCCACTGTATGAAACAAAATGGACCCCTGGTCTGATCCAGCATGCCTCTTCTTATGTTCTTATTTCACTTTGACAGTGGATCCAGTTATGGAGTAAGCTCTTCTTCTGTAGATGTCTTCAAGCAGACACTTCTGTAAGCCACCTGTTGGGAAGATTTTAGCTTTGGATTTCCTTCATTGCCCATGGTGTTTTCCTAAATGGCCCATTAAACCCCTTTCATATTTTCAACTTTATGACACTATGACTCTTTGTCCAATTTTCTTCTGCATGTCCAAGGTATAGGTATTCCCTCAGTCAGCAGTGTACAGATACAGAAGCACAGATTCTGTTGTAAGTTCTTATTACTCAAAGTATTTCCAGGATAAGCTAAAACCATTTGCATTTTCTTTTAAAAGTTAAACTGCAAAGCTCTTTGCATGCCAAAACCTGAGTTCATATATCAGTTTATATCCTGAAGCAGCTGATGAAAAATGACTATGGCCATTGAGTGTTGCATTACAAACAGAACTATAAACCTGTGTAAACAAAGAATGATTTGATATCAAATGTAAGAGTATATTCACATGTATATGAATCTGGTTAATTAGAAAAAGAAATAAGTGATTACACTGTAAAGCTAGTATTTGGGAAAGTCTGTAGTCTTGTCATGCTGGTACATGAGAATCCAAAGTAGAAGAAAAAGAAGAAGAGTTGGTTCTTATCTGCCGCTTTTCCCTACCCAAAGGAGGCTCAAAGCGGCTTACAGTCGCCTTCCCATTCCTCTCCCCACAACAGACACCCTGTGGGGTGGGTGAGGCTGAGAGAGCGCTGATATCACTGCTCGGTCAGAACTGTTTTATCAGCACTGTGGCGAGCCCAAGGTCACCCAGCTGGTTGCATGTGGGGGAGCGCAGAATCGAACCCGGCATGCCAGATTAGATGTCCGCACTCCTAACCACTACACCAAACTGGTAGAGATGGGCATGGACCCCAACACTAGCCAGGAAATTCCACTATAAACAGCCAGTTCAGCATTCACAATTCAGCATTCATGAATCCATGCCCAACAAGAGTGCACGAGCCCATAGACGTTCTTTCACTTTTTGCAGAATGCCATTAGGGCATTCTGAGGGGACACTTAAGGTTTCTGTTCCCTTTTTGATCTTCGAGCAGGGGTTGCTTGCTGAGTTTGGGAAGAAACTAGAAGTTGGATCTACATGGGTTCTCATAGATCCTCCACCACTTTTTAAAAGTGAACTCAAACAAATCCAGTATCAAATTATGTGTGGAATCCAGGACTGTGGACTGGACCATTTAAAAAAATGGATCCAACTCAAGCATCTGCTGTGTCATGGGGCCAAAATAGTTGAATCCTCATGATTTTTTTCACCAGATAATCCCAAACTGAACATCAGGTCATCTATAATGTCAACAGCCACTATGTGGACCACAAAAAGCATGGATCCCTGCCTTCATGACAACACCATGGAGCAACAACATGGTTCAAAAGCAAGGATCCTGATGTATCCTCAGGGTTTTTGCACAGGGTTACCACACACTCACCATACATAGTTGGGAGTGGGATGGTATCAGGAAGGCCAGGCCAGTTTTCAAGGGAGAACATTGTGATGGTGTACTTAGCCAAGTCCCATTACTCAAATCCCCTGGACACACAAGGCTTCCATGTGGTCTGATTTCTCGAATCGTGCCATGAATCTGTTGGCCTATCCCTCCACCAGAGTGCAGAGCAAACAGATGTTCTCTCAAATGGGAGATATCATCAGCCCACTCCGCTCACTCTTGGACCCATGACATGGGGAGAGAGGATTACCTCGGGTCAAAGGGGAGAGGGGTGGCCCACACCCAGATACCATGTCCGTGAGGAGGTGATGAATTCAGGGGATTCCTCGGTGAATTTTGCATCTCTTGCAAACCCAACAAATCAAACTGGTCCTTGAATACAATGAGTTTTGTGTAAGTTTGGGGTTCAAGGTTCGTGATTCCTCCAACCTGTGGAACCCCACAAATTTTGATTTTTCAGGTTTGTGTCCAACTCTAATTATTAGTTCTTTCAAGCAAACTCAGTGAAGTTATTTGTGATATATAAATTGTAGTGAGACTTGAGGGGAACATTCAGTTCATATAACATTGGAGATTGTCCTCTAGTGTCTGACATGGCTTGTAAAAACTGTAAATGGACAGCTTAAAAATTGTATCTTGGCCTCCAAAAGTTAGGACACATTGCCAGCTGTCTTTATAGCATCCAAAGGTGAGCACCTAGAAATGCTCTGAAAGCAAGGCCATTTGACTCCTTGACTTTTTGGGTAGCTGGGGGGCAAAATTTAAAGCCATGCCCTTATTATGTGTGAGCAGAACCACTAACATTAAGGCATAGATATATAATCTCATTACAGCCATAAAGGTGATGGGATGTTCAAGTACATGTCCACTCTGAATGTCTGTATTAAATGGATTTGGGCTTTATCCCAACTATGTATGGAGTTTTTAAAATTGGAGATTAGTTTATTAGTGGTATGTCATTGAGCACAGGCTATAGGCACTCATGAAACATAGGACTTTAAAACATAGACTTTAAAATACCACAAAGGGCCCCAGAGAATCAAACTTGCCATCTATCTAGCATCCATTGATTTAATGTTTTTTCTTGAAGTCTGAAGGATCTCAGGGGGGGACTTTTAGCTTGTAGCACTGATCTTTCAATGAGGTGCTAGTGCCTGTCCTAAGTAATAACAAGGAATAACAGTGAAGTGTGAATGACTCTTATTAGAAGGGGTAAATGTCATTAACACTTATTATTACCTTGAAGGCAACCAGCAGTACAGTGCTGAAGGTAGTGAGAAATGAACTGTTTTTTAATGCTGTATATAGTTGAAATAATTAAGGTCAGATTTTTAAAAATATTTAACTATCAGGTAAACAAAAATACATTTTTGAGAACACTTTTTGAGAAGTTTCTAATACCTTTGTTTTTAGAGTAGCCAATATAATTTCAATGAAATTTGATCTGCCCAGCCAACAAATCTTGGAGAAATGGAATGTTAAGGCAAGAGAAACTCATGATAATGGTGTGATAATCTTGAGACAGATGTGGCAATGTCACACAATTCCAAAATTTATATTGGTCATTTATAATGATGCTTCGGACCTCTTACATTAAATTTCCACATTTTCCAGAGGGCCAGAGGGAGTTTCTCAGATGTATGTACTTATTATTAATCCATTCTAAAATTTGGATAAATTAAAAATAATCCCAATTCTAGATGGGAGCTCCCCCAAAATGACTAGAAGGATGGATACTTTCTGTTTTGACACAGAATGACTACAAAGTCAATAGATTCCATAGAGGCCCACTGGCGGCGGCAGCGCTTCGGTTAAAATCACCGAGAATGTACACTGCCCCCACAAGTGCGGGCGCCTCCCGGCCCCGGGCTCCGGAAGACCTGCATTAAGCGAACGCGAGATCTTCCAGAGCTTCCCGGGTAAGCCGGAGCTGCGGCAGCCCGGCACTGTGCATAATCGGCAGCGCTGGGCTTGTCGGGCCGCCCAGACTTGACCTGCTGTGTCCCTTAAGGGACACCGATCGCCCCTGTGGGCTCCGTGGCAGCATGGAGCTGGTAGGGGCGACCCCTTGCCCCCCGTTCCCCCTGGCCCCTCCCTACCTCCCCCGCCTGTGCCGCTGCAAAAACCTCGGCCCGGCCTCTTAGCCCCAGCATAAAGCGAGTGTGCTATGCTGGGGCAACTCAGCATGCCCCACACCCGTGCATTCACAGAAAACGGCAGGGCATTGTGCCCCGCCACAATGGCATGGCGCCAGCACACGGAATCTGGCGCTGTGCATAAAGGGCCAGAGAAAATCCAAAATTTTTAATTATACTTTTGCTTTTGTAAAGTGGAATTTAAAATAATAAGTGTAAATAAGTGTAAATAATAAGTGTAAAGTGTAATTTAAAATAATCCAAATACATACACTTTGGTTAAAAATACTTTAAAATCATTGTTATTGGTTAAAATGGTATGTTAAATCCAAGCTCATATGAATGAGACCAATTTTTGCTCATCAAGCTTTTAAATGTATGTTTGTCTTGTATATTAAATAAAGAAGACACAGTGCTTCTGCTAACATTCTGCCAGAAAAACAGATGGAAATTGTACTCAGAAATCATGTTTATCCATCCTTTTGTGCACCAATACACCCCTCCTGCCTCCTCCCCTTATGTGCATTGCCTTGAACTGGGAAGCCTTGAATCTAGTTCCAATCTATATATTACTGCTATGTAATCCCTGATTATAGGGAGGGGACAAACTTCAGTAGAATGAATCAGCAACCATAGAGACTATTCTCCTTTCTCCATTCCATCCTAAACTGCTGCACAGTTTATTTCTAGGTGATTTAATATAATTGGCCAGAAGAAACATGTAACATCACTAGACTAAGAAGTCCAGTTCCGGGGAGCATTTGGGCATTAGTGACAGGTGAATCAGCTTTATAACAGCAGGCTGACATCACTTCTAGCAAAAACTTGTGATGTCATCATGCTAGGAGTATGCCCTAGAATTTACAAAATTACCAAATTTAACCATAGAGTTTTTGGTAAGTCCTAGAACATTCTACACTGATGACATGACATCACATTTGTTCCTCTGCAGGCCAGCTGCAGAATAATTTTTTCCCAGTTCAGAACAACAAAATGGGGTGCCCAGCCCCCTTTGGCAGCATCATGATGACTTTTTTGACGAAGCCATCACATACTCCAGAGACAAGCACTCCCTTCTCTCAGTTCCTTTCTTGCAGCTGTATGAATAGGAGCATTCCAGCAAATCTGTCCTTACTCTTGCTTCCTTTAGGGTTGAGTGAGTCTTTTTGCAACGTTTCATTCTTTCCTGTCCTCAGGTGTGGTCTTTGGCAGGGTAAGGCTATTTTCATTGGTTTATCCTGTGTTTCTTCTACTACTGCTTGTGGTGGCCAGTTATGGTGATCAATAAGCTTTTCAAGAGGTGTACAATGTACGGGACCAAGATGACATACAGTGATGACCACAAACTCTCTCTCATGTTTCTTGGGGAGTCCCATAATGTAGGCACCTATACCATTTACCAGCACTACATGCCCCAGGTGCATTCTAACAGGGCATCCCAGTGGAATGCCACACTTTGGGAGAAGACCTTACCGAATTTGGCCCTGCCTAAGTCCCTAGTTCAGAACCTCCTTCCTTGAACCAGTCAACCCAGTTCTGACACAGGAGACCCATTGCTGCCTGCCATACTTATTATTATTATTATTATTATTATTATTATTATTATTATTATTATTATTATTATTATTATTATTATTATTATTATTATTATTATTATTATATTTATATCCCGCCTCCCCCCGAAGGCTCGAGGTGGCTCACATAAAAACCCCTCCACTTTATTCCCCTAAATAAAGATTTATTCCCCACCACTCCCTGACAGCTTGTGGCAGGTTACAACAACTGGGTAAAAATCCCCTAAATCCCCCAATTAAAATCCCAGAATAAAAACACAGACAAATTAATCAACCACAAAAAGATACACGACGGAAAAAACAAGGCCTCAAATCTCAGTTATCCCAACATCTTAAGGAGGAGTGGGGGAGAGGAGGGTGCAGATGTTATTAGCAGCCCTTACTTCCTGCTCAGTTCTGACTATCCTGACCAGCAAGAAGACCCAAGAGAGCTACTTGTGTAGCACTTGCTTTGGAGTCCAGACATCCCGGGTCTCTATCATTGACCTTCTTGACTGCTGCTCATTACCATTTGGAGCTACCTTCCAAAAAATATAAAAACTCTAAGCATAAGGAGAAGACTGACTCTGGTTCAAAGCGTAGCAAGCTTCCATCACCATCTTTGAGATGATCTTCTGATATAAAGGATGTCATTTTGATGCCCCTGCCGATCTCCTGACAAGTCTCTCTCTGAAGTTGATGAGGATCAGTTGAGCAGTCCAAGGGGCAGCTGGTATGAGCAGACTTGGCTCCTTTTTTTCTTGGTAACAGACATTTCCATCTCAATATGCCCCAGAGTATTTACAGCAGTGGTCTGGCCATCACTTCCAACCACTGGGCATTACGCAAGGAACCTCAGATGTGCAGAAACCCATTCCACTTTCGTACCACTCATGTCTGTCTATCATGAGCTCAATGAAGTTATCGCTGTGGCATATTATAGCTCAGAGTGCTTTGGAACCATCTCCTGATGATGCAGTGGGTGGCAGTGGGGAGGAATGCCCTTATCAACTCCCTTGTGGGGTCCACAGGGGGTGGTACTCTCCCCTACTTTATTTAACATCTTTATGCACCCTCTGCCACAGCTGGTCTGGAGTTATGGGCTGGAGTGTCACCAATATGCAGATGACACTCAGCTCTGTCTCCTCATAGACAACCACTTGGACCACCTCCCCAGATACATTTGCCAGATGTTTGGAAGCTGTTGCTGCATGGTTAGAGCAGAGTTGCCTGAAACTCAACCACTTCAAGAGAGAGATCTTGTGGCTGGGCAGAAAAATGGCAGATCAGGAAGTGCACCTACCCATCCTGGCCGGGGCGCAACAACATCTCGTCCTCAGCCAGGAAGCTGGGGATGATTTTGGATACCTCTCTTTCTATGGAGGCCCAGGTCACAAGAGTAGACTGAATGATGTTTTACCATCTTTGCCAGGCAAGGCTACTAGCACCCTATCTTCCACCACAGTCTAGCCACAGTGATACATACAATGGTCACCTCTAGGCTGGACTTCTGTAACTCGCCCTATGCAGGCCAACCCTTGTCCTTTACCCAGAAACTCCAGCTGGTACAGAATGCAGCTGTTCAGGTCCCCACTGGTAGATCTTGGAGAGCTCATATCCAGCCTGTGCTGAGGCAGCTGCATTGGTTGCCAGTTCTGGCCCAGATCAGGTTCAAGGCTTTGGTGTTGACCATTAAGGCTATCAACAGCTTGGGCCCTGCCTATCTGAGGTGCTGCTTATCTCTTTATAACCCCTGCAAGACTCTCTGCTCTGTAGATGCAGAACTACTGGATGTCCCTGGCCCTAAAAAAGCATACCTGGCCTCAACCTTGGGCCAGGGCCTTTTTAGTCCTGGCCTCGACCTGGTGGAATGAACTCCCAAGAAAGCTGAGGGCCCTGATAGAGCTATCAGCATTCCACAGGGTCTACAAAGTGGAGCTCTTCCACCAGGTGTTTGGTTGAGATCAAAGCCAGGAAAAATAATGGCCCTTCCTAAGGCTATGTGGTAACATCTAGCATACCCTATCCTGGGGGGTGGATGGCTGCAGGGATGGGGGGAGGGGCTATACTGCCAATCTTGTTTTATCTTTTTAGCTTATGCTCTGTTATTATGTTATGGGATGTACTTTTATCATGTTTTATGGGTGGGCTTATATTGTACCCTGCTACGAGTCCCCAGAGAGTGAAAATCTAATACATATATACAGTGCCAATGTCCCCCAGTTAGGATGTTTGTCTCAGTGGTGAGCAGATTCTGAGGATGGTTAAGGCTCTTGATATTGACTTTGGATAGTAGACCAAAAGATAGGATTCTGAGTTGTCATTACCCTAATTCTCTGGGCATAATAGTGGCTTTTCCCATTTTGGAGGGCCTGGCAAACCTGACAGCTCCAATTTGGCAGAAACCAGCCTCCACTCCAGCCACTTCTGATTTCCTTTTCTGCTATAGTTTATTAATTGCCATATTTCGTTGTACTGAATTTTTATACCTAAATGGTCATACCTCACTGTATAGGGACTGTTTTCACTAATCACAGTGTATATACTAATATCTGGTTTGCATACAGCTAAATATATCGGCCTTTTTCACATGTAAGGCAAAGCTAATTCAGAAGAAAGGCTGGGCAGGTCAAATGGTTAATCCTAGCTAAACATGGATCATGTTATGAATATCATTCATATCAAAGAGAGGAGACATAACTCAACATTTCTCTGTAAGTGTATTTCCAGCTTTTGTTGTGCAACAAAAAAATTCTGCTCCATTAGACAACTTCAGCAAATATATCTTAAGTTGGTCCCTATCTATGGTCCTGCATAGAGTGGAGGGCAGAAAAGGGAAGGCTAAGGGAAGTTAATGAGTGTTACAGAAGAGACTTCTGGAGACGAGTCTCTTCCTTCCTAGTCCCCAAAAACTTCCTAGAGGGCTGCCCTATTTCTTAGGCATCATCTTGCTTAAAAATCTGGCTGAACTATTAAGCCAATTTAATAACGAGCTACTAAAGTGAATTTCAGCGCTCTTCCAAATGTCTCTGGAAATATTTTACTGTAATAATAACTGCGGGGAAAAAAGGAAAAGGAGGTTTTCACAAAGCTCTTCCCAAGCTGTACAGATACATGAGCAAGCAGTCTAATGTGAACAACACAAGACACTCTTAAGAATCAGATACAAGCAGAGGAAGCCCTTTAAAATGTTATGTTTCCACCAAAGCTTGGCACAGACCAAAAACCAGCCTTCCTGGATTTTATTAGTATTGGCAATGTGTAGTTTTTGTCACTCAAAAAATTCATAATGAAACCATAAAAGGGGGGTGGGGTGGAGAAGCATGGTGTTTTGTTTGTAGAAAACAAGAGATTTCCATTTAGTGCAATTTATTTACATGGGTTGACAACATAACTCTAATGTGTGTGGTTTGAGGGCGGAGAAAAAGCTGGCCATATTTTGTGTGTAGTCCTTTGAGAATTAATTCTTACCAGATTACACTGTAAATAAAGTTAACTGTTATAAAATAAACACAGCCGTGGTGCACACCATATGCTTTATAATTATTTTGTGGCTTCTTTTCTGCTTGTTTGCTTGTTTATGCTTGCTGAATGGAAACATTCTGATAGTTCTGTAATGATGTTTATACATTAAAGAAGTAAATTACACTTATAAAAAAATCAGTCGGCTAGACATGTGAATGGCATGAAGTGTCCTCTTTTCTGTGGTTGTCCTTCTAAGTACACACAAAAGCTCACAGCTTTTTCAGAAAGTGGGATTTTCTGGGATTTGTATTTACTACTGCTGAATGTCGAACATTGTGATCCTTTGATAAAGTAACATTCCTTCGTTGGCAGGGTTAGAGCATTTATACACAGGATGGATTTTTTAAAAAATTCTTTGAGATCTCAGTTGATACATTACAACAAAATTACAGTTGATACATTAGAAAACAAAATACAGGCAGCTTCTTTTATGCAAAAAAAATGCTTTTATTAATGGAACTGCCATTTTTCTTTGCGCAATAGCCTGCAGCCTTGCATCTGAGAGAAATCAATTTTAAAAAGAGCCTTGCATCTTTAAACAAATCTAATAGCTGATCTTGGATGGAATTGCTATGGGAAAACAGGGCAGTATAAAGGTGGGACCTGTAGAGTTGAGAAAAGTTGAAAGGAGGTTGGGATTCAAAATTTGATTTGCAAGAAAGAATGCCATGAGGTTTGTGGATCTCAGAACAAATTGTGAGTACCGCTTTTAGTTGCTGCCCTTAACAAAAGACACAGAAGCAGCAGTTAGCATATGAGTGACCTTTTCCTTTGGTCTATTGTTTTCCCAAAAAAGCTGCTATGTGAAGCCACTTGAAGCAAGGCATGTGACTTACAGTTTTGTAAGAGACGGCTCTGAGAAAGAGACAACCAAGCGTTCTCTTCAGTTGGGAGAGATGATTCACTGCCAAGGTCTATCTCATGGGTTTGTCCCCATCTGTGGTTTTTACTGTGACAGAAAAGACTGTCAATCTCTAAATGGGTCCTAGAGATCTCGCAAGAGTACTTGTGATCTCCAGAGTACAAAGATGAGTTTCCCTGTAGAAAATGGCAGCTTTGCATGGTGAGCTGTATGACATTATACCCCCCCCCCCCAATACAGTCCCTCCCCTTCCAAAACTTTTCTTTTCCCAGGCTTCACCCCCAAACCTGTCCAGTGATGGAACCTGATATTTCAGCCAGTTGACCCAAGGATGAGCCTTCAGATCTGAATCTCAGGTCAACAGCCAGAGGCCAGGCATCTCTCATATAATCCCGGCATTTGGAATCATGGGTAGAACATTTTTCACGTGGAGGCATTTTTGCCCAGTGTTTAAGCCTATATTAGGATGGTAGTATTTTAGAGGCTTGTTCATTTCTACATTAATAGAAATGTTTTGAGACCATTTTTGAAGTCACTTTCTGGTTAAATGCTTGCAATCCAAATATTTAGAGTTTAAGTGCTAAAATGGAACTTGGGGGCATGATTGGTGATGAGTAAAATATTATTTAAAAATATTTTCCATTTTAATTACTTGTAAAATTTGAATTATAAATGAAAACCCAACTCTCTGCTTTTGATACTTGTAACTTTTCTAACATCTAGGCTCTTTGGATTGCCTCTTTCAGGAAAAAAAAAACATTGTACACTCCAGACAAAGTTAAACATTGTAAAATCCCAGATTTTAGTATAAGGTTTAACGACTTGATACAAACTCTCTGAAATTGGCAAAAATTAAAAAAAATATTTAACCATCATCATTCACAGTACAGTAATGCAAATTTTATGCCAGGCAGACCTGACTTTTGTCAGGCACTGAAAATCCCCCGGAACAAGGATAGAAAGACATTTTGAATTTTGACGTGCATTTGAATCAACATTTTCCAGAGTTTTTAAAAGAATACATTATTGCAATATTTTAAAATATTGTGTGACTTTTGAATGCTGAAAAAAAGCACACTGTAATATATATCGAATAAAACAGATACATGTTTCATTATTTATCAGGGTCTTACCCCCTAAGCCAGGGGTAGTCAAACTGCGGCCCTCCAGATGTCCATGGACTACAATTCCCATGAGCCCCTGCCCTAAGCAGTTCACAATGCAAATGCTGACAATGGGTGAGGATCCTAGACAGATGGGGAGGAAGTAAAACCCATTTAGCATTAGCTACTTAGTTTCTCCACTCTTTAGAAAAAGTGCTGTTTCATTTGAAAGGAGATGAGATGTAGCCTAATAATATTAGGGTTGGACTGTAGAAAAGTTTCAGACAGGTCTGCATTTGTGTTAGAGCAGGATTATATACTTGCAGCTTGTTGCAGCAAATACAGAAATTAATTTGGCTAAATTCACGCAGGATATTGGGGATCTCCATCTTAAATGTAGCAATTGGTAAATGTTTTTTACTAACCCTTTCCCAAATTGATGCTATTACTTAGAGATTTGAGAGGTCAGCTGTCACATTGTTAGGAAACTTATGTGAAGAAATTATCTCAACCACCAAAGTTTATTATTCCATACGTAAAATGAAACTTCTCTAAAGACATTTCCCCAACCTTAAAAAAAAAAAATTTTTTTTTTGCTTTACGGTGATTTTCGTCTCATTTATTTTTGTCAGTACTGGATCCAGTCAGCATCTGTTCTCTACAAAAAGCCCTCAGGAAAAATTAAAAAGCTGTTCTTGCCAATTCATCATTATTATTAAGAATCGTAATTCACCTCGTGGTTATCTTGGCCTTTCTCTGGTCCTTATCTCAGGCTCCATGATGACATTGCCTCCTTGAGCTCCAGCCCTCATCTCATCTCTCCTACCTTAATTTGTAGCGATGCGCTGCAAGTTTGGTGACAGGCAGTTGTTCGTGCTTGAATAACCCGCGATTTGAATTCTACAGTTTGTGGCATCCATGTAATGCTTAGCAGTAGGTACAGCTGTTAACTATTCGCTTATAAATAATCTTTTTCCCCTCTCAACCTGTCTCCCAGGTAGTGTACCTGTCACCATTAATAACTCATCGGTAGCTCCCCTGCGATTTGGCCCATCACTTGTCATTCACACTAGAACAACGCTCTGGCCTGCTACCGAAGCTCACATAAGCTCCATCAGCTATTCACTCATCACGGCAGCTGTATTGTTTCAAGTTTTGGACTTCTGGGAAATTACAGTGGTGTATTTCACAGTGGGGTACTGGGCTCATAGCACCCTGGTCCCCTCTGCACATGAACACATGCAAAACAAACTCTTTGCAAAGTTCTTCCTTGCCATATCGATCACCAGTGGGAACAGTAAGCTTCACAGAGTTCTTTCTGGTGTTAGCTATATTGATTTTAGTGATGTGGTGTATATTGCCTATAATATAGCATAATTACGTTTATGTAATACTATGTGATACACCACTTTATAATTCTCTGGTGATTTCCCAGTGGGAAGAAAAACAAAGTTTTTCTCACCTTCTAAAGAGCTTTGATTGTGCATTTACCACTTCTGATCTTAGCCTTTGGGGGGGGGGGGGAGCTTTTATTGCAAGATTCTGAATCCAGGAAACATATATAGTGCTTTGAATAGGCACCATACATAGGAAGCAGCTATGGTGCTTAAGTAACTCGTGAACAGACCCCGAAGTACAAAAGGACATAATGACTTTGAAGATTGTAATTGACTTAGTAGACCAATGGTTACTGTGTATATATAAATAAATTGTTCATGAACTATGACATAATTTGTTATTTTTAGGACATTAAGGGATTCAATAGAAGCTTTCAGGTGTGTGGGTTCATGGAATTTCTCTCCATAAATATATTCATAACAATGATAATCCCATTGATAATGCACAGAATACATTAAACTGGCTTTAGTTTTTATACTAAATTCCATATGATATAAAATTCATTCAGTTCCAGAATTGCTGTTTTCCTATATCAAATAATTTTTCGTAAGTAGGTAACATAAATACCCATTTTAAGGACAATGCTGGCTGAGGCACCGGTAGATGGAAGTTGAAAGAAACTAATAATATTGCCGAATATCACCTCCATCTCTTAGAACTGAATAGATGGCCCTGAGACATATGTGAATGAACCCAGCCAAGTCTCTTGGTCTTCTGCAAAATGAAAAGTGGAAGTCACTCATTTCTCTGACAATGTGCAGATACATTGTAAAGTAATATGGAACAGAAGTCAAATACAGTTCTTACGTTTTAGGGAAAACAAGAAGTCCTAAATTCACAGTGTTTTGTTTTTGTTTTTTTAAATTATAGAGGCTTACAGATTTAAGAGACCAAGGTGTAAACTGCATGGAGCTTTTATTCCAAACCCAGGTCGATTCAGTCCCTGCCATCTACACAGAATGCAATTTCAGTTTTGATTTTGGGTGATTTAAATTTTCCTTCTGCAGCAAGAAGGATTGATCCGGAGTGATTCTACCTTTATTGTATGATATCTTAGAGTGCTTTTAATTCTCAATATTTTAAGATTTGGATTGAGAAAGCAGGCTGTTTTGAATCTGGGCTTTGCTCTGTGATAGAGAGCCCCTGGTTGGCCAAAGCTCCTCATGTGACAAGTTTGCCTTAAAGGAGAAGCCCCTAATTTATCTCAACTTCTGTTGGTGTTGGATTTTTTTCTCCCTCCTTTGCCTTCTTCGATCCTCTTCCCCCCCCTCCAAGAAAAGAAAGAGGCTCCCTGCTTGGCTCCTCCCCCCTTCAAGTAAAGAAAGAAAGAGGCTTGGCTCCCCCTCCCTTCTGAACTACCCTAGCCACGTGCAGAACACTTTCCTGTTTCAATGGGGAGGGGGGGAAGAGGAAGACCCGAGTTCAAATCGATCTGAATTCAACTCGATTGACAATGGAATAAACAAAGTAAGGTGCAGACTCTGCCAAGGAGTCAGGAAGTAAAAACCACATGACTTTTGGAACACCATACCAGAAGCATAAATGGACAGAGATATCTATTTCTCTCTTACAAGTTTAATAGGAATTGTACAAAATTCATGTGGGCTCTGCATTCTAACATAAAGTAGCCTACTGTAGGTATGAGCACTTTTTGTTATTTTGTTTTTGCATGAGATGAACATTGAGTTGTAATTGGTCCTTTCTGTTCAGTCCTATGGTAGTGCATAGGCTCAGTGCGGCCTGTTCTGCACAAGAAAACCCATCTGGCTTTGAAAACGTACATATGGACACTTCTGGAAATCACTGTCAGCTCATGTCATTATCTCTGTGACTGAACGTGGATGATGATAAGTTCCTGGTAGCATTTTCTTGTTTGTTAAATAAAAGCTTATTTTATTCTAATCAATATTTAAGCATTTTAGGGCTTCATTATAAATGTATGTGTTCTCCAGAGCAATTCAGTCTCAGTCACATCTTTTCTCACTACTTGTCTTCTTCTTGTGTGGATATGTGTATTATAATGTCATTTTGATTGCTGTTCACTCGCTTCACTTCACCTTGTCAGTTTGTGGCCCTTTCATCCAAACGAGATGACACTGTAATGCAAAAGAGATCCCAGTAGCCCAGCAGTGCATGGGGGAGAGGTTGCAAACAAATTGAAGTTACATTGGCTTATGTCTGCTAGAAATACACGCCTACCGTTGCATGTATGCAGAAGCTTAAAATGTCCCCTGCTCTGTTTTCTTCTCTTTCTACAATGCAGTTGGTGGGTGGATGCATGCCTGGGTGGAAAACTAGTCGTAGTATATGTCATAATGCATCTTAGATGTTTCCAACCTCTTGGCCTTGGTCATGCAACTCACCAGCATCAAGGAATTTCCCATGCACCCAGATACTTTCAAAATAGCCACAGCTGAAGGCAGGTTTCCAAACAAATCAGAACTCTGTTTGCATGTTGCGTTTCTCCTCCAGCACTGTCCTCTCAGCAGACTAACATCTTGCCAGACACAATGGAGTTAACAGAGAGTTAAGTCTGGTTTGGTCTTTTGGCATTTTCCAGCTGCTTTTCAAGAGAATATAAAGTGATTTGGGAAGGGGTCCAAACCAGTGGATGTTTAAGAGACTGGGGGTGGGGGGGGGATAGGGTGGAGATTAGCTGAAGAGTCACATTCTTCTGTGACTTGGTTACCTTTTCTTGCACTAAAGAATATTATTGTGCTGTACAGTTTCAAACACATGTGCAAACACACACATGCTTTTGGAGACCAAATGACCTCCAGGCCTGCTGGCTCCTAAGACGTAGTTTATCAAGTCTCCTCCGCCTCTTTCCCTGTAAAAATCCAGAGTGAAGTGTGAAAAGCATCAGAAAGTCTCTCTTGTGCCAGTGCAGCCTTTTAGTCGCTTGCCAGCACCTTCATCTCTTCATATGTTTCTAGCTAAGGTCTAACATGGAACAAAAAACCGACAGCAATAGAGACCAGATGCTGGTATTTCTTCTCTGTCACTTGGCTGCTGAGCAGATGGAATTTATATCAATCGGGCATGCTCGGAGGAAGAGGCTGTGGCAGCCAACATGTGGAACTGGGGCTGAGTGACATTTTTGCTAATGTTTTGTCCTTGTAGAACATTATGCTTCCTCTTTGCTTATGAGCTGTGGTTTTCCTGACTCAAGCAAGGTTCCAAGCCCAGCTGGAATGGCTGTCCCCCTCCCCCTCCCCAAAGGAGCGCTGGGAGCTACGGAGGAGTCGAGGGGCCCTGAACAATGGAGTTCTTTATTAAAATACCTGACATCTGCATGCAATGCACCCAGATCGTTTTAGCCAAGCATTAGGAATTCACTGGGCATTACCAGCCACTTCGTGTCCATTTCTGTATGCTTCTTTGATTTATATAATGAACAAATGCCTTGGGCTACAGGCTATTTTTAGCTTTGTTACTTTACTGGACCGGAGCCTTTTATATATATATGTATTGTCATGTATTGTCTCAGAGCAAGAATATTAAAGGCAAGAGAAAAGAGGACAGTTAAAAATCTTCTGTCTCCCATCACCTTTAAAAGAGAGAAAGAAGAAAGGCAGCAGCAAAAGCTCTGGTGAAGTTCACAAACTGCAGACTTCTAGCGTTTAACCATTTCAGCTGCAGCCTTTTCTAAAGGTGAAAGGCTTGGTACTTAGAAAGTATGACTAGCAGACTTATGAAAGCCAACACTGACACTGCTCCTGTACATAAAAGGGTAAACTTCAGTGGGAAAGGGGGGGGGGGGGAATAAGAGTGGGAAATTGTACTTCCAAGCTGACTTCTGTTGTATGTTTGAGAATGGGACAGTGTAGTAACATCTTGATTTAGATCCACACAGTTCTCCAAAGCTGGCTTCTATGCTGTGGTGAATCACCTACAGGGTGCATAAGGAGGGTTACACTCCCTTCCCTCTATTCTAAATATCTGTTCGTAGATGGAGGGTGCAACCTGATAATTTGCCAACCAAATAACTCCATGCAAGCCCCACTGCAGTGCTTACTGACATTTAATGATTAGATACAAGTGTTTTATTAAAACTAAAACCAGCCCTACATTGGTCAAATACTTGACTGCCTTACAGAAAACTGCGTGCCATGTGTATTTGGGTATTAATTTGGCATTGGGACAATACAGTATAACATTATGAGCAGGAATTCTCTGGTGTGAATAAAGCCTTGTTGACATATGCAACAGAATGTGGGATAGAAATTAAGTGAAGTAAGGGGAACTGGGCTTTTCCCACTTACATGGTATGGATTTTTTTAAAATTCAGATTTGCTGCCTATTTAAATTTACCAGAAATACAGTCCATCCTGCAGTATCTGAATTCTACATATTATTGGACTGCATATACAGTCAATATATGTAGCAGCCTTTTCCTTCCTGATCTTCTTAGGAAGGAAGGAAGGAAGGAAGGAAGGAAGGAAGGAAGGAAGGAAGGAAGGAAGGAAGGAAGGAAGGAAAGAGAGAAAATTATATTATTATTAGAAAGTCCATGCAGATAAGAGCACTGTAATTTATGTATACCTAACATATATGAAGCATAAGAATTACGCGTTGCTCAATAGCTATTTGGAACAAATTCTGGAAAACAATTCAATTGTGTTATTTGGTGAGGGTTGTAAGTGTATAGGAAAAGTTCTCCATCCTACATGTAATGTTTTCTGCTGTCTCCATCATTTTGTCCTGGGGAGGGGGGCCCTGTCTTAGATGGGCACTGATGTGGTCATGTGTCTGCTTTCCAATAGTTGACAGCTGTAGACCTTTTCCACAGTAGAGTAAAACCCTGTTTTGGCAGTCTTAAAGATGCGATTAAAAAAAAATCCCCACAAAATTCTAGCTCCAGAAGAATAAAGCTGCTATCCCCCCCACCCCCCGTTCCAGTGGAAGGCTATTTGTAGTTATCTCAGGATTTGAATCTGCCATTCCAGTAGTGTTATCACTGTTAGCCCACCATTTTTTTCAAACTCTGCAAATTATCGTGTTGTAATGCTTTTTAGAAGCAACACAGTTCCTGTTTTTAGGGCACACTCCATTATGTGATCCTCCATATTTTTGTGTTCTGCCTGTTCTCTCTCCCCTATTGATTTGAGGAGGAAAACTGGACTTTTAAGAGGAAACTGGTGTCAGCAGTTCTTCTGGGATGTAATACAAGCTGCTGGGAACCCAGACTCCATGGTCCGTCCGTCCCTCCGTCCCCCCCCCCCCGGTCTTTTTACCCTCTCTAGTTCTCATAGTATAACCCTGAATAAATGCAGATTTAAGGCACTACTTAAATACTTCATTATTTCCCATATTCCCACCAACCAGAATTCCATATTCTTGGGAGGCTTTTCCAGAGTTGTGCTTTTCCTTCTTCCTTGAAAAACACTAATGGGGAATGGATTGGGGGAGAGGTAAACTACATTGCTGTGTTGCTTGCTGTGATGTGCAGTTTTGTTCAGTGAATTTTGAATATTCAGCTTCTTAATCTCAAAAACATGGTGAGATGTGTTCTTTAAATTTAAATGGACCATAACATCACCACCCCACGTGGCGGTAATTCCCCTGGCCAATCAATTTTGTACATACCACCACTTTCAACAGAAACATGGACAACACTCTTCTGTGTACATAGAGGGACACAATAGATTAAATCATATTAGCAATGCAGCTTCTAAAACTGCATATTCCCCAAATCCTGCATTTCTAAACATGTTTGTGTTGTGCTGTGTGTGATTAGTAATCATGTTCGAATGTAACATAATAACGATCATGTATTGTTTTAAAAGGAATTTAGAGGAGGGTTGGGGATGCTACAAGGCTAGTTTGTGGAGGAAAGTATTTAAAACCCCCCCACAAGATATGGCAGTTCATGCTGCAAGAATTGAGAATGTGAGAGTATCAGCAAACAACATGGCAGTGGCTGGCATTTTGAATTATGTCATCACATGATTGCATTATTATGCATGCCCAAATTAAAAAATAAGGAAAAATTAGGGGGAGGCATGATGGGAGGCAGCACTTGACCACCTTTTGATAGCAAATGCAAAATGCTTGCAGTGCATT
Source organism: Paroedura picta (assembly GCF_049243985.1). NCBI lineage: Eukaryota > Metazoa > Chordata > Lepidosauria > Squamata > Gekkonidae > Paroedura > Paroedura picta. Next base: position 79,741,269 of record NC_135375.1, on the reverse strand, counting down.
CAGCACTAAACTGAAGTGGAAGAAAACCCCTGATGCACAACTCCAGCCACTATTGTCACATTAGAACTTTAAGTGGAGGGGGGAAAGGGGAAATCTGTACCGTGAGAAGGGTTGTAACTTCTTGCAATTTTCCTATGCAAACATATTGTTTTGATACAGATACAGATGTAATGAAGGAGTTCACTCTGCTAAAACTAATAGTTCGTGAACAAGCCTATTCACTGTGCACTTCATCTTTGAATTCCCTCTACCCATGTAAACATAGTTAAGTATAATATTGGCAGTGCTGTTAACTTTGGTTAAGGTGAATGAGGATTTCCTCTGAACTACAATGTGGACCAGTTTGAAATTCTGGTTAGTTTTTTTTTAAATCATAATTAATATCCACAATTAAGCCAGATGCTACTGGAACACAATTTACAAAGCTCAAAGGGGAGTGTGTTTAGCCTAACTATTCCTAATCCCTTAACCATGGTTAAGAGAGCCCCATCTTGTGTCTGCACCAGCCCATTTACAGGAAGAGGTTGAGCTTGTTGTTGTTGTTGTTGTTGTTGTTACGTGCGAAGTCGTGTCCGACCCATCGCGACCCCATGGACAATGATCCTCCAGGCCTTCCTGTCCTCTACCATTCCCCGGGGTCCATTTAAGTTTGCACCTACTGCTTCACTGACTCCATCCAGCCACCTCATTCTCTGTCGTCCCCTTCTTCTTTTGCCCTCAATCGCTCCCAGCATTAGGCTCTTCTCCAGGGAGTCCTTCCTTCTCATGAGGTGGCCAAAGTATTTGAGTTTCATCTTCAGAATCTGGCCTTCTAAAGAGCAGTCAGGGTTGATCTCCTCTAGGACTGACCGGTTTGTTCGCCTTGCAGTCCAAGGGACTCGCAAGAGTCTTCTCCAGCACCAGAGTTCAAAAGCCTCAATTCTTTGACGCTCAGCCTTCCTTATGGTCCAACTTTCACAGCCATACATTGCAACTGGGAAGACCATAGCCTTGACTAAACGCACTTTTGTTGGCAGGGTGATGTCTCTGCTTTTTAGGATGCTGTCTAGATTTGCCATAGCTTTCCTCCCCAGGAGCAAGCGTCTTTTAATTTCTTTGCTGCAGTCCCCATCTGCAGTAATCTTGGAGCCCAGGAAAATAAAATCTGTCACTATCTCCATTTCTTCCCCATCTATTTGCCAGGAATTGAGCGGGCCGGATGCCATGATCTTTGTTTTCTTGATGTTGAGTTTCAAGCCAACTTTTGCACTCTCCTCCTTCACCCGCATCAACAGGCTCTTTAGTTCCTCTTCACTTTCTGCCATTAGAGTGGTATCATCTGCATATCTGAGGTTGTTGATATTTCTCCCTGCAATCTTGATCCCAATTTGTGACTCCTCTAATCCCGCATTTCTCATGATGTGCTCTGCATACAAGTTAAATAGGCAAGGCGACAGTATACAGCCTTGCCGAACTCCTTTCTCAATTTTGAACCAGTCAGTGATTCCATGTTCAGTTCTCACTGTTGCTTCTTGACCTGCATATAAATTTCTCAAGAGACAAATAAGATGCTCTGGTATTCCCATCTCTTTAAGAACTTGCCACAATTTGTTGTGCTCCACACAATCAAAGGCTTTAGCATAGTCAATGAAGCAGAAGTAGACATTCTTCTGATACTCCCTAGCTTTCTCCATGATCCAGCGTATGTTGGCAATTTGATCTCTAGTTCCTCTGCCTCTTCGAAATCCTGCCTGTACTTCTGGAAGTTCTCGGTCCACATATTGCTGGAGCCTAGCTTGTAGGATTTTGAGCATAACTTTGCTAGCATGAGAAATTAGTGCAATGGTGCGGTAGTTTGAACATTCTTTGGCATTGCCCTTCTTTGGGATTGGAATGTAAACTGACCTTTTCCAATCCTGTGGCCATTGTTGAGTTTTCCAAATTTGCTGGCATATTGAGTGTAGCACTTTTACTGCATCGTCCTTTAAGATTTTGAATAGTTCAACTGGAATGCTGTCACCACCACTAGCTTTACTATTGCTCAGACTTCCTAAGGCCCATTTGACTTCACATTCCAGGATGTCTGGCTCCAGGTCAGTAACTACCCCACTGTGGTCATCAGGGATGTTAAGCTCGCTCTTGTATAGTTGTTCTGTATAATTTTGCCACCTTTGTTTAATCTCTTCTGCTTCTGTGAGGTCCCTACCATTTTGGTCCCTTATCATACCCAACTTTGCATGAAACGTTCTCTTCATATCTCCAATTTTCTTGAAAAGATCTCTGGTCCTTCCCATTCTATTGTTTTCTTCTATTTGTTTGCACTGTTCATTTAAGAAGGCATTCTTATCTCTTCTAGCTTTTCTCTGGAATTCTGCATTCAATTGGGTGTATCTTTCTCTTTCTCCCTTGCCTTTCACTTCCCTTCTCTCCTTAGCTATTTGTAAAGCTTCCTCAGACAGCCATTTTGATTTCTTGCATTTCTTTTTCTTTGGGATGGTTTTAGTTGCTACCTCTTGTACAATGTTGCGAACCTCCGTCCATAGTTCTTCAGGCACTCTGTCTATCAGATCTAATTCCTTAAATCTATTTGTCACCTCCACTGTGTATTCGTCGGGGATATGATTTAGTTCATATCTGAGTGGCCTAGTGCTTTTCCCTACTTTCTTCAATTTAAGCCTAAATTTTGCAACAAGAAGCTCATGATCTGAACCACAATCAGCTCCTGGTCTTGTTTTTATTGACTGGATAGAACTTTTCCATCTTTGGCTGCAGAGCACATAGTCAATCTGATTTCTGTGTTGACCGTCTGGTGATGTCCATGTGTAGAGTCGTCTCTTGGGTTGTTGGAAAAGAGTGTTTGCTATGACCATTGTATTCTCTTGACAAAATTCTACCAGCCTGTGCCCTGCTTCATTTTGTACTCCAAGGCCAAACTTGCCTGTTATCCCGGTTATCTTTTGGCTTCCTACTTTAGCATTCCAATCCCCCATGATGATAAGCACATCATTTTTTGGCGTTGCTTCTAGAAGGTGTTGTAGGGCTTCATAGAACTGATCAACTTCATCCTCTTCAGCAGCAGTGGTTGGGGCATAGACCTGGATCACTGTGATGTTGAATGGTTTGCCTTGGATTCGAACTGAGATCATTCTGTCATTTTGGGGATTGTATCCCAAGACTGCTTTTCCTACTCTCTTATTGATTATGAAGGCTACTCCATTTCTTCTGCGAGATTCTTGTCCACAGTAGTATACCTGATGGTCATCTGAATTAAATTCACCCATTCCTGTCCATTTTAGTTCACTGATTCCTAAAATGTCGATGTTCAGTCTTCTCATTTCTTGTTTGACCACATCCAGCTTGCCTTGATTCATGGATCTGACATTCCAGGTTCCTATGGAATAAAAATCTTTACAGCATCGGACTGTCTTTTCGCCACCAGTTACTTCCACAACTGAGCGTCCTTTCGGCTTTGGCCCAGCCGCTTCATTCATTCTGGCGCTACTCGTACTAGCCGTCTGCTCATCCCCAGTAGCATATTGGACACCTTCCGACCTGAGGGGCTCATCTTCCGGCGTCATATCGTTATGCCTATTGGAACTGTCCATAGAGTTTTCATGGCAAAGATACTGTAGTGGTTTGCCATTTCCTTCTCCAGTGGATCACCTTTTGTCAGAGCTCTCAGCTATGACCTGTCCGTCTTGGGTGGCCCTGCACGGTATAGCTCATAGCTTCACTGAACTACGCAAGCCCCCTTGCCACAACAAGGCAGCGATCCTTGAAGGGGGAGGTTGAGCTTAGGAATCCTAATTGTCATGCTGTAAGAACTGAGTATGTGAGAGTATCAGCAAACAATATGGAGAGCCTCTATCAATTTTCCCATATGTATCTATTTTATATTGAAAGTATACTACAAGAATATTATTGCAATAGTATTCTAACAAATCCACTTAAAAGAAAATGGAAATTGCTTGCAGATTGCATTTATTGTATTAATTTAGAATTAATGGGCTTTGGTATAAATTGAACTTTGCCAATCTTGGCTTGACAATCAGCTCACCTCTTGTCACAAAATTAGCTAATGTTCTAATAATGGAACAGCTTTAAAGTGCCACTGAAGTTGAAGCACCAGTTAAAGTGGCTATATAACAAAGCTAAGTGACGACTGGTCTATAGATATCTGAATCTATGCATTGGACCTACATTAACAATAAACAGAAGTTTCTGCAAACGTATGTGTATACACTCTCCTTTATTCTTATTCAGATGCATAGGTCTGGAGTCATAACAGGCTCCATGATGTGAGGAGAGGGTTTTAACTGGAGTTATGCCAGGGCTCAGCAGCTGAGAGGGGGCTGGGATTCCCCCTGTATGTTACCAGGGCCCCATTTCTATATATATGTAAGTATCAACATGGCCAAATCTGTATACTTAAATCTGGAGACTGGATCCATGACAGACAACATAGATTTTTCAACAGTTTGCAAAAAAATCTGAAGTATTGAAAAAAAATTGAAATTTTCCTTTTCAAAAAATGCAGGCAGAACCAGTAATTTTAAGACACAGTCAGTGGCCATTGTGAAGACTGCTTAGCATTCACAATAGTATCTCTAACCTTCAAGTCTTGGTTTGTGTCAGTAAAAGGCAGGGTGAGGAGGCAAGGCCCTTTCCAGGGCTATTTTGCCCTTTGAGGACAGACTCATCAGGGCTAGGCCCACTGGCAGCCATCAGTGACTTAGTTTCATGTGTCTTACATGACTCACCCAGGACTGGCTGCTCACTACTATTTACCAGCAGCCACCACACAAAAGAGCCTCTTGTGGTGCAGAGTGGTAAGGCAGCAGACATGCAGTCTGAAAGCTCTGGCCATGAGGCTGGGAGTTCGATCACAGCAGCCGGCTTAAGGTTGACTCAGCCTTCCATCCTTCCGAGATCGGTAAAATGAGTACCCAGCTTGCTGGGGGGTAAACAGTAATGACTGGGGAAGGCACTGGCAAACCACCCCATATTGAGTCTGCCAAGAAAACACTAGAGACATGACCCAGTGCTTGCACAGGGGATACCTTTACCTTACCACACAAAAGCCAGTGTGGTGTAGTTGTTAAATTCCATACCTTTCACTGCTCTGGAAACTCACTGGGTGTCTTATGGCCAGTCACACATTCACAGCCTAACCCACATCACAGAGTTGTCATAAGGATAAAATTAAGGACCAGAGGATGATACAAGCTGCTCTGGGCTTCCATGGTGGAGAAAGGTGGGGTAAAAATCAAGCAAATAATAAATATAGCCACATATGGGAATAAGAGTAGGGGAAAGCAGGGAAAAGAGATGAAACAGGGTTGCCAGGAGGATGGAAGAGGATATGGTGTCTGTGTGTGTGGGGGGGGGGGATTCAGGGGGGAGTTAGATTCCTGGATGGAGGTGACCAGGACGAGTGAAGGAAGGAAAGCTAAAAATGAGGGAGCTGACAAGTGGGAAGAAAGAAGCAGGCAAAAGCAACGAGCGAAGGGGCTTGCAAGGAAAGAGAAAACTGGCAAAGAGAGAAGAGATGACCCCCCAAGGTTTTGTGGGACTCTTCATTGTGTGTGTGTGTGAGTGTGGCAACAGCTGATAGCAGGGGTGTTTTGCTTAGCTTTTTACCCACCAGATGTTTTTCTGTTCAAATCACCCCCAAAACTGTGCAGATGTGCAATTTCAAGGGTAAATACAAACGTTGCGGTAGTAGGAGAACTTCAGGGGTAATGGTTTTGGGAAAACAATGTGTGGGGGGTAAGCATTCACACTCCTCCAGATAGCAGCATATTCAAAGCTGTTGTTCGTTAAAAAACCCTCTTAAGGGTTTGTTACATCTATTTGTTGGTAGTGTCCAGTTTGCTCCTGAATCTTTATTCTTTCCTTGCTGTGTGAATGGGAGAGAGTGAAAATACTAAGTTTCTATTGGGAAAGTATTACCACTTAAATTGTGGTCTAAACATCTGCTGGTCTGTGTGATCTGACTGCAATCTGTAAAATTTTGCATTGGACAAAAAATGCTGCTGATTACAGAGAATCCTAGTAACTTCAGTGTTATCCCCCCCTTTTTTTTAAAGAGAGAGTCAAGTGAATCCAGAAAACATGTTGGCAGCTTTTAGTATAAATCTAGAAAACAGAGCAGAGCCAAGTAGAGTATATTCACTCAGCACAACCACAAATTCTTCTCAGTGGTTTCTCACACCACTTTTCCATGAGCCTCAGTACTTCTTTTCCAGTGTCTGAGGGAACTTTTGAGATGGAACACTCCAAGTTCCAAACAAGTATTTTGCATCTGTGCAAACGTACTGAAACATGGAAGTGAGTGTACAAAGATGCTCTCTTTCTGTAGTTTCTTATCATTGAAGAACTGTCTGTTAATTCGGAGTTTGTGATTTTCCATGCATAGTTTAAGTTGAACAATTGAGACTGTTCATTTTAATAACTGGAATGCTTTAGAGACATGAGCTGCATATGCTTCATTGAAGTTTGGCACAAGACTGCTTAGAAAATTGATTAGCCCACGTGTACATTTTTCTCTATCACGTTTAGATTTGGGGAAGGAACAGTAGGTTTTCATAGAGGGAAGCAAGCATGCTTTTTCTGTTTTTCCTTGGCCTGATGTTTCCTGATATCTTCTCTGTGAAGAAACCACACTCTTAATTGCTTCCTAAAATACAAATCTCAGGCAAGTGTTTCAAGGAGTATGTTTCTCACTGAAAGCACCATTCTGGTTAATAGTTCTGGTCTACCTTTCCTGCAATTAAGAGGTGAGGAATTAAGTGTTCTTCAGGGAAAATGCTTAATGTTTGGTATGATCTAATAGTTATCAACACATGACATAGTAAGTAACTGGGATTCCATTTTCAGTCCTCTTACTTCACAGAAGCAGGTAATATTTATGTGCCATTCCTTTAAATCTTTCCTTTCTTGGTGTTTTTTTAAATGCTTCTAAAAATTCTGTTCTTCCCAATAGTTTGATTAAGCTCCATCACTTGTGCTGTGTCTGTTGCTGTAAATCTGTGTGGCCTGGTTGCTCACCAGTGCGGCATAGTGGTTAAAACTCTAGACTAGGATTTGGGAGACCCAGGGTCAAATCCCCTCGCTGCCATAGAAGCTTGCTAGGTGATTTTGTCTTACATTTTGTAAAACTAGTCACAGTGTGGTTGCTGCGTAGATAAAGGGGGGAACTGTTTTGTAGGGCGGTGATCCAGAAGTGGATCATGAAGCTACTACAAGTGGATCATGGACTGTCCCTCTCTAATGGCCACTCTAGCCTTTTGAATTTATTTATCTATTTTATTTATTTATTTGATTTCCCCACCACCACTCTCAGAGAGCTGGCTGATGGCAGGTTATAACAGTAAAACCCCACAGTAAAATATAAACCATCCCCACCTTAAAATCCAATCTTCCTTTGATGGCATGCCAAACCTCCCTCTCCCTATCTGTTCTGAAAACTACCCCGTCCAGTGCCAGTAGGGGAAGACCTGATGTCCTGGTCAATCTGAGGAGGGCCCCCTGATCTTAGCTATCACCCAGCCTCAACCAAATGCCTGTCTTGCAGGCCCTCCAGAACTGTGCAAGCCCTGTCTGGTCCGTAGCTCTTCTCATTCCACCAGATCGGTACCAGGACCGAAAAAGCTCTGGCCCTAGTCAAGGCCAGGCATATTTCTCATGGGCCAGGGACCAGCAACAGATTCATACCTACTGAGTGCAAGGCCCTGTGGGGGGCATAGAGTGATAGGCGGTCCCTCAGATTCTCTTTGTCTCCTCTCCTTGCCAGCTTCTCACATTGTCACCTCCCCCATTCTCTCTAACATTAATAAGAAGACGGAGACGATCTATTCAGAGACTGTTAACTTTATAATAGTAACTGGAAGAGAGGGGGGAAGGCTGGAAAATGAGAAGAAGCTGCTCACTGTACTGGGAAAAACAGAGAAGGAGGCAAAGATGGACGCCTATGCATGGGTTCTGTCTTGGTGCTACTCCTTCATAAACTCCTTTTTGGCCAAATGCTGGAATGTAACCTCTGTATACAAAGACAGTGTTCTAAAGAATACCACTAATATCCTTGTGAAAAGTTTGTGGGTTGGCCAGTGTATAAACATCTGGTTGTCCACTAAGAAATGGTATGCTGCACTAGATTGGTGCCAAGTCATAATTTGCCCAGACAGCCCCAAGAAACCCTTGGGCCACCCCTGGATGGGGCCACCATAGCAAACACATTTGGGTTTGTGGGCCACCATACTACAAAAGGTGGAAATCATTGTTGTAAGCTATTTGGGATCCCCGTTGAGGAAAAAAGAACAACAGAAATAACTATATAAATAATATGTACTACAAGAAGAACAGCTTCTTTTGGTACCCTGCTTTAACTACATGAAGGAGACTTAAGTGGCTTACAATTGTCTACCCTTCTTCTTCCCACTACAGACACCCTGTGAGGTAGGTGGGGCAGAGAAAGCTCTGAGAACTGTGACTGGCCCAAGGTCACTCAGCTGGCTGCACATGGAGGAGTGAAAATCATACCTGACTCTTCAGATTAAAGGGTGCCACTCTTAACCACTATACCAAGCTGTATAGTCTAAAGTTGATGTATTCTTCAACTATGTCATCTGCAGAGGACTGTGATCATCAGATGCCCATGATATAATGGCAAATCTCAGTTTTGACATTACTCCCATTCCATGTTGGTCCTATACCATTACTGAGAAAACAGGAGTCCACTTACAGTTCCTATGATTCACGTATGCAAAAGGAATAGCCTATAGATCAGGTTAGTCAACCTGTGGTCCTCCAGATGTTCATGGACTACAATTCCCATGAGCCCCTGCCAGCAAACGGAATTGTAGTCCATGAACATCTGGAGGACCACAGGTTGACTACCCCTGCTATAGATCATCTGATTCTCTTTGCACTTATAGTGTAACTGAGGTATTCCTGTTGCCCATATGAAATATGGGTCTGTTCTGATGTCAGTTTTTGGGGAGAAAAATCAACAAAAGAGATCAGGGCTTTCATCTGCCTACCCATTTAATTCATGGGGAAAGTAATAAGCAAACAAGGTAGGATAATTGTAATATTTGTGCCAGTTATTTAATTCTTTTCCACAATGCAGTAAAATGAAGAGAAATTGCCATATAGGGGTATGCAAACGTCTGTTTCACAACCCAGCTGAGCTTGCCTCCCCCAGGAACAGTGACAAGCTTATGCGCTGTCTCTTGGTACAACTGCGCATAAACTTAATAAATCTGAATCTTATCTGAATCTGCAACATTCAGTGGGATCTCAGGGAATGCTTGTCAGTCCAAATAGCCTGCAAAATCTCAGATAGGTTTGGAACAGCAGCTCCCAAATTTTCCAGCCATGACACGGGAGGGTGATTTATTCTCCCTTGTGCTCTTCATTGTGTTTCATTTTCAGCGTGCCACTTCTCCTTTGCTTCGGTTGTGTCAAGATGACACTGACCAATTTGGAGCAACGTAACTTGAGCTAGTACACATTAATACCAAGTCTAATCAAAACGTGCTGCGATATTTGTCTCTTTCTCAAACTGCTGTCTCTCAACATCTTAAATTCTTTCTAAAAATATAATTTTATTTTTATTCCATTTTTTAAATAAACAAGTGTTTTCCATAGAGCTGTATAGTTTTTGGTTGTTTTACAAAGCCCAGTTTGAATGTTGTAATTACCATGTCTTCTTTGACTGGCTCCTGTTACCTATGGAAATGTTAGTTTCTTTTCAGGTGATACTTCCCAGGAAATCTCAAATTAGGAAGAGTTTCAGGCCTTGCCACTCTTCCTGTATAGAAAAAAAAAGGAATGAGTGGCCAAGGTAATATTTGTAGTTATTCAGATTATATTTCTAAAAGCAGTAACAGTTAAGGTGCTTCATATTTCCAGGCTCTGATGTTGAAGAGTAGATTAAAACATCACATAGCATAATGGCAACAGGAAACTCTTGCATGTGGATATGCATTAAGAGTACTTATAGGCATGGTGCTGCTGACATGAATGAGACATTATTGAAAGAAGATAGTGTCTAACTCTGCAGGAAAAAATATATAATTTTGGACCTTGGGGGCCCATCTGTGCTTTTAAAGTCCACTCCAAAATACAAAGAATTGCCCTCTGGGAGAAACAGGCTCAGAATGGTCATTGCGTATGGGATACCTGATTTCCCCCTTCCCAGAAAGACAAGGAGCTGCTTATGGTATTTAACCCATGAGAGGCCTCCAGCCCCTGGGAATGGAAAGTCAGAGGCACCAGGATGAAAAAATGCCCCCCTCCTCTTGCCTCCTGTGCCCTAATGGCTAAGCGAGACTGTCAGGCCAACTTAAATGGGCAAGTCACAGGAGCTGCTTCACCCACCACCAATACTACAGTGCTGGATTTGAGGGTGCCCAATTGAAAGGCTAGTTTGTTTTATATTTTTGTAAAATTGCTTTCTTCAGTTGCTCAAAGACAGCTGAATTAATGGTGGGGAAGGATTATGGCAATAAATTCAACCTAAAATATGCATATGAACATATGCAAGGACCTATGGATTTATAGGTCTTTAAGCAAGATGGGAAACACGGCTTCTTCGGGATCCAGATTGAACAGAAGGAGCTATTTTAAATTTATTTTCAAAACTTATATCACAGCTCCCCTGGATCACAGGGATCAGGGCAGCTCAGAACATCTAACAATCAATCTCTAAATGAATTGAGAACATAGAAAAAATAACAAAGCTGTAAAATAACATCCTAGCTCAGGCATCCTAGCTCAGGAATAAAACATAATCATTTGGCATACAGTAACCAATACTGGTAGAACAACTCTGTTCTCATCAGCCACCTTTAGGCCAGGCACTACCAGCAAGCCATGTTTTAAAAAAACACAACTACTAGATGGTAGAAAACTGACCTCAACATTCCTCAACAGAAAGTGTGGTGGAACTCCATCTTATAGGCCTTACAGAATCTAGAAAGTTCCCTTGAGCCTGGATGTCGCCTGGCAGAGAATTCCATCAGGAAGGGCCCACTACAGAAAAAGCTCTTCTTTTCGTTGAGAACAATCAGCTACCTTTAGGCCAGGCACTACCAGCAAACCATGTGAGAAACAAGAGAACATTACTGGGAGGACGCATAGATCGAGGTGGTCCCATATGTATGAAGGTTCAAGACCATTTAGGGCTTTAAAGGTAAAAACCAGCACCCTGAATTTGATTCAGAAACCAATACAGAACAAGTGTTGCTGCTTAAGTACAGGTTGAATACAGGATTACTGTAATGTATTGGTCAACAACATAACAGCTGTATTCTGCATAACCTGAATTTTCTGAAGCAGCCTTTTGGGCAGCCCTGCATAGTGCAAGATGTAGTATTTTGACCTGGAGGCAACCGTGGCATGTATTACTGTGGCCAGTACTAACTAAGGCTGATAGGCAGACAGCTGATGAGCTCAGCAAAGATAGAAAGATTCCTAACTTGCCATGAAAGACTCTTGTTTCGTCAGAATCAGTGAGGCATTCAGCCAAACCCCATAAAGGGCAGCTCTGCACCTGCACGTTTGCCGGCACCGGCGCCTCCCCCCGTAGCGCGGCGCTCGCGCCACCGGGAGGCAGCTGATCGCTCCCAGCACAGCGAGCACGTGCTGCAGGGGGGGAGAGAGGCACGCCTGCTGGTGCGCTGGTGCCAGCACCTCCCTCCCCCCACCATGGCCCAGTACCGAGGCCTCCACAGCCTGGTACTGGGCTACGGCCCGGTGGTTGGGGAACACTGGTCTAGATAGTGGAACAAATTAGTGGAGTGATACTTTTGGGAAATACCCAAATGGCAGAGTGACTTTGCATGTATGAAGAGTCATTTTTACATAGATGCATATATTTTAATGGGATTTTCATGGAAAACAATGTAAGTGATATATTTTCTGTCCATGCAAGCAAATGTTTGTATTTTTTTATTGGTTTAATGTTTGAATACATTTTACAAAGGCCAATGGTTTCCCTCAGGAGTGAAGAACAAATTAGAAAAGAAGGCACAATGTTTGTGATCAGACCTCTTGTGCTTTTATTTTTATAAGAGCACTATGGTGTGATAGAGATGGACTCCAGGGAATGGTAGAGATTAGGAAGGCCAGGAGGATCATTGTCCATGGGGTCGTGATGGGTCGGACACAACTTCGCAACAAATGGTGTGATACCTGCAAGTATTCCCCCAAGGGCAAATAGCACTAGGTTGTGATTTAAATAAAGACATCTCAGTGGAAGAGGTCAAAATATTTCCCTCAGCACCATCATTTTGACCCTCTGGCAGCTGCTGTAACTTTTTTTAAAAGACAGGAGATTTGATCTGGGATCTCTCATACTATCTTACCTCGTTTGGCTCCGAGATTTACTAGACCCAAAAGCTGCTTTCAGTTTGATGTAGTTAATTTTATTGCTTCATTCATTTAAGTAGGACTACGGAAAACTAGAATGTCGTAAGTGAACTTTTCCACCACAGTGGGGAATCTTTCCCCCCCCCTGCCACCTTGTGGCACAGTAGCAATAAGGATTCCTGTTGCTCTACAGAAATAATCTGTACATAGGCAAAGTTGTTATATGTAGAGACTAAGTGGCCATGGGGTGAGTTAACACACAGGAAAAAAGGCTTTTCTGTTTATAGGGCTACCCTGGAAAAGCAGACCGGCAAGCAGCACTTATAAACAGTGGCTGAGCACAGACTGCGTTCCCTCTGAAAGCTTTTCATTCCTTCTGTTGAATCAGTCACAATCTCTTGCTTTAGGTCACCACAGTTAGTGATCTTTGGCAGGAGTCTTCTTCCATTTTTGGTAATGGCGGCCTGATTCTTTCTGGACATATTTTCTTCTTCAGTCTGCTATTATCTCTCAAATGTGTTTCATGTTATCATTGTCAGATGCTTCTTCTCACAGTTTCCCAAGAAACAAACAGTAAAAGAAAAGAAAAGCCATGCATGGAATTGAAAGTCATATGGTTATGATTTGAGAATGTCAAGCATGGGTGTTTTTTATTTTATTTTATTTTTTTAAAGTCTTGTACCTTTTACTTTGGGCAGCAAACTTGCTCCAGAGACATCAAAGGGAATGTGTGCTGGATCAAGGTGATTTCTCCCCCCCCCCCCAACATATACACATGCCCCATATCATTGCCATCTGTAGTGCTTATGATTAGAGGCAGACGTTCCAGACACCTCAGAGTCCTCCATAAGCAGCAGATCTTTAACGGGATCCATCCCAACTGAGTGACACTAAACAGACAGCCAGAGGGGAGTTGAAAGGGGAGGGCAGGAGTCCTCTGGTGTTCTCTTCTCTCACAAGCTAGGCTTTATAACAAACTTTTACTAATGCCAGTTTTTATGTTGCCCAGAGGCCCTGTCTTTTGGCTTTCCCGACTCCTTTCATTAGCACAGGGGATGCCTAGAGCCTAACAAATGCTGTCATTGATCCTCTTGTAGCGGCACACGGTGTGTGCGGCATTCAGGTCACAGACCACTCGTCTTTAAAGCCGCTCCACTTCACACTCCTTGTCAGCTGTGTACTGCCAGCTTCCAGAGGCTGACACAATTCCCTTCTCCAATCTGATTCTTGGCTGTCTGCAGCTAACTATGCTGAATTCCCCTTGGACAATCCCAGTGGTAGAAATATTAACACTTGTTTACTGGCCCTGTTGACATAAGAATTCTGCAAATGGCAAATCACACTGATAGCAGTGTTCCATTACAAGCTGTACTACTGCTGCCCTTTCCCTTCTCCCTTGTCTTCTTTCTCTGCAGTTGGGATTATTTAACTGCACCCAAGCAGAGCTCAGTTGCTGTGGCCTGGAGGCAGGCAATACTTTTCAAGAGTCTTGAAAAGGTGATGATAGTAGCATTGTCTCCTGTAATGGACATACAGAATTCCTTTGTCCAGCTACCATCTCTGGTTAAACACATTTTGCAGGTTTTCAGAGTAGTAAAAACCCCAGAGTAATGACCATGTGCCAGCAGGAATAAGGCATTCATAAATCTCTGTTTAAAAAATTAACAGCCTCGAAAATCTGAAATTTAAATATATAGTTCTCCTTGTCCCTCTCTTTAAAACCAACAAAGTTTTAGTCTACATATAAGCTTTCGTGTTGGTCTTAAAGGTGCCTCTGGACTGAAACTGTGTTCTACCACTGAAATCATTAGACTTACTTCCAAGTGTGTTCAGTTTAATTTAATTTCAATTGCAGCAGTTCAGTTTAAATATAGCTAGAATTAATGGTGGTGCTGTGTACAACATACAATCAGATGGTGTATGGATATATCGATATAGAACAAAGGCCACGGGGCTTAAATTTTGTTCTGCTGCTTCAGACCAACATGGCTACCTACCTGTATATAGATATAGTTAAAGTAACACGGGGAATATCTTTTCTTAAGATAAGCACAAAATAATACGCCATGCAGGGCAAGAATGCTGCCTTACCACAGTGTGATGCAATGATTGGAGGAAAATCTGGAGTGATTTTAGGTCTTTCATTTCTTCTCAGCCTAAGCTATCTGACAGGATTGTTGTAAAGAGAAAACAAGTTAGAGGAGAACTATATATGCCACCTTGAGGTCCTTGGGGAAAAGGCAGAGTAAAAGTATAATAAATAGAATAACAAATATCAATTTATTGGTAAGTCCTGCAGTGGGATTTTTCAAGTGCCAGAATTTTTATATTTTATACTTTACTCTTTTTATCCTGCTAGAGGGTCAGGATGATGTGTCAATAAAACCCACACACACACACACACAAAGCAGCAAATCTTCAAGACACAATAAAAATACAAAGCATAGCCAGAAAACAACTCAAGAAAAAACTGTTCAAATATCGTCTGAAAAAGGATTGCTTTCATCTTTTTGCTGATAGCAGGTCTTGGTCAGGTAGCCCTTTAAATGTTACCTTGTCCACCAGAAGAGCAACGTTTGGATGTTCACTTGATTAGATGGAAAGACAAAAGTGAAAGGGGACTTTTATCTTATCGGCTTTTTCTCTCATTTTCCCCATAGGGAGTAATTTTAATTTTAGATACACCTGAAGAACATCTTTGAATCTAGTGGAGTGTTTCCCTCTCCCTCTCACTTCCCCCTTTTATATTCCTATCATAGGAACATTAGATTTTTCTTCTTTGGACAACCCTGCTTCAGTTTGGGACTTTTCCTTGAATGACTACAGAGTTTTACAATGCTTGACTTAGAGAATGAAGTGGCTTTTGAGAAAGTTAATGTTCTGCTTGGACTGTGCTTAACCAGATACTAGGAACATGAAACAGACAAGATTCAGATTTTCTCAAACTTGCTACTTGGTAGGCCATACAAGCCCTTTGGCTGGGCGCAGAATATTTTGTACATATGCAGCCTGGTTCCTTGCTGAGTTTGCATCAGCAAAATTGAGCTATTTGTGAACACGACCTGAGCCACTCCCTCCCTCAGGGGCCTTAGCATGCTTTCCTCTCAGAACTCTTAGCACTAGCAGGCCTAAAAACCAGGGATGTAAATTGGAGGCTGCAGCTTTGCTTAGATTGAATCTTTTAATTAAGAAAAAAGAGCACCCCAAATGAATTCTGTGCTTCAGGGCAGTGGTTTTAAGTGAAGTCCTCATCCTAATCTCTGTCTCCTAGTTATTATCCTCTGTTTTTTAAAAATAGAGTTTTTATGGTGCTCTAATACTTAAACAAGTGACTGTATAAAATGGGACTGACAACTTAATTTTTAAAATAATTAATATTCTGCTCATTGTGATAGCATCTTTATTTCATAGCTGCTCAGAGCTAAAGCAAGGTGGGGGGAAGCCCTACAGGTTTAACTCAATGTACAGAATGTTTCACTGCTACCACGCCTATGTTAAAGAAATTATAAGAAGTGTCGTGAAATAAGTCAATGTGTTTTAATGAACAAAATCAAGTATTTCAGTTTAAGGTATACCTGAGCAGTTCCAATTATTCTTATTTTGTGGCTTTTGTCATTATGTCATGCACTACCCATTATACTACTATCCACGTTTATTGGATCCTTTTCATGTGATTGTTTCTATTCTGCTGCTTTTGGTTATTGCCTCATCCCATCCCACCCTTTGCTGCTTTCTTTTTCCTAGATATTCCTAGAGCAAATGAGTAGGCTACGCCATCGCTGTTACAATTATTGTAAATCATTGGTTTTTATTGTCATTTTATGGTTTTAGGGGACGGGTTTATGTAAGCCGCCTCGAGCCTTCGGGGGGTGGCGGGGTATAAATATAAATATAATAAATATATAATAATAATAATAATATTCCAAAGTGAGTCAATTAGGGTTCATATATTAAATGGAATGGGATAGGTATGTTTCACAGCCAGCCAGATTTAGATATATAAGGACTTTACTGAGGGGAGTTGTTTCTTGATTAGTCATGAGAGTGATCCTACCCCATCAGTGTCTGTATCATCACAGTGCTATGTAGCTAATCAGAGCTGGCTTCATAAACCGATTATGCACAGCCGTGGCCATATTGGGCCGCCGGTAGTTTCTTGTCATGGGGCAGCATGCCCCACTGGTTCCCATGTACACATGGGGGATGAAATCCCCCAGTGCACACAGTCCACACGCACAACTCCATGGCGAGCGGTGCGTGGTCCCACTGCAGGATGGTGTGATAGCAGCATCCCACCATTGTGAGTGGTGTAGAAATGCTCCGTTCAGCTCCTCAGCACCACGAAGCCAAATGGGGCATTTTGTGTCCCTGCGGGGACACTATAGGTGGGGGAAGGGGGCCTTCGAGTCCTGGCTCTTCCCGGCTGGGCCTCTGATGGTCTCCGCAGGAAGAAGGGAATGGGGAAAAATTAGCATTCCCTTGCTGTGGGCCATCAGAGGCCTAAAGCGAGCCAGGGGGCCTGGGCGGGGAGGGGGCCTGGGTGGCGCCAGTGTCATGGATAAGCAAGGATTAACCCCACTGTCTTACAGGTACCAGCTCACCCTTCCCTGCCCATGCATAAGCAGTCATAGTGAAGTTGTTGAGATCAAGTAAGGTAGAGGAGTAAACGAACACTTTTTAAGCCTTGCTGTGTTTTTCAGTGCTGCTGGCAGTATTTGTGAAAAAAATGTGAATAAATCTTGCTCAGCCCTCCATTGGATGTATGAAGGAATAGATAAGTGATTATATTTTTAAAATAATTATTTGATATACCCATTAAGAAGAAACTCCAATATTTCAGTATTTTAATTAATCTTTATGCCTAGGTTATTTCCAGTTTATACATGGTAGCCCATTTATTTGAGTACATAACTATGTTTCATCTTCCTGGTGTCTTCTCTGGGTCTGCCACAAGGACTTCTGATGAGATATGCCACATAAGTTTTGTGACTGGCACTCAGTTCCCTGGTATGCAAGGGACCATAGACAGAGGGTGTTTAAGCCTTGCCCATCTGTACTGATTTCTTGACATGAAATGGCCCCAGGGAGCTGCTGTATACTCTACTGAAAAGCCAACATGTATGTGGCCATCAGTGCATGTAAGTTTCCTTGGGGTTCATAAATAACCCTGTGGCAAGCAATGAACCAAAACATATTAAAACATTCTTGTTCTATCTCACACTAATGGCAGTAGATGCAAAAAAAAAAAGCCTTTCAAGCTATGGCCATGCTTGGAAGGCTTGTGCATATGATGTTTACTGATTTGCAAATTTGTGTTCAAAATAGTAGTGTGTTCCAGCAGTAAAGTGTTTCCCTTCTGAATTGTTGTCCAGCCAACTCAGAGTGTGTAAGATGTAAATTAAGGCTGAAGTCAAACATAATACAAACAGAGGGTTTGCAACACATTCTTCAGCAGTTCTGTCTTCCCAACTAACATCTCAGATGAATGGAACAGCAAAGTGGACGCTATTTCAAGTTCCTCATTGTTTTTGACCCTCTCTGCTAGTTGTCTGCATTGCTCATACAGAACTGTCACCTCCGACTGGGTAAAGTTAAAGTGCCAGATATTTTAGAAAACAGATACTTGCACCACTTCTGCCTCAGGCACACATGGGTGTAGTTTATTTTGTTAACTTTCCTGAGCCAGAGAGTTCAGCTGCAGAAGTAAGTTAGCATGAGATCAATTAGTGAGGAGGAGCAATAATGAAGGTGTTGAAGCATCAATCAGAATAGTTTGATCAACAATTATGAAGGTGGATTCATAGCACAGTGAGCATCTTACATTTCATTTGTCCTTGACCGGAGTTTGCAATGTTGGCACCACACAAGTTAAATACTGATGGAATAACCTTCAGCTATATCCCAATTATGGTATATTCAGGAATTTATTTTTTAAAAGCTGCTTTGAAATAACATGTTCATACAATACCCCCTTTGGCAGATCTGATCTCCAGTGGTCTTTTTGACCTTGACATCCTCAGGTGATTCATACTACCTGACATGGATGAACCGTTTCTAACAGATTTCTGCCCAAGTCCTTGGCATTAAAAAAAAAATTTCCATTCATTTTGAAGAGGAGAGGGTACATTTAGATTTATTTGGCACACTCACTGACAGCAAGAGTTCTGGGGAGTCTCCTAAATCACCTGTGTACCATGTTAATTATTGCAGCATGTGATGGGGAGTGTCATTATGCAACATTGATGCCACCTGGCATTTTGAATAGCAATACCAGTTAAATTATTTAGCAGATCTCTGTGTGCTTTTCTCTTGCATTGGTTTGTTGTGGTAATCTATGATGGAATTGAATATATATCAAAATCACAATATGCTTCTAGTTCCGTATTTCAGTCCAGGAGAAGTTGAAACAGTATTGAAGTATTGGACAGTGCTGCAGTAAGTCCATGATAATAAGCCAAATATGAGAACATTCCCCTCCCTTGACTTTAACCTGAACCTTACGTGTTTTCCTTGTGTGTGGTCCTCCGCCCCCCCCCCCCTTTGGAAGATGTAGGCATAATTTCACAAGATGTTTTGGATATATGAAAGTTTTAGAAAGAACAATGTTGGGGTGGATTTTTTTTACAACGTTTGATAAATCTAAGGAATTTTTGGGAGGGGGAATATTTTAAAATAAAACTTGGCAAAGAAAGTCCACCTCTATTTTATTAATCTTGGATAAAGGAACTGGAAGCCTTTGAAGATCTTAGAGATGATTTAGTATCTAATTCTGGAGTCTCCTATCATAGATTTTTGACATATTCAGCAGTTCTTGAGGGTGCAATGAATGGTTTTTCAAATTTGTCATAATGTACCAAAGAAGGTCAAAATACATGGCTTAAATAGCTACTTTCTACTGGCTAAATTATATGTGCTGTATGATATCTATAACTCAAGAATAACAAGTTTCCCAATGTTGGAGGGGAGGGGACTAGTAATAGAGCAGCAGCAGGGTGGGTAGTGGTTGATGGGCAGTGGCATCACATTATGTTGCAACCTTAGTTCTGGCTAGGAACTCGAAAGGAGATCATCATATTTGGTAACATTTGTGGAATTTCTGAGATCTCTATAGTTTTTGCCATAGACCTTTTTTTAAAACTTGTATTATGCAATCCTGTGATGTCACTTCCAGTTAAAAAGCCAGAAGTGATGTGACATCATGCAATGTAGTTTCGCCAGGTTTCTGCCCCCCTACTCACCTACTGGTTGCAAGCACTGGACTTGTAACTCTATATACCCCTGTGTAATTGGTTTGGGGGGAAAATTAATTGTCTGCAAATGTGAAAATTAAGGGAAAAGAGGAGAACTAAATATGTGAACAAGCAAGCACAGTGATATATATAGGGCCTGAGTGATATGAACTCTTATCTCATTTAGCAGGTTTTGGATTTCACACTTTCTTGGAGTTCAACTATGTAGTCTCTGGGATATCTGAGATTCAATCTGCTGATGGATTTCTTGATGCAAGCATCAGAAAAGCAGCCTTGGGAAAGTGAGTGATCAGGAGGGAGGCTGCAAGAGGGGAGTTAACTTTCCATGCTATTTTTGTAACAGAAATAATTCATGAGCTGCTATTAGACTAGACAACAAATATACAGCATAATACCAGCTCAGAAGGGGGTTAGGGATATGCCTCAGAAAAACAGCAATTAATTGTCATAAACCCACCTCCATTCAGAGTTCTGGTCTAAATTCCCCCTCCCCTGTGGGGTTGCATTGTAATATTTAAAAATGTGTTAGACAATAGATCCATCCATACAGAGCTATCAAGCTGAGCCTTCAGATTTGGGGAAAACCTAAGGGTAATACCACTCTCAGGAAACATTAAATATTAGCCCGTTGAAAAAGCCACTCTTATGTAGGCACGTAAAATTGTTAAATCTTAATTTGCATGTGCAGTTTTGGTCTTGGTTTATCAAATTGAAGTTAGTTCACTTGGTAATTTATCTTAAAGACTTTATTGGATGCATCTGCCAAACAGTGTATGGCTGGTCACAACATGCTGGGAAATTACACAGTGGAAGAATTGGCGTTTACTACCTGCCCAGAGTACCAGCTTTAAATTTGGCATTTTTCCTGCAGTTAATGGCATTGATATTGAATGTAATTGTATAACTGTTGGGCTACTAAGTTTGGAAGTGTATGTGTGTGATAGAGAGAAAAAACAAAATTTCCACTGGATAAACAAGATACTGCTCTTTAAACTACATACTCGCATATAAGCCGTGGCACTTAATTTTACCACAAAATCTGGGCAAACTAATTGACTCGCATATAAGCCGAGAGTGGGACATGCAGCAGGCTACTGGTAAACTTGCAGGGTGGCCTAAGTGCTTAATCCATGCTCAGTCATCACAGGCTTTCCCATCCAGCCTCCCTCCCAACAAATACAGAAAAGTCAAGAGGATGAATAGTTGCTGGTTTCAAAGCGGCTTACAATTGCCTTCACATCCTCTCTTGATGCCAGACATCCTGAGAGAGCACTGACAGAACTGCTCTGTGAGAACAGCTCTGGCAGGAGAACCAAACAGTGTCTCCCAGGCCAGCAAACCAGAGCAGAACAATAGTACCCAAAGTTGGCAACCTACTATAACAAGTACAACAGCTACCAACTTGGGGGCTACAGTGCCCCCCAGAACAATGAAAGAAAGAACTGTAAAAATCAACTTTTAAAAGAAACACAACCCCAAGAAGAAAAGGCAAACAATGCTGGCCCAGATGTTCCTTTCCAAAATTGGTAAGAATTTGTACTTCTAAAAAGCCTGCAAGGCAGAGGTCTTCTGCCAGGCCTTTGGTTGAGGCCAGGCTGAGGGGATATCATGAGCCCTACCTCCTTAACTATTCTCCATAACCCTTATCTGGGTAGCATTTATTTTCTATTGGATGTTGGCAGCCAGGCGTAGGGTTAGGTGGGCAAAGGGTGGGGGGGTGAGAGGTTTAAATTGTTTTATTGCATTATGTTTTGTTGTTTTTAAATCCTGTATCAGTAATTTGATGTTAACCACTATGAGCTGTCTGGCCAGGAACCTTGGCCTACAAGTACAAACAAACAAACAAACAGTTTAAAATCATTTTGTGGAACAAGTGAGCTCATGTCAAAAAGTGTGTGCTAGCTTCATGAGGGGAAACCTGGGTGTAAACTGCATGGAGCTTTTATTCCAAACCCAGATTGATTCAGTCTCTGCTGTCTACACAGAATGCTATTTCCGTTTTGATTTGGGGCGACTTAAATTCTCCTTCTGCAACAAGCAGGATTGATCCGGAGTGACCCTACCTTTATTGTGTGATATCTTAGAGTGCTTTTAAACCTCAATATTTTAAGATTTAGATTGAGAAAGCAGGCTGTTTTGAATCTGGGCTCTCCTCCATGGTAGAGACGCCCTGATTGGCCAAAGGTGCCCATGTGACAAGCTTGCCTTAAAGGAGAGGCCCCTAATTTCTCTCAACTTCTGTCAGTTTTGGATTTTTTTCTCCCTTCTCTGCTGTTTTCCAATCCTCTCTCCCACCCTTCAAGAAAAGAAAGAAAGAGGCTGTGATTGGCTCCCCTCCCCTTCTGAACTACCCTAACCACGTGCAGAACACTTTTCTGTTTCAATGGGTGGGAGGGAGATGAAGATCCGAGTTCAAATCGATCTGAATTCAACAGGATTGACAATGGAATAAACAAAGTAAGTGCAAACTCTGCCCTGAATGTCAGCATGAGGCATGTACACAACTATGCTTCCCAACTATATTCTGCACAATTGTGCTACTTCTGGGATTTCTTAAAGCCTGAAGTATGTTTCAGGGGATTCTCAGCAGTAAACATGTTTAAAATTAGTCTAGCATAAAACTGGGTTTCTCTTGGTCTTGTTCAACACTGATTGCTGTACCACACTGATAGAGGTCGGTCTCTTTGGTCACCATTTATTGACTAAGGCTGGTCTAATGTAAGGACCAGTCCTATCAGTACATGGCAAAGTAGATTAATCTTTTCAATATATTACTTGGGTGTGTTCTTTCCTTGTTATCTTGACATTTACTGAATGATAATCTAGAAAATAATAATCGCGCCATTAAGTATATTTAATGGGTTTAGGGATTGGGGGGTGGGAATCCCTATATGCCATATGGTCATAATACATAAAGTGGTTGGTGTGATTTATTAAATAATGGTACTTTAAATATTTATAAAGGCATTATTGATTAGATGTGTGTATATATTTGTAATGTACTTCTACTGAAAAGCAGTAATCAATCAACTCTCTTCAAAATGGAGTAATGACAGAAGAAAAAATTCTGTCTTTATTCATCAGCAAGTTGCAAGGCAAAATCACATGTGTATTTACAGCATGGATAATTAAAGAAGAAGAGCAGGGTTTTTTGTACCCGTTTTTTTACTACCCAAAGGTGTCTCAAAGTGACTTACAATTGCCTACCCTTCCACTCCGCACAACTGACACCCTGTGAGATAGTTGAGGATGAGAGAGCTCTGAGAGGAAAACTGAGAGACAGGAAAACTATGCTATACCAAAGTTTTAGGAGTTTCTGGAGACATGGCCATTTCAGCACCCCTCCCCTCATAGAGGTCAGGAGAGAAGGAATGAGGTTTGCTGCAGCTGGCAGAAGGTGGATAAACTGAAGATACCTTCTTTGCATATAGTGTTGTGAAATGTGGAGATGAAGGCCATATTGGGACCACCACTGGCAAAGAAACAGAAGACAGCAAGGAGCCAGAGAAAAAGGCACCACATGGAGGAATATGTATTGGGGAAGGGTAGAAGCACTGGGCGTTAGAGTGAGGCTTTAGTTCTTTCAGTGGAAGTCTGTCCAATCCATATGCCAAAATACTGTCCAACATGTCCTTCTCTACTTGCTGAGTGTGTCTTCTTTATATGCACCACTCTGCTCTAAAATTATATTGTCATTTTTCACGGAGGCGTCTGGCATTACCGACCTCCCGCCCAAATTAAGTTTCTCGTATAGGAAGGGAATAGCACAGACAGTTAAGTTTTGCTAAACAGCTATTAGAGTATGGAAATTATATATGGAAGCAAATAAATGCTGCCTTCTGTAGTGATTCTTCTCCTCTGCTTTATCTGACAGAGGATCAGAAATTTTAATATTATTTTTAAATGTTTTATAGTACATAGTTTGTATTTGTCTTATCTAAGAATGACTGGCATTACGCTGTATCTACAAAATTCATTCATTAATCCTCTTCTTGCTGTGTCACTGGCTTCTCTACTTCTTTGGACTTCTCGCTCTCCTCTTTTTCCCACTTTCTCAGTGCTGTCCACAATCTCCCTTGGGTCTATTATGGCCTCACAATTGGAAGGAGGAGGGTTTTCAGGGACATACTTCCCTTGAGCAACATGAAAGCTTAGCAAAGCGGAGCTTGAGATATATGCATATGATGCCCCAAGATTCAGAGCTAGGGTAGCCTCACTTAAAACCACTGACACTTCTGCAGCCTACCAATGTCCCACTGGACAGTGGCCACACTGGAATTGGGTGCTGTGGGTGCTGCAGATCCCCTTTGTTTGATGTAAATAAATAAAATTGACCATTTTGTTTTTCCTTATGAAAAGGTCATCCCTAATTATTCCATTTCTGTTTGCAATGTCAAACAACTGCAGCTACACTCAAATGAAAAATGGCCAGCTGAATCTGAAACAATGCAATTTGTTACTGGGGCTGAGGGGCGGAAGTAAAACTGGCAGGTTAACTGGCTGCCACCATTTAAACATCTGACTGGTGAACCCACTGAGAAGTTAGGTTTAAATAGCTGTGAGCTATTAAACTTCTCAGTTTTGCTCCATCTTTTGAAGGTGAGAAAGCAAAATTGACAGGTTAAATGGCTGCCAGCCATTTAAATCTAACAGGTGACTGGCAGATCCACTTAGCTGCAACCTTCAGTTTTGCTCCACCCTTTGAAGCAACCAGGAGGAAACTGGCAGCCATTTAAATCTTCCTGGGCAATCCCTGCTCCCTTTCTCCTAGCCAGAGTATGCCTTGGACAGGAGAAAGAAAGTCCTTTCCTGAGTGATCCCTTTTCTCCTGACCCTGGCAAGCCATAGCTGGGCAAAATGTGGGAACCAAGCTAACTGGACTGGCTCAGTTCAGATGGGGCCCTTTTGGATCAGTTTGGTTCATGGGCCAACTTAAACCTCCTAGGTTCCTGCCCACCCTTAGGAATATACAACTTTGAGAAATGATGCTGTATTGAAATAAGCATGGAATCTAAGTGCTGCTTATATCCTATTCATAAAACAGTGTACCCTACATTATGCTAGCGCCCTACATCTCCACTGCTGGTGATTTTACAGTTTTGTTTTTATTTAACCTGGTGTTACATTTCATTTAAAGTGTTGTGCAAACACTAAAGAAGTAATTGCAAACAATGGGTATATTCTTTCCCTAAGCATATATTTTTTTGATTTTAAGAGTAAGGCCTTTTATTCATTCTTCTGATGTAACATCATAGTACATTTTAAAACAGTAGTCTTAAAACTTGCATTTTAATAAGATGGACATTAGATTACAGTTAGTGGCTTGACAGCCAGGCATCCCCTATAATCAAAAACATCACCCCAAATATATGACTGGCACAAAGTCACCCAGCAAGTTTCCGTGGCAGAGTGGGTATTAAAATCTAGTCTCTAGTTTGACATTTCAATCAGTTATGAACATGTTCCTGCAGATTCAAACATGCAGGAGCCTTTCTGAATCTTGTCTTGACCCATAAATCAGGATCTGTTCACTGATAAATGGTAAATACTGTTTTGAATGATACCACTTTGTAGTTCTTGTAGGATGTGCTCTGATTGAATGCTCATCAGATAGGTAGATGGGTACATAGACTGATGGACAAATGGAAGAATGGATCTAGGCTACCTAGTTTTGCCAGTAATGTGCAGATTTTCTACATGAGTGATGTGTGTATGTATTTGTGTGTAAATATCTGTGGAGGTTTTCAACCTCATTTGTCATTTATGTAGACCGATTTTGAGTGTTTAGATATTGCTTTGATAGGAAATCAACTGGTTAAATTGAGGTTGTGGTGAAAGATAACTATCACTTCTAAAAGGAAGGTTTCCCTGGCTTTTGTGTGATCATTAATATCTTCATGAAGAAGCAAAAACCGTAAACAAAATGTGAGATATAAATGGAATAAACTTTATGCAATTTGTTTTTTAATACTTGCTTTCAGACAAAGTATTACAGAGAAGCACAATGATAGGAGGTGGCAAGATAGAATATATATAAAACTGGGCAAAGAAAAAAAGAGAGAGGATTTTTATACAAAAGTTTTGCCTGCATTCTTATTTGAAATGAATTCAATCAGTCAAACAATATTAATATAGTGCTAATATTTCTTTGCGAAAATGGATAGGAATAAAGATTTAATGTTCTACATTGAGCAAAGAATCTGTTGCTCTTCATGCAGTGCTGAAATAAAATGGAAACAAATGAGCCAGCTCAAGTTATGTCCCTCCGTGGTTTTTAGGGCACATGCAGTTTTATGATATGCACAGAAGAATTTTTGAATTGCTATAGCGGGTTTTTAGAAAAGAAGAAATGTTTTTTCCAGTACAAATATGAGATGAAAATATTGCATGCAATTGTTTAAGATACATTGCATCAGACCACCATTCTAGGGGATGAAATATGAAAGTATCAATGGTGGTCAGTATAATGATGCTAAGTCTAGAACAGTCTGTTTTGTTTTTTAAAAAACAAAGTTTCAGAAAGACATTTGCTTTTTCAATTTGTGATTAGTTTACAAAAGATATATGATTAGAATTGCTGTTGCAAAGCTCTGTTGTTTTTCTAAGGAAGGGAGAAATACATGAGGTGGGTTTTGGTCAAATTAAAAGAAGAAAAATGCTGAAATAAAACCCCTTTTGTGGAATGATTCCTACAAACTCGGAACATCAATTTGGGAATTCTACTCACCAGAAAACTGGGGTAAGCATGTAGTATGGAAAAGGTCAGTGTTGAATATCAGAAAGTAAAAATATCCTGTGATCCTTCATGTTCCTTCCACAGACTTAGGGTTATAAGGGTCAAAACAGTACTGGGGATTGTACCTGAAAAGGAATTAGACCCCATGGAAATCTTTTTTAATTCAGGTTTGTTGAAGTGTTTGAGAAATTCAGGTTAACAATGTAGCCATTGCATTCTGAATTTCTAAAGCCTTTTCAGAGGCAGCATCACATACAAATATAGACCTCTGTTAAATGGAGGCCTCCTTGAATGGAAGCCTTCTGGATCTCCCCATCTTTGGATGTTAGCCAGGAACAGGGCTGATAGTGGCCCCATGTTTTCAGAATTTCTTCCTCATGTCTGCAAACTTGATACCTGCGTTGGCTAGTATGATGCTTCAGGTGACAGCTTATTTGTTCACTCAAGTTCATGTCTAAATTTAATATTACAGGAGGCTTATATTGTTTAATTATTAGCAGGTTTTATACTTTTATTGCTTTAACTGCTGGATAGGATTTTAATTTTTTTCACTGGATCACTGTTGTTTGTAATCAGTTTTGTTAATTTTACTCAGATTTGTATTCATACTGAATGTTTAGAAGTTCATAATAACAGTTTCAACAACACGAATGTTATCAGTCATCCGAACCTTGGCATGAAATAGTGTTTCTGTAAAGTAATCATGAAGAAATGTCAGATACAGTGATGTTCTGCTGAGTAAGCAACAAAAGAGCATCTCCAAAAGGGAAGTATAAGTATCTGGTAAACTCTGGTCTGTATCTGATTAAGCTGAATTAATTTTTTCCAGAAACTTCTCGGTTGTTCAGAGATCACCTGTGGGAATATTTAGGTGGAAAAGAACCTAGTTGCATGTTGTTGTTGTTAAATCAGGATCCAGGTTGGTAACAGAAACTATCTAATTTAAATTCTAATTGTTTATCAAAAGTTCAGTTGTATAATAGCTTCCATTAAAGCCTATAAACTGTTGTTTTCATTGAGTGATTAGTTCTACTGTACTGAAATAGCAAAAGAACCATACCAAAGGCTGTTGGGTTGATCCCATAACATGAAAGTGACATCCAAAACTGGTGCTGTAGTAATTTTCACTATGATTTCTACATAACAATCATGGGATAGCAATGCTAGAATTCATTTCTGATTAAATTATACATTAAAAGGGTGGATCAGATAGCAAGTTAAAAACCTGGTATGAGTAGAAGCTCTTGGTTCAAGACCATTAGACAACTAATCAAGTTATTTATAAGGTGCTGGAATACTCTAGAATTCCTTGTTGGATGACAGTAACTAATTTATGAGAACTACTCTGGGATAACTGTTGCATTAACAATAGCCCGTTACCCTACCCTAACATGGCTTTTTATCCAAGATATAAAGCCAAACCTGAGTAAGAAGCAGCCATGAGATTTGTATCTTTAGAGAGCCATTTCTATCACAGTGCTGCTGAGCTAGGCTGGGAAGAAGACTGTTCTTTAAATGCATGCCACTTTAAAGAAGCACCGGGGGCTTCTGCTGCTGAATCAATGAACTTCTCATTATTCGTAACAAGTGGAGTGTTGAGCACATTAAGAGTTGCCTATGGCAAGTTCTTAAACCATAAACAACCAGGATAAAATACCATAACCAACACAACTGTCACTGTACACGAACTGAGATTCTTTTTTTTGCAGTCTCTGGACAGAGTAGAAAATAGAAAGACAGTCTTCTTTCTTGCTGAAATTTCCTAACTAGGAAAAAGATTAGAACAGGGATTCGCAACCCATGTTCCAGTGCCCACTGATGTGCCATTGGTGCACCTGAGTTGCACTGTGGTGTACTGGGAATTTTTTTTTAAATATTTAATTTTGTTTTAAAACCTCCCTTATATGTCATCGCCCCCCCCCACCCAAAAAAAAAAGGTTACAGCAACATCAGTGAAACAAAAGACACTGTGGCATGTCTGGCAAAAAACAATCAAAAAAGATTTTTTAAACATGCGTTTAAAAGTTGTCTTCTTTATTCCAATTTGTGACAAGGTTCTGGTACTGAATACCTTGTTTCACATTCCATTTTTCACAGTGTATTACATCAGCACAGACTACAAGTCTAACTTCCAAGCAGTATAGAAACCTGCAATGTATGGATCCAGTCTTCTTCTGTTGCATTATTACTTGCTCCCTTCCAAAGGGCCAGTGATGGGCCTGGAGGGGGTGGGGGAAGTAAGGGGCCCCAGTCATTCAAACCTTAGCCAGCTGAGGCTCCTGCCACTTCATTGACCTGTGTTGTTGTTGGCAGCAGGAGTTGAGTGAGGTCAGTCCTTCCTTGGGGTTGGAGTCGGTGGGTAGGGGGTTTCTTGCAGGGTTTTTTGTTTAACTTTGGGGAGTGGCAGTGAGGCATTTCACAAGCTCCAGGCATTCGGTGGGAAGGAGGGGGGGGTCTTCTGTGACTAGAACATCCTGTGTTTACAGTGAAATTACTGGTGGGTTTAATATGGACTGGTGATCCCAGGTGTCCTATTTTGTTGTGCCTCATCTGTGGCAGAAAACCTACTAATGCAGCAATGGTTCCACCTGGGTGATGTCTCTTCCCAGTGACATGTCGCTTCTGAGGGCATTACAGGGATCTGTGGCCAACTGACAGCACTTTTGCTATGCTTTGAAGCCCCCCAAAAATTTCAAGTGTGCCTCCACAGTCAAAAGCTTGAAAAAGACTGGACTAGAGTTGCCAAAAGTCTTATGAAACAAAGATGTTCTAGACCAGGAATAGTCAAACTGCGGCCCTCCAGATGTCCATGGACTGCAATTCCTATGAGCCCCTGGTTACTTCCTACTTCTTTGGACGTTCGCTGGCAGGGGCTCATGGGAATTGTAGTCCATGGACATCCGGAGGGCCACAGTTTGACTACCCCTGTTCTAGACCATAGTACTGTTCAAGTTATTATGCTAGCATTTGCCACAATACAAATCCTCCTGAATCAAGAAGATCTGCTTTTTCCCCTCTTCTTCTAGTCTTTCTCCCATACAGTCAAGGAATCTACTATTCATCACTGAGAGATCTTCTGGATCCTATTCCTGGCAAGGCAACAGTCAAGATCTTTGTCAGCATCTTTAACACTGTTAATCATTGCTCTACTCAGGGCTCCTTTTAAGATTTGTTTCTTCTTAACTATAGGTCTGAATGGATCAGAGAGCCCTGAATCCTCCTTTTCCTTAATCCTACAAGAATTTATCTCCAAGGTAATCCTATGGGAATCAAGGTCTCATAGCCGCTGTGGGCCCTACAGGCCAAGGCAAGATGATAACATATGTCATACAGCAGGATTATCATATACACTTCCACAGCATGTGCAACATTTCTGCTTTCATTTTTGAGCTATATATGCCGTATTTCCCTTACAGCCAACTGTGTTCACCAGCTCTCCAAATCATGTGCCAGCTAGCTGGGTCGTGGAACACATGATTATTTCATTGTGGTGTACATTAATTAATCCTGAAATCAGATCCTGTGTGACACTCTAAGTTGTGTTGAGTAGCACAGAGTTTAAATATTTTAGTTTTACAACTCTGTTATGCTGGCAGCAAACAATAGCATCTTAGTGAAGTCAGCATATGAACTCTGCTTGTGATGACATCTGGAAGGCTTGTTTTATCTATAAGCACAGTTGTAGACAAATGAAAGCAGACAGATGTAAGGCTGGTGTGGCAACTTTGCCTCCAGCACTCTCTGGCTGTACATTTTCCAGTGTGTCAAGAACAGGGAGCTTTTCTTTCTTTCTTTTTTCTTTCTTTTTTTGGTGGAATAAAAACATCCTATCACATCTGTACAACTACTCTTATGCCTCCTTCTTGGAACTCCGAGGTATGGAATGGCAGATACTGTTCAAAATTTTAACATGAGGCCACATTGCAGAGCATGCTTGGGTTATTCAGCTGAAAGACTTATGGAAGGTACAAAAATACAGTTTTAAATTTGTAATCCTGCTTTCACTGATACAAGAAATGGGTATGGGAAGGATAGGAGTGGTCCTGTTAAAAAAATAATTTGGACAATATCACCTACATCTGATTAGTCAGTAAAATAATACCTCACATTTCTGTGAATAGATCTTCTAGTTCACTTTCTACTTCTGTATTGCTTAGCCAGTGCTGGTGGGAAAGACAGTATCAGAAACCTGAGAGAGTGGAAGGGATTGACCTGCTTGTTTAAAATTGGAAACCAGCAGTCTAAATGTGAAACTTCTGCCCCACAAAAGGTGTTGGGGGATGGCTTGCAAAAGTCATTTGAAGGGACTGTGTTCCTTGTAAAGGCCTTTTTGCTCTCCCTTGAAACCAATAGAGGATGGGAGCAACTTCTTTGGGGGCCCATAGAATTGGACCCCTTTATTCAATCTTTTTGAAATTTGGGTAGGGGGTTCGCACCAGCAGCTATGCTGAATATTTGGTGTCTCTACCTTAAAAAAAAATCCCCCCAGGGCCCCAGATATTTCAGGATTGATTGTCTCATTATACTCTAGGGTAGCGGTCTCCAAACTTTTTAGGGTTGAGAACCGCCTCCAGGGGTGAGGAAGAGCCGGCTGCTCGGGCACCGCGCATGCGCATTAGCGCACCCTAGTGGTAAAAACGTGCATGTGCAGAGCTGCCGCGTATGCGCATTTGTGTCCACTGGCATGCCGGTGCTCGCACCTGCCTCTTCCCCATCCTCTCGCAGCAAAAAGCTAGCCGGGCCGCGAGCGAAGTGGCCGCTATTGCGGCCGCTTCTCTCGTGGCCTGGTGAGCTTCTCGCTGCAGGGGGGGGAGAGGCAGCCATGGCGGCCCATTACCAAGGCCTTCGCAGCCCGATAGCACGCCAAAGACCGGGGATTGACGACCCCTGCCCTAGGGGACCATTAATGATAATGGTCCCCATATAATGGAGGTGAAAAAAATAGGAATTCCTGAATATTTACCATTCTTTATTGAACTGAAAAAATACCTAAGGAGTCTCAAAGTGGCTTCCCACCACCTTCTTTATCTCTCCCCACAACAGGCAGCTTGTGTGGTAGGTGGGGCTGAGGGTTTTGAGGGAACTGTTACTGGTCCAAGGTCAACCAGTTGTCGCATGTGGAGGAGTGAGGAATCAAATCCAGCTCTCCAGGTTAGAATCTACCACTCTTAACCATTATATCATGTTCCTAACCACTATACCACACCATATTTTTCACTTGTGGCTTTTCATTCATTCATTCATTCATTCATTCATTCATTCATTCATTCAATCAATATATATTATTATTGGAATCAGTATAATGGGCTAAAATGTTGGAGGTAATGCCTGAGGAATCTCAGACTCATATAAGCTATGAATGAAGAACTAGCTTTCAAGGTGAACTACCCATGTGACCATAAGAATGCAAGTGGGGATTACACATTTGAATCTAACTCCATAGCAAAATCTCCCAGCATTTGCGAAGCTATCATGTCTGGGAGGAAGCTAAGGGTGTTTGGCATGGGAGGAGCGGACATCAATGTTATCAAACCCTTGAAGCTCCACGGCTGTAATGCCTTTGGCCTTGAGGACAGTGTGGGAATTTCAGCTGTTTCGGTAAGTAGCTTCCTGTTTGAGTCCAGGTTGAGAATATTTCAGGTTGAAAATGTTCAATTTGCTTCTGGGTTCAGGTGTGGATTATTCACATTTCAAAGTCCTTCACAACCTAGGATCCCCATATTAGAGCAGCCTGTCTGAGGTTGTATCCAGATCCCCACATATGTGTTCAGCTTTCACAAAAGCCTATGAGCATGTCTGTTTGAGAGGACTTTTTGTTGATGGTTATTATACTCCCAGATTCCTTGATGCATGTCTGTTGGTTTCATATGAATGACTCTTTTTAAAGGCTCTAGTTGTGTGATCTGAATGTTAAATGTTTTACGTGCTAACCGTTGTTGCTAGCCATACTCAAACTTTACGGAGGGACAATGAGCTATTGAGATTATTATTAATTATTGTAGAACTTCAAGATGCTTGATGCACTTTCTGTAAATCCAAACTTCCCTAATAGCACTTTGCTCAGCTAGCGCCAATCTACTAGCAATTCCCAGCCCCAGAGAAGTGTGCCTGGCCTCAACCCGAGTCAGGGCCTTTGCAGCCCTGGTTCCAGCATGATGGAATGAGCTGCTAGCAGAGATCTGGGCTCTTTCGGAATTGTCAAAGTTCCCAAGGGCCTGTAAAATGGCCCTCTTCCACCAGGCATATGGTTGATGCCAAGGCTAAGCACTTACTGACATCCAAATAGGTCCACCACATCTATTCCTAGGCCTAGTGATGCAGGAGGCTATCTGGCATGTTTAACAATCTTTTAAAATAAATAGGTTTAAATTGTCTATGATTTGATCTGTACTTGGAATTTTAATTGTTGGGACCTGCCTTAAGACTGTGTTAGAGAGGGGCAGATTAGAAATAAAAAAATATGGTGGTGGTGGTGGTGGTAGAAGAAATGTATGTTGTAAAATGAAGACAGTTCTTTTAATGTACCGTGTGTGTGTTTGTGTGCGCACGTGCGTGCACACAGATTATTTCCTTCTGTGAACAGAAGCTAGCTGTTCACAGTGCAGCCTGTGACTACTCTGGAGGCATCAGTGGCAAGAGGTGATGAAACTTGCTGGTGTTTTTAGCAACAGAGAAATCATTATGCTATTAACCTGGGAAATGTGCCGTTGTCCATTTCCTGTTGTGTCCCCACCGCACTACCATCAATCCATATAGAGTGCTTAGCATTCAGAGCCCATGGGCCCCAGATAAGTGCCTTTGTGTATATGAAATGGCACTTTTTTTGTTTTACATGCTGTTATCATGGGCCAGAGGAAGTGACTGTGTAATCGCATCTGTACAGCAAATAACCATTTGTACCTGCAAGGAGCAAATGGGCCCACTCAGATGGATGGATCAGGCTTTAATAGCACTTGAGTGAGTTGAGAGATGGACGTAGATGTACCTGTTACACCAGAGACTTGAGGCCCCTTGTACCTTTGCATGACTTTTCACTTAAAAACTGCTGTTTGTGGTTCAGTGACTCCATCGTTCTATTTGTGTTCCTCTGCCTGCAAGACCTTCGTCTTTTCCTCAGAGTTTCAGTGTCTAAAATTTTAATGCTGTAATGTTGACCCCTTGGTAATGTTCCCGTATTGGAAAGCACATTAGCCTTAACTTGAAAGATGTAGTTTAACAGCCAGCAGTAAATATTTTACCTTGTTCCTTCTGAGCTGGCTTTTTCAAAAACGCTGAAACCAGACCTGAAGTAGCAAATCCCATAAACGGCCTATCGAATGGAATGGTACAGGTGCAAGTGCTACAGGTTTGTGTACTTGTTCACTTTCAACCAATAAAACTTGGGAGGGAACTGCATTAACCATATATACAGCCCTAAATCTGCTTGCAGCTGATCTTCACTAGGACCTTGAGTTTAAGAAGCTTGCTTCATCCCAATATTGTTTGCAGACAAAGGTACCACACTAGGTCAGTGCTACAGGACATACTTGGCATGCAGAATATATTTTGGTTTATTTTTTTATGTTCAGCATTTAAATCCTGGCCTTCTACTGTGAAAGTGAAGGAAGCTCACACAGGACTCCCAGGATGTTTTCTGACAAGGCCCAGACCTACATTTGCTTCTACTCAGCAAGAGTGCTGTAACATATGCCTCCACCCTTACAATATCTGTACATGGGCATGAATTGCTACCTGAGCCAGATACAATTGGACCTAGGCTTGCAAGCCATGTCCCTGTGGTAGGCAGCGTTCCACTTCTCATTGCATGTGTTTGATCTATCGAGAAGCAGAAGAAAAATAGGGGAGGGCCTGATGCCACAAAGGCCATGACTCCAGTTCTGGGTTGGCACCTGGAAGTGATGTTACCATGTTTTTAACACTCTAGGACATTCCCTAATCTCTGTGGTTTTTGCCATAGAGATTTGAGGGGATTCCTAAAGCATCATGGGTGCTGTGATGTCACTTCCAGGTGATAATATAAAAGTGACATAATGGCATTTGCAATGATTCCTTACTCTCTATGTTGTGCCCCCAAAAGCTTCTGGTGTTTGCACCTGCAGGGCTTAGCAGCCTTTATGTGACCACTGAACAAATGTAAAATTAACCTTTAGATCACATGACACTATAGGAGTAGTTATGCTTGTTGTGCAAAATATAAGAACATTTAAGCAGTATAAATGAACTTGGGAGGGGAACTGATAAGGACTGATATAGAAGAAAACAGTGGCTGCCTTTCTGCACCCTCACGCTGTTAAAGCGCCAACATTTTTTTCATTGATTTTAGTTATTATTTTTGCACATAGGATAGTAGGTAGAGATGTGACCTTGGATATATCTGGTCCAAAAATATACCCGGAAAATACTTTATTGGTATATTTTAGGTATATTCTGGATACACATTGAAGATGTCAATATTGGTATCCCACCCCCACATATTCCAGGAAAAAATTGGGAATATACAGGACCAGTGTTTAAAAACTCCAGAGTTGGGATTTTGTTTTGCTTTTTGCAGGTTTCCTGGGCAGAAGGAGGGAAGAGCAAGGAGTTCTAGCAGGCAAATGGCTCACACATTAGGGGGACCTTG
This sequence comes from Paroedura picta, assembly GCF_049243985.1. Lineage (NCBI taxonomy): Eukaryota > Metazoa > Chordata > Lepidosauria > Squamata > Gekkonidae > Paroedura > Paroedura picta. The sequence goes on along the minus strand of NC_135375.1, from coordinate 79,706,306 downwards.
CCAGGTAGCTTCTATTGGGATTCTCTTGTTTGACATTGCTTGTGTTTAGTTTATGCTGCCACATTAGCCCTGGGTTCTGCTTGGCTTCTGTCTTTTAACATTGGTCATGGTGGGCTGGATTCCTTTCCCTTGCTTCAGTTATTTTGTCTTATTTGGATTTTCTGGTTTGATATTGGTTCTGTTATGTTCTGACCGAGCAGTGATATCACAGTTCTCTCAGCCTCACCCACCTCACAGGGTGTCTGTTATGGGGAGGAGAAAGTGAAGGCGACTGTAAGCTGCTTTGAGACTCCTTTGGGCAGAGAAAAGTGGCATAAGAACCAACTGTTCTTCTTCTGTTGGGACTGGTATCATAGGCCATGAATAATTCAGAATACCAAAAATTATGTCTTCTATGAGATCCAGATGCAAAATATCCCATTTTCCCTTGTAGTAGCTATAGCACAAGTAACCCTTCCAACAGTGTTCCCCTAATAGATAGCCTATTAACAAAACAGAATGTAAGAGGAAATTAAGTGAAAAAGAAAGAGCTGCATACATAGGCAGCTGAGAATACAGATTTTTTTTTTTTAAAGATCCACTCTTGGATAAGCTTTAACTTCATAGAACATATGGTTCTGGAACATATGGGACTTCTGCTAATATTCACAATTACCTGATGTTTCTTGATGTGCAAAGTGTGACTATCTGGTTGACTGAAATAGATTAGATATGCAGTATTGAAGAGCCTCTTGTGGCGCAGGGAAGGAAGGCAGCTGACATGCTGTCTGAAGCCCTGACCACGAGGCTGGGAGTTCAATCCCAGCAGCCGGCTCAAGGTTGACTCAGCCTTCCATCCTTCCGAGGTCTGTAAAATGAGTATCCAGCTTGCTGGGGGGTAAAACGGTAATGACTGGGGAAGGCACTGGCAAACCACCCCGTATTGAGTCTGCCAAGAAAACGCTAGAGGGCCTCACCCCAAGGGTCAGACACGACTCGGTGCTTGCACAGAGGATACCTTTACCTTTACCTTATTGACATATTGACCTGTCAGTGTACAAAATTCCTTGCTTGTGTTGTCTACTAGTGTTTGAACACCTTGTCGTCATGTAAATGTACACATTTGCCTTTGTATATGCTCAGCTCAGTGTATCCATGGCATTTGCAAAATACTGGTGAATGACTTCACAATGTTTCATGTAATGATACAAGTTCTTATATTAGTGTATTGCTGCAATTAATAACACCCATTACATTACATAAATTAATAACTTTCCCATTATACTTTGGCACATTTGTATTTCTAGTGCATGTGGGACAGAGGAACCACTGTTGTCACTGGCATTATCCTGATGGCGCCTTGCTGCTCAGCACAAGAAATTAGCGTGATGGAACACTTATGCTGATTTATTTCATTTTGATCAGACACCACCATGCACAGAGCTACATAATATGCCAGCACAGTCTCCATGTACTTAATTTATACCTTGTGCTTCTTTGTTAATAAGCATCTTTACATCAAATGAACTGTACTTACTATGGTGAATGTTCTTTTAATCTTATAACATGAGTAAAGACATTATTGGGCTGAACAATCTGTGCATTAGGAAAGTTTTCAACTGAAGGATAACATTGTCAATTTAAACATGCATTTAAAAGGGAATAAAATAGAATATTACTGCATTAATATTGCAGTATATAACAGAACTCAGTCTTTTTACAGGAGAAATGAATATCTACCATATTTTGACCTTCCCTTCTTCAAAGAGCATGGCCCTATTCCAGCATGGGGATGCATATATGACATATCAGGAGATGCTTGAAGTGTAACCACAGAATGTTGATGGTACATAACTGAGATTCAGGTATAGATTCTCTTCTTTCCATTATGTCCTCCCACACTTTCTTGTTATTAAACCAATGTCTCTTAAGAGCCAGGATGCGTGGATTGTTATGCAAGGCAGGTGGTGAGGGGAGAGCTAATGCGTGAGCCCAATGATTTTTCATTTAACACAAAACCATAATTTGACTTTGTATCTGAACTAAGTCTACATTGGGAAGAGGCTAGATTTTACATTAAAGCGTCAACTCTGTCCTTACTTATTTAGAAGTTAGACCCAATTAAATTAGTAGGACTTGTGTCACAAATGAGAGCCTTTGGATCCTTTTATGTAAAATGGCATCTAAGTCAGAGACCTTGCCAAGTCCAGCAACATGTAATTCCTTTAGAAGAGAAGAAGAAGAAGAAGAGTTGGTTCTTATATGCCGCTTTTCCCTACCTGAAGGAGGCTCAAAGCGGCTTACAGTCGCCTTCCCATTCCTCTCCCCACAACAGACACCCTGTGGGGTGGGTGAGGCTGAGAGAGCGCTGACATCACTGCTTGGTCAGAACAGTTTTATCAGTGTCGTGGCGAGTTCAAGGTCACCTAGTTGGCTTCATGTGGGGGAGTGCAGAATTGAACCTGGCATGCCAGATTAGAAGTCTGCACTCCTAACCACTACACCAAACTGGCTCTTAACAAGGTTTGCTGTGGATTGAACCTTATACATACAAAGCAGATGCTTCAGCATTGAACTAAGGCTGAAACTCACTAGGCCATTGTTGGAATACTGAAAAGAGCACAGATGAAAAACTTACTAGGTTTGCGCACTCTGGCCATCTTGGTGAGCACCGAAGCTCAAGGCAGCCAGCACCATGGCACGGAGGGGAGGGGAGGAGCAGTGCCACTGCCATCGCACCAGCCTGCGCCCCTCCCCTCTGTGCTGCGGTACTGGCTGCCTTGAGCATCAGTGCTCGCTGAAGCGGCTGGAGCACGCCGGAGCGCGCAACCCTAACACTGACCTTGATTCACTGTCCTTTCATCCTGTATCATTTAGATGCTTTGCTTTTCATTATATGTGGATGTATGGAAGGTGTAACTTTAGAAGAAGTGCTATATAAGTCATATCCAGTGGCCTCCTTGTTAATGTGAAGGGCAGATTAAGGAAGGGCCGTTTTACCATTTCTGCTGGAATGTTTCACAAATCAAGTAAACTGGATTCAGCCATGTATTTTCACTTCTGCAATCTCTTGCTGGAGCTGCATCACAAGTACTGAAATAGAGATCAACCTGTTATTAGCCCTGCACAATTTTTTTCTGCCAACTTTTGCACAACTTTTGCACAACGGTGCTAGAAACTCCTCCTTCCACTATTTAGCTCCAAAACATAAGAATTTAAGAATAAAGGAGAGAGTAGGGCCTAGTCTACACACAATAGATAATGCACTTCCAATGCACTTTAGAAGTAGATTTTCTTGTTCCGCACAGGAAAATCCAGCTGCCAAAGCACATTGTTAGTGCATTATCCTATGTGTGTGGAATGGGCCCAGGAAAGGAGGAAAAGAATATTGTGGACAGTCACTGAACTGTTATTATTTTGAGTGGCATGTCAAGATTCCACCTTGATCATAAATTAGTTCTAAGTGGGTATTGTATGACTGACTAGATTCTAAGCCCATTCCTAAGAACGGGCCTTGAAAGGGCTCCCTCCCCCCTGGGCCCTGGCCAGGCAGCTTAAGGTAGCTTTGTGCCACAGCCGGATCAAGTGGGTGAGGGCTGGCCAGCTCATTAGCAGCTCGTTAGCAGGCCCAGCCTAGCAGGCTGGGAGGCCCTCGTTAGCAAGCCCTCCACCACAACCCTTTGCCCTGGGCCCTTGCCTGCTGCTGGGTCCAGGTACTGAGGCGCGTCTGAGAGCAAAGAGGCTAGAGTCCAGGGATGGAGGGCAGGAGCCGCAGGGGCAGGGCCAATCAGGGTGCAGCCAGCAAAGCTGATTGGCCCTATTCCAACTTGGAGAGCCAGATGCGTTCCACCTCCCGGGCTGTTTCACAAATATATAGAGGAACCATGAATAAGAATATGACAAACTATCCCTTTCTTGTTTGCTATCACCCTGGTAATCAGTATTTCAGATACTGATACTTAGCTTCCTTCTACAAAGAAGGATGGTGTCAAAGGAGAGGAAACCTCCTGACTCGATTGCTCATTCTCAAATTCTTTTCAGATGGTTACGGATAAAAGAAACACAACTGTTATCTCAAACTAATGCTGGAGAAGATTGCAAATAAACAGGCCTGTTAAGTGTTCTGATAGTTGTGTTTAGTTCAAAAGTGCACTTGCTCAATTTAGCATTCTTCTGTAGTTTACTTTTAGTGAATCTATGATAGCCAGTTGCCAGACAAGATGGATGGACACTCTTGGGACACCAAGATGTGTTGATCCTTTTATGTTTCTTTAATTGATTTTATATAATACATTTGGCAGAAGAGATATTCTAACCCATTAATAACAATGCTGGTAAGAAAATGGGTTGTAATGATAGCAATGATTGCTAGCTTAAATACACTTGGCATAGTCACATTTAATTCATTATTGTTATATGCCCTAGTAGTATCCAGCTTTCTAAAAGATGCTTTCTTTCTCATGTTTGTGATGCTGCTTAGTCAAATACAGAAAAGAGCTCTTATGTATTATTACAAACATGTTTTAAGAAATTTATGACCAGTGCAGAAGTACTTAAAATGTGAAGCCCTCTCCAATGGCTGATCTGCGGATTTGGAGCAGGTGGAGCAGGACAGATGCTATTCTCCTGGGACTGCACTGCTTCAAAATGAAGGTGGAAAGATTGCATTTTTGCTTAGTTCTTTGAATCAGAGATACCTTATTTGTTCATTTTAAAAAAATTATTCTTTAGATTTCTATGCCACCAATCCTGGGGGGCGTCGGCTCATGATGGCTCACAACATTCAAGCATACATTAAAATTAATACATTAAAACCATCCATAAAATGACCAAACAACAAAGTCATACAGAAAAATAAATACCACTAATATAAACCACAGTTAATCTAAGCTGGGAACGTCTAGCAGCATGGGCACCCAGATTTTGAGGTTTCAGAGGCAGCCAAAATGGAATACGTTGCTATCATGGCCTCCACCAAACACCTGGTGGAAGAGCTCCATCTTGTAGGCCCTGCAGAACTGAGACAATTCCATCAGGGATCCCAGCTCTTCTGGGAGCTCATTCCACTGGCTAGAGGCCAAGACTGAAAGGTCCCTAAGCCTGTTCAAGGCCAGGCAGACTTCTCTTGGGCCAGGGACAAATAGTCTATTGGTGTTAGAAGAGCAAAGAGCTTTCTGGGGGGCAGGCATAGGCAGACTTGCCATCCCTCAGACAGCCAGACTATGTATGGCTTTAAAGGTCAAAACCATTACCTTGAACCAGATCTGGAATTCAATCAGGAACCAATGCAGCAACCTCAGCACCGGCTGGATGTGGGCTCTCCAAGGTGTTCTGATAACCCTTGCAGTTGCATTTTGCACCAGTTGCAGTTTCCAGATCAGGGACAAGGGTACACCCACATAGTTATAGAAGTCTAGTCTGTAGGTGACTGTCTCATGGATCACTGTGGCCGGGTGCTTCAGGATCAGAGAGGGCACTAGTAGACTTGCCTAGCAAACGTAGAAAAATGCTGACAGAGCTAATCTGATGATCTGAATTTCCATGGAGAAGGAAGCTGTCATGTTCCTGACTCATATTTCATAGGCATTCTCCCGGACTACTCCCGGCTGGTTGGCCTCTGACTTCCTTTATGGTCATAAACTCATAAATCTCCAGTTGGCCTTCTGCCTCCCTTTGCATTCCAAAGTGCCTCCCCACCAGTCCTCCTTTATCACTTCCTGACCTTGCCAGGCTCTGCGAAGTCTTAACACTTGCAGCTTTTAGATCAAAGAATGTTCCTGCTTGCTCCCTTCAGAATCCCTCAGCCCTCTTCCACCCCAACCTAACCTCAGGTATATAACCCCCAGGGGGGAGATTGGTCCTTTGCCAAAGAGTTTGTTCATCAAACTGTTCTTGTTGATGCCTGTTTTGCCTTAGTCTCCTGAATAAATATTCCTTTTAGATTTCACTACAACCTTGGTCTTGAGGAAGTGATTATTCTAGTGACTTTGCAGAGCTGCTTGGTTCATGACAGAAGCATCAAAGATCACACCCAGATTCCTAGCAGACTGTGCAACCTGAAGCTATTTAGATATCTATGTCTTCTTGCTCAACTGGCGTGGAAGTTTGGGCTTTGCCACCAATATGCGGATAACACCCAGCTCTTCCTCCTGATGGATGGCCACCCTGACTCTCCCCCAGAAACATTAGCCAACTGCCTAGAAGCAGTGACAGTATGGCCCAAGCGAGGAAGTGCACTTACCCACTCTGGATGGAGTGCAGCTATCAGTGGCCCACTCCGCCAGGAACCTGGGCATTTCTTGATGCTTCCCTCTCAATGGAGGCTCTATGCAGGCCTGCCCTTGACTTTGATCTGGAAACTGCAACGAGTCCAGAACGGAGCCGCCAGGGTCCTCACAGCAACACTTCAGAGGTCCCACATTCAGTCCATCCTCCAGCAGCTGCACTGACTTCTGGTTGAATTCCGGATCAGACTTACAGTTCCGGTTATCACCTTTAAAGCCATATGCAGTCTGAGCCCAGTGTACCTGAGGGATCGCCTCTCTGCTTTGTTGTTGTTAGTTTTGAAGTCGTGTCCAACTGATCGTGACCCCATGGACAATAATCCTCCAGGTCTTCCTGTCTGCTACCATTTTCTGGAGTCCATTTAAGCTCACACCTACTGCTTCAGTTACTCCATCCAGCCACCTCATTCTCTGTCATCCCCTTCTTCTTTTGTCCTTGATCGCTCCGTCTCATGAAGTGGCCAAAGTATTTGAGTTTCATCTTCAGAATCTGATCGCCTGAAGAGCAGTCAGGGCAGTCCTCTAATCAGGGCAGTCCTCTAGGACTGACCAGTTTGTTCACCTTGCAGTCCAAGGGACTCGCAAGAGTCTTCTCCAGTATCAGAGTTCAAAAGCCTCAATTCTTTGACACTCGACCTTTCTGAGAGGGCCAGATGCCAGAGAGCCAGTTTGGTGTAGTGGTTAGGAGTGCGGACTTCTAATCTGGCATGCCGGGTTCGATTCTGTGCTCCCCCCCACAGGCAACCAGCTAGGTGACCTTGGGCTCGCCACGGCACTGATAAAACTGTTCTGACTGGGCAGTGATATCAGCGCTCTCTCAGCCTCACCCACCCCACAGGGTGACTGTTGTGGGGAGAGGAATGGGAAGGCGACTGTAAGCCGCTTTGAGCCTCCTTTGGGTAGGGAAAAGCGGCATATAAGAACCAACTCTTCTTCTTCTTCTTCATGATCTTGGTTGAGTTTCAAGCCAACTTTTGCACTTTCTGCTTACACCCTCCTAAGAGCCTTACGCTCTAGCACTTCCAACTTCCTGGTGATCCCTGGCCCCAGGGAAGCTCACTTGGCCTCAACCAGGGCCAGAGCTTTTTCCATCCTGGCCCCGACCTGGTGGAACGAGCTCCCAGAGGAGATCAGGGCCCTGACCGAACTTGAACAGTTCCGCAGGGCCAGCAAAAGGGGAGCTCCTCCACTAGGCATTTGGTTGAGGTCGACCTTTGCCATCACTTCCCAAGGGTCCTCCTCCTGAGCCCTCTCCTATGGCATCCACCATAATTCCGCCCAACCCACTGGGCTATCAGTATGAGTTAATTTAATGTTTCCCACATTTTTCTATTGTTCCATGTTGCTTGTTGTTTCACTTCATTCATTATTATTAATCTAAATTAATCTGTATTGTTCCTGTTCTGTTCTATGTGAACCGCCCTGAGTCTTCAGGGAGGGCAGTATATACATATAATATATAAATAAATAAACCAGTACTACCCTTTTGGTCTAGAATCAAAAGGTTACACAAAGACAGATGTCATCTAGACAAAGGGTACAAACCAAAACGAGAGGTTTTCCTTTATGCCAAATGACCTGTATTGTAAGCAGTTGACTTTAACTAATCAAGTATGTTGCTAACAGGTCCTAACCAATCAGGTATGTTGTCATCATGAGATTATATACTCTGCAGCTGTACAGGGCCTAATTAAGCAAGGCACCTTCTTCTCCCACGCCTGATCCTTGCATTAATCAGATGGAATGTGTATGCTAAACTCTCTCACTTAGTTATTGGCTTTTAAACTTCTAGGCCCAGGGATTTCACTAGCACCTGAGTTGCCTGCATTCTTTCTTTATCTTGTCTCTGGAACTGCACTCCACATAACCCTGAGTTCCCAGATAGAGCAACTGGAATGATTTTGTAGGCCTCGATCCAGAAGCAGTGTTTCTGAAAAGTAAGAAATTGTTAGGCAAATCAGTCTCTTGACAAATATGTTTTGAGCATACAGATGTAAGTATTTACTTACAGAGTTATATATGCCAAAAGGTATAAGGATGGCTGCTGGCCACCCTTATACAAACAACTCTTGAGAGTATGTGACTAATCTAAGGTTCTTTAGAATTCGCATGGCAAAATGGGAATTTTAACCTGGGTTTCCCAGATCCTAGTCTACTACTCTGACTACCTTAGTATACTGACTTCCCTTGAACTTCTTGTTTGGCTTTAAAATCTGGTTAGAAAAAATTATGAATGTTAAATCTGTCACCATAGCTAAACAGTCTGATCCAGAAAGGATCATCTTGTATGTTTTACCTTATCATCTTATGGTTTTTATCTTCTTATGTTGTTATAGTGTTATAATTTTGATGAAATACCATGGATGTGTTTTATTGTTGAATAAAAATTTCTTGACTTTAAATCTTTCAAGCTTATATAAGAAATATTTCCCAAGGTAACTTTAGGCTGCCCACGTGTTCTCAGATTCACCAAGTGCTCCGCTTGTCTTTATATACCAATGCAGGTGCTAGGGACGTGTCTCTCTTTTCACCTGGGAATCTGCCGTTCTGTTGCATGGCCCCGTCTCACCAGTATTTAGCCTGGTGACACAGACAAAGCAGGATTAAAGTGCAATATTTGATTTATTAATTTTTAGAGGATTTGATCTACAAATGCTTGCTGTGTTTTTAATTTGTGAAGTGGAGAGAATAACAGCAGCTTTTAATTATACATTTTGCAAAATGCTACTTTGAACAGGATGAAGGGAAATTAAAATTGTGGATCAAATGGTAAATCTGAACAGAGGCTGGAGTGAGCTGTAGTGTAATGCTAATGGTTTTGCGTCTTCCTGGCATTATGTCAATAGTGGCTTTAATCACATTAAGCAGAGAGGCCATTAGCTTATTTTCTTCAATAGCAAGCTCCATAGCAACATATTGTTCGTCTTTAAATAACTGTTGTCATGCACTTTCCCCCACCAATGTTTGAATTTAAGTTAGTGTGGCATCCTACACTAACTATTATCATTTTTTTTAAAGGATGAAAGCTTGTTTGCTAATTCAGCCTCATCTAGACTTACCTGAATACAGGACTTCTAATTACAGCCCACAACGCCACACTTGAAGAGAGCTGTACACTAAACTAAGGTTACCAGTTCTGAGAGCAGATGAAAAGGCTCCTGTGTTTTCTCTGTTAATTTTTAAGATGTCTGAATCATAACAGTTAGGTCAGTTCAGTACCTAGTACAGCAATATGTCTTCAACTGTGGACCAATGCAAATACCTTGGAAAGTTCCTGTAGAAACCATAACACAGAGAAACATTCCCAGGTCTCCCCCGAATCTGATAAGTAGAGATTTACTGTGACTAAAGGTAAAAGTCAAGGTAAAGGTATCCCCTGTGCAAGCACCGAGTCATGTCTGACCCTTGGGGTGACGCCCTCTAGCGTTTTCATGGCAGACTCAATATGGGGTTGTTTGCCAGTGCCTTCCCCAGTCATTACCGTTTACCCCCCAGCAGCAAGCTGGGTACTCATTTTACTGACCTCGGAAGGATGGAAGGCTGAGTCAACCTTGAGCCGGCTGCTGGGATTGAACTCCCAGCCTCATGGGCAGAACTTTTAGACTGCATGTCTGCTGCCTTACCACTCTGCGCCACAAGAGGCTATTTTACTGTGACTAAACATACAGTTTAATTTAGAACTATTGGGACTAGTTAACATCAGTAGACATACCTGCCATGTATTATCTGTTATAGAATCATAGAGTTGGAAGGGATTTCCAGAGTCATCTAGTCCAACCCCTTGCAGAATGTCCTTTCAAACTTTGTCCTCTCAGACATTTCAGATAGGTGTCTTTTGTGACAGTGACTCTCGTAAATTGCATTGGCATTGCATGTAGAAATAATTCCTTCTCTTTTTTTTACTGGTTTTATTTGCTAACCTTTGTTTTTATCTATCTATCTATCTATCTATCTATCTATCTATCTATCTATCTATCTATCTATTTATTTATTTATTAGATTTATATACCGCCTTCCCCGAAGGCTCAGGCTTTTGTGTTATTTTGAAAGATAATACCTCCTTTTCTGACTCAACCAGAGATTCTCATTCTTTTTGAGCCTGCAGGCACCTTTGCAATTCTTACAGAATGTGGTGGGCTCAGCCACTGAACATCTGCCACAGGAGGCAGAACCAGCCACAAAATGGCTGCTGCAGCTTATCTTTAGTCACCCAGTGAAGATTCTTGTGCTGTGCTGGCAGCTGTTGCCAAAGCAATGGCTTTTAAAAATCTGCATAGTCAACTAAATCTCCAGTTGTCAAGCAGATGCCTTGCTTGGCAAAGACCACTCCTGATCATGACCACTTTCTAAAAATATTGGGCAGGCAGCAGAAAAGTTATGGACAGGTACAAAGGTGCTCATTGGCACCATGTTGGGGACACCTGGTCTATACTACGGGGAGAGTGGTGTTGGTGTGTTTCATTTGGTACATCTTGCTATGTAGATTTAAGACTATGTGATCTACAACTGCAGCCATGATGGTGATCAGCAAAGGTCTTCTGAAAGGTTGCTAGCACTTTCATTGTATGCTGGGAAATCCATCCATGCTTGTGGGTTGGCTGTTGCTGGGGCTATCAGCCCTTAGAAATGAATAGCTTGTGCCAGTTCCTGTCATCATCCTAGTCAGCCATATTTCAGTGGACACTGCCAGCTGAAACTAGATAGATATTCTTTGAGAATGCACTGTTGAAAGACGTCTGGTTCTCAGTGAACTGGACTGTACAGTTGTGCTCTAAATTCTGGCTTCTGCCGCTTTTCAGCTGCAAAATATTTGGTTAGTCAGTCTGCACAAGTATTAGCCTTCTAATAGAAATGTGCAGCCATTTTTACGCACAGATCTGCAAATTATTTGCCATTCAAGCTACTGATTCCACTTCATATTATTCTTTTTGCTTGTACATTGATGTTTTTAAAAAATCATTTCTAATGCCTTTTGAACAATATTTGGCTAAGATATGGAGAGAGTTGAAACCCTGCACTTGAAATAGCAAGAATGAGGGTGGCATACTGCTGTAGGCGAGCCACACCTGGTACAGAGTTGCCAGGCATTCTCATTAACTGGTAATGCTCCCGGGAAGCATGCAGGCTTGTTTAGCCACGTGCACTGAAATTTACATTAAGAGGGTGGGTTACTTTGGGTGTGTTGCCCTCAGAGCAAGCACATGGGTCACCAATTCTGTAGATCACTTCTGAGCTATTATCCTTTTATATCACACACTCAAGTATCCCCTTTGACTACGTATGAAACTCTGATAACGAGAGAGGGTTTGTTTTCTTAATTCACGTGGTTTTATCTGTGAGCCTTTGAAGATCAAATCATGTCTGTGTTCTTATACCGTCCTACTTTAATAAGACACTTTTCTATTGAGTAAAATTACAATTAGGTTCTTTTTAAAAGGAAGAAAAAGAAACAAATGTTCCTATGAGTTGCTACATTCATCACATCCTTGTGCCAACGATGAGTGCAGCAGTCAAGAATAATGTGGTCAAGAATATCATTTTATTGTTGTTTTAAATAAAGTCAACCTATTTGGGTGGATTCTTTTTACTATACCGATCCAGCTAGATCATAAGAAGTCTTTTGGAACAGTTTTATTTTTTTCATTGAAACAGCACGTATTTATTGGGGGAGGGGATTAAAACCCGCTGGGAACGTGGAAGCATGTCTGACGTAGCTCATTGGATCCTGGCTATCTGTTGATCTATTGATCTCTGTGAACTTTAGAGCATGTCATCGTAATTATAAAGCAAACTTAAAACATAATATCTCAGTCTGTAATGTATGATTTTTCTGTTGAAAGTTATTGTAGTCCTTGTCCCTATTGTGTCTGTGAAAAACACTGGAAATAACAGAGATTATAACATGAGAGGGGGATAACATAGGAAAATCTTTCCTTGTGTTTTATAAATAAAAATCATGTTGAACACCAACAATCATGTCCTGGGGAGATTCAGATAGACGAGCATATTTCCAGCATTGTGGCAGATAGAAGATATTGTTATGGGCTGAATACGCTTACATCTGAATAAATTCCCAGGGAGCCTGAGAAGCACTGACATGGCAGGTATGTAAAAACCCATGTAACTGACATCAAGGGCTGTTGCACTTTTGTAGCCTTATTGAATCAGTGGAGCGCTCAGTCCCAAGTGAGAAGAAATGTCACCAGCATCTGCATTCCTGACAAGAAGTTATACCTTGAGATTAAAGGGACACACTTAACATACTCCTGTTCTGCTTTATGTCACTGAGCTTTAACATGCTTTTTGAAAAGTATATTTTCACAGCTGTGTGCAAAGATGTATGCACACATGCGCGCACGCGTACACACACACACACAAAGAGCTAGACTAATCCGGGTTATGTTTTTTTTTTAATTATGAGTTTATAGGAGATGGTGTTTCCCAACAGAACTCATCATAAGGGGTTATTATCAAGCAGCCCTACTGAAGCTACAGGGTTGTCAAATGCAAGGCCCAGGGACCAGAATCAGTCTGTCCAGGGCTCCTGTCTGGCCTACGAGTAATTGGTGCAATGAAGGGAACAGGAGGCTGCTGCGGGGGGTGGAGCACTTCAATTGTGGCTTCAGCATAGTGGAACAATCTCATCTGCAGCAGTCAAAACAGAACCGCTTCGCTTCAGTGGCAGCCTCAGTGGCAAGTTGGGAGCTGTTGCAGGTGCATTCATGTCAACTCAGAGTTCCAAGGTAGGGTCATATGTCCCAGAGAACAGCATTTGCGCATGGGGAAAGCACAGACTTTCTCTGCTGGGGCCTGGTGCTGGCCAGTGCCCCCACTATAATGGCACCCTCCCATGTGGCTGGCGGGGCTGTGGCCCATTTGCTGTGTTCTTTGATGGTTTCTTCCACACATCAGTCCTGCCACCAAGCACATGATTCAGCAGCTAGTCCTCCCCCATGGAACACCCAGTAGACTTCAGCTGTAAGGACCTGTTTTCTCGAGGGGGGGGGAGGACAATGTGGCATGTCTTGTGTGCACAGTGCTCACTCCCCCATCAGATGATCCAGCAGCCTTTGGCCTGGAACAGCTGCCGCCACATGGGAATGACACACCTTGACAATGATCTCTGGTTTAAACACAAACCTGAAGCCATGGGGTTCAAAAAGGGGTGTGGCTTCACCAATCATTTGTCATGCCCCTCCAATCAGCACTAAGAGTTGTGAAATCCATCACAAGTCTTCTGCCAATCAAATAAGGCATTTCATTCCCTCTTCCTTCTCAGGCTTTGCCAGTGAATGAGAAATTCTCCATCCCTCCTCCCACTTCCCTCTTAGGCTTGCCATTGGGGGACAAAGACTTTTGCATTTCTCCTTCCCAGCTAGCTTTGTGTGGTGATTAAGTGTGGTGGCTTCTAATCTGTAGAGCTGGGTTTGATTCTCGACTCCTCTGGGTGGGGAGTGTTCAAAGGTGATTGGAATCAAAGATGGTGGTTGCAATTGCAGCCATTGTGTTCTCCCTTTCATAAGCAAACTTGTGACCATGCAGCTATTTTGGCCCTTGAAAACACATGGAGTTGGGGGGAAAGAGTGCTGCACCATAAACCCAAAAATGGATTTGGGCATCACAGCATATTAAAATCTCTGTTAAATGTTGGTAATGAATTGGTGTTGGCAATAATTTTGCTGTCTGTTTTAACTGGGCTCAGCGGGGGGTGGGGGCGGTCAGTCTCTGTATCTGTAAAGATGATTCTCTGCACCTGTTTTTCCTATTGTGGTGCTGTGAATCAAAGGGGCTGTAGGAAATGTGTGTGCACATACTCACTGGGGTTGCCAATTCCATGTTGGAAAATTCCTGGAGCCTGATGAACGTGAGGTAGGGACATTATCAGGCACAATATCACAGAGTCTGTCCTCTGAAGTCACCTTCTCCAGGGGGACAATCTTTCTAAGCTGGTAATCACTTGTAACTCTGGGACCTCCAGGTGCTACCCCAGGTTGGCAACTCAGCTCAAGTGTGTATAGCACTTGGAAAGTTCTGTGGAGCCAAACTAGAGCAGAGTTTGGGGCTTTTTTGAGGAATGGAGGGTTACATCAATGGAAGATGATGGTGTTGTGAATCAAAGGGGCCATCCATCCCAAAAAAGTACTTTCTTCTGTAAGCAAGGCCTCATTTCAAGCTTGAACCCCCAGCAGCATCCTGCCATAGGTTGTCTGGGCATCTCTGAGAGCCTGGGCATCTCTGAGAGCCAGTTTGGTATAGTGGTTAGGAGTGTGGACTTCTAATCTGGCATGCTGGGTTCAATTCTGCACTCCTCCACATGCAGCCAGCTGGGTGACCTTGGGCTCGCCACGGCACTGATAAAATTGTTCTGACCGAGCAGTGATATCAGGACTCTCTCAGCCTCACCCACCTCACAGGGTGTCTGTTGTGGGGAGAGGAAAGGGAAGGCGACTGTAAGCCTCTTTGAGCCACCTTCGGGTAAAGAAAAGCGGCATATAAGAACCAGCTCTTCTTCTTCTTCTTCTTCTTCTTCTTCTTCTTCTTCTTCTTCTTCTTCTTCTTCTTCTTCTTCTTCTTCTTCTTCTTCTTCTTCTTCTTCTTCTTCTTGGGCTTTGCTTGAGCTGGGTCTCACCATGCACGTGGCTGCTCACTTCTGCAGCTGGGAGAGGGGGTTACTTCAATTTATTTTTCCTGTTGCCTTCTATGTTGGCTTGGGGCAGGAGGGAGCACAGCAGTCTTGATTTTAGCAGCATGCAATTTTCCCAGGATTGTGTTCATTGTGTCAAACGTCTGGAACAGGAGTGTATGTACATGTACATATTCTTGTGTTATTTTCTAGAGAACTTGATATAATAAACTACTTTTGTGACTTTGACTCTAGCTTTCTAAGGAAATAAAATATTGGCTAATGTGTGTGCCATCCATTGGTTTGGCTAAGATTCCAGTGTTGGGGCTTTTGTGGTTTTATGACATCATCACAGCCTTGAAAGGGAAATGTAAGAGGAATCTTCCCTCATTGCCCAATGGTAATGCAAAGTGCTTTAAAAATGAGTAGTATTTTTTTGTTGGTTAGCTTTTTTAATGCCACAATTAGCACAGCTGGGTGACAGAAGTGAACACTCTTGATCGTTTATCCAAAACTATGTTTCTCAGTTCTAATGATTGGAAAAGTAGACGAATAGAAAGAAATGTGTGGGAAAATACATAATTTTCCCCCTCTTTAAAGTATTTCCCTTCTCTCTCTCCTCCCTCCCCATTTTATCTACTGCATTTTCCAGTCTTATTTGCTAGAACAACTCCTCGAGGTATATTGCACAGTGCTTCTCCTTTCTTTAAACCTTGTACTTTGTTTCTGTATTCTCCGGGTGCTTCTTTAAGGCCTTGATCCTCCCTTTTGAACAGGAAACAAGCAAAACAGAAACGGCACCCGACAGACTGACTCAAGTTTGTAAGCAAAAAGTGGATGTAATCATAGTGAGCAAGTTAGGATCTCCATGGGTCTTATTATAGTCCTGTGGATTTTGATCATGGCAGTAAGTTCTATTTGTGAACACCTCTGTTCTAGCATGGGAATACAGAGGTAAATGAGAGTGTATATTCCCACTGAATATAATGGGAGATAGTTCTCATTAGACCTCCTCAGGATTGCTCCCAGTATTTCACAAACTTATTGGCTGGGGTGTTCGGAGTCGCTATGAAATTTATGAGTACTCAGCATTTCATAACACACATTTCTTCAAATTCACAGTGAAAATAGAGCTATAGTTAGGTTGACATGGGGGGAATCTCCTTTCTTGGCACACCTTTACTAATGTGCCTGCTACCATTTCTGCTGCCGTGTTTGTACTTCTCTGTGGTTATTGCAGTGCGCTCAGGCTTTGATGTTCCACATATACTGTAATTTGTTTTGATTAATGGATTTTTCCAAGGTGTGGTCCCTCGTCTTCATCCTGTGTTGATTAAGACCACCAGGTATCAGGTCATCGCAACTATTTAATTTCACCAACTTGAATTAATTACAGTGCAGTAGGGCTAAAAACATGTCATAAACAAACCCAGACATTGGTTTCATAGCAACGGCAGGTTTTAACATGACTTCGTAACTTAGTGGACTTTGATTTACTATTTATTTTAAAAATTGCCCAATTACACACATTATGTACATGATATTAGAATCATGCCTCCTTTTAAAGTGACATTAAAATACCTTTCTAAGAGAGCAGCTATGTTTCTTCTAGTGCATATGAATCATCTCTCCCCCTCCTCATCAAGGTGTATGGTCACTATATTTGCAGTGTGGTCCGAAACAGAGTTAGCACAACTCCAGGAGATTGGGTTGGGGGGACGGGAGAGCAGAGTTTGGGAGGAGGAAGGACCTCAGTGGGGTATCATGCCAGAGAGTCCACCCTTCAAAACTGCCATTTTCTCTCAATTGTAGTTTGGGGAGAGCTCCAGGCCCCACTTAGGGGCCGGCAAACTTAACTGGCATCAATTAATTTAGAATGTTTACATTTACACTGTTAGTGATCACTCAACTATTGGCATATTTTTATGGAAATATATCTATATTATGTCATTTTGCAGATATTAAGCTTGCTCTTGAGTTGTTTTTCACATGCAAGCTGCTACAAGCACTGTTTGTGCTTGCAGTTAGTTCCTCCTTGGAACACAGAGACTTTGATCAACAATGGAGGTATGGTGCTTAATCCAAGGTTTGCCCCTTTCACCTTAAAACCTCTTGGGTGGTCTTGGACAACTTATTATCTCTATCTTCTTTTACCTCATTGAGTTGTTTTAGGATGACATAGCCATTTTGAACCTCTTGGAATGGGGGCAGAATAAAAAGTAGCATTTAAATGCAAAATTCTTGCCATAGGGATGGTTTGGATGGAGTCCAGTAAGAACAGATATCCACTTCAGCACTCTTCTTAAATACACTATCTTTCTCCACCCCCCCTCCCCAAACACACACACACCAGGAGAGAAAGAAAACCACTGAATTATATGGATGAAATCTGCATATAGATAAAACCATGTGGCTGGGTTTAAATGTCTTTCTGGTAATCCCAGCTACTGAAAATCAAGACTCTGTATAACACCATTTTGGCTTCTTTTCCTTAATCTGCTAGAGCAGAGGCTGTTTGGCATGCTACTTATGGCTGTTCTGGGCCCCATTCCCCAGGTGGCACCTGCCCCCATATTGCCCAGTAAGACTTGTGGTTGGAAGGCAGTTTGCAACCTAAAACAGCTAATGCTGGAGGGACTGAAGGAATTGTAATTTTTGTATATGATTAAAGAGTTCAGTGTTTTCAGTGTTGTAAACTTTATCTGGATCTCTAGATACGTTGATATCATATTGTCCCTGCATAAGACCTTTTCTGTCTAAATCATACGTTGTGACAAAATGTATTTTCTCTTTCCATCTTTTATTTCTTTCTCCTTTTCAGGGCAGGCAAAACATGTGCTAAAGTAACTTACATTACAACATTGTGTAACTCTCTTAGATATAGTTGAAATAGTCCTATTCTATGTGCTAGTTATAATAATGCATTTTATGTTGCTAGAATATTTTCCCCACCATTTCTCTTTGTTTTATGGCTTCAAAATTTCTAGAAATGTTACATCTTTATGAGAGAAGCCTAAGAAGAACTACACTGTTCTAAATCCACTGAAGTCAGTGGGCATAGAATAGTAGAACTCTGTTTAGGGTTCAACTGCAAACCTAGAAAATTACTTCTTACATTCTTAACCAGTCTCTGTCTTTCTGCATATATATATATACAAATATACAAATATTCGTTACTGTTCTATAAACTTGATGATATGGTCACTTTAGAATTTTATGGATGTACCTTTTTATTTGCAGATTATAGGAATATAGTTGCAGGGCAATCCTAAAGAGAATTATACCCCTGTAAATCCATTAACTTCAGTGGATTAGGAAAGATGTAAGTCCACTTCCAAGAGCACTGATGGCTACACAGTTAATCATGCTTTGCTCCTCAAGAGTTTTCTGCAAATACATTGGAAGTGAGACAATCACACAGTGCTGATTCTTGACACATCTGTTTGAGATATTACCACAAACTACTTCCCCAAGTAACTAGTACGCATAGGACTGTAGTCTCAGTCTCTTCAGCGTTTTACTTATAAAATAAAAATCAGGAGGTTTGTAAGCCTGCCTTGTATTGATTTTTTAAAATTGAAACACCGTGGTAAAGTGCTTTATCAGCTGCTGTTGGCCCAAGGATGTCAGCTATCCTGAATTCTAGTGTTGTACCAGACACGGTTTTAAAAAGATTCTTTTCAAATTGCTTGATGGTGAAGTGTGATTTCCTGCTTTTGGCCAAAATGTAATGAAAGTAAGCATTTTGTTCACTTCACAGTTGGACTGTTCAAAGGAAGGCCTGTATAGATGTTTTTACCTTCCGGCACAGCACAAGTCACTTCTCTGCCACCAGGATACATGCACGGACACATACTCATGTACAAACATTTCATGCCAACTATCAACCCTCTTATTTATAATCATATGTTCTGAAATAATTTAACTAGCTCCATTCTAAGCCTTAAAAAAGCTATGTTAGAATAGCAAAAATCAAAAGGCAATAGAAAGAACCCAACTCTATGTTACAGAATCATTATTTTGCCTCATTGACATTTAAGGCAAAGAAACAGAGAGCCAATTTGCCGCTGATCTAATTTGAATGGATTGGGCAACCATGAAAGCAACATATCAGTGCCAGGGGGCTAACCCTAATAAACACATTTGAGGGGCAGTAAGTTCCATTGATTTCATTGAAATTTGTGCCAGGGGGCTAACCCTAATAAACACATTTGAGGGGCAGTAAGTTCCATTGATTTCATTGAAATTTCTTTTTGCATAATGTATTCAGGAATGGAGCAATAAGAAGATTCTTTGTTCTGAACAAATACACATTTGATTCATTTGAAAACTTCATTCTTCTATATTTTGTGTTAATAAAAGTTACCCTCTGTACCACTCTTCATGTATTACGCATATCCTACTCACAGGACGGCTGTGCTTTGCTTATATTCTTCCTCTCAAGAGCAGTTCTTCCTCTCAAGAACAGTTTTCAGAGTACCTTTGGGATATTTCAATAAGTATGCCTTCATCATAAGATACATGACTGTTATTTAGGAACATTTATTTCTTAGATTTTTATACCACCCTTCCAAACGGCACAGGGCAGTTTACATAAAATGTCGTAGGGGTTACATAGAACATCATAGGTATATAATACAGTCATAACATAACATAACAACAGTTCCAACAGTGGTTCTACGATTAACAGATTGTTGATGGCTGTGATTAACAATATTATAACAGGAACAATAACTTTAACAGAATCCTTCAGGGAGGTCAGACTAGTTCAGGTCATAGAGAGGGTGTCTAAGGGGGGGGGTCTAATGGATGTTAAGTCAGTCAGCCTCAAACAAATGCCTGGTAGAGGAACTCCTTTTTGCAGGCCCTGCAGAATTGTGGAAGTTCGGGCAGGGTCCGGATCTCTTTAGGGAGCTTCTTCCACCAGGTGGGGACCAGGACAGAGAAGGCTATGACCCTTGTTGAGGACCGACATGCTTCTTTGGAACCAGGGATCACCAGCCTGTTGGCGGTTGGTAGTGCTCCTTTGGGGGTATAGGCAGGGAGATGCTCTCTCAGGTACACTGGGCCCAGACCACATATGGCCTTGAAGGTACGAACTAAAATCTTAAACCTGATCCGGAATTCAATTCTGATCCACCTGAGTTGTTGAAGTATGGGCCGGATGTGGGATCTCTATGGTGCATTGGTGAAAATCCTGGCTGTAGCATTCTGAACCAGTTGTAGTTTCTGGATCAAGGATAAGGGTAGGCCTGTGTAGAGAGAGTTGCAGAAGTCCAGTCTAGAGGTAACCTCCGCATGGATCACTGTGGCTAGGTGTTCTGGGCCAAGTAGGGTGCTAGTGCAGGCAGGAAGACTTACAAGCAGCTCAAGGAGGCTTAGGCCAGCATACCATGGATATGATGACATCACTTCTGATGACATAATCACGTTGGCAGTGATACCATAGAGGTTTTGCCCAAATACCAGCGCATCCCTATGTCACTAGTGACTAGTGACATGATGATGTCACTTTGGGTGCACATTGGAAGTGACATTGCTGACAATGTTGACCTAGACCTCTCTTTGTTCCCATTATTTCCCCACCCCACCAACTAGCTGGGGCTTCTTTCAGAGGACTTCTGTACCTTTTCCAGTTTACTTCCAGGCAGTCTTTCCCTTCAAATGTATTCCATGGGAAACTCTTACATTATGAAATAGCTATATGGAGCCACCAATTTTACATTGATATGGGAAATCCTCTGCATATAATTCTGTAAGTCTTGGGGTTTGGTGGATAGCTGTTGACTATGTGAAAATTATTTGTGCTAGAAATCATTAAGAAATTTAAATGGGCACTATTTATTGTGTTATTTCATTTGGAATATTGTGCACTATTGTGCACCCATTTGAAAAAAAATATTGTTGTTTTGGAAAATACGCAGTAAAAAATATCAAAAATTATCAAGGAGTTGGAACATAATTTCCACAAGGAAGGATGAACTCATTTAGTGCTACATGGTTCCAAAAAAGAGATCCTAGAGTTTTATAATTTTGCATGTTATTTAAAAAATGTCCTCCTCTTTCATGACATACAAGAACTTGGAGACACCCACTGGTTTTATTGAGCAATAAAGGTAAAGGTAAAGGTATCCCCTGTACAAGCACCGAGTCATGTCTGACCCTTGGGGTGACGCCCTCTAGCGTTTTCATGGCAGACTCAATACGGGGTGGTTTGCCAGTGCCTTCCCCAGTCATTACCGTTTACCCCCCAGCAAGCTGGGTACTCATTTTACCAACCTCGGAAGGATGGAAGGCTGAGTCAACCTTGGGCCGGCTGCTGGGATTGAACCCCCAGCCTCATGGGCAAAGCTTTCAGACAGCTGCCTTATCACTCTGCACCACAAGAGGCTCTTATTGAGCAATAAAGGTAAAGGTAAAGGTATCCCCTGTGCAAGCACCGAGTCATGTCTGACCCTTGGGGTGACGCCCTCTAGCGTTTTCTTGGCAGACTCAATACGGGGTGGTTTGCCAGTGCCTTCCCCAGTCATCACCGTTTACCCCCCAGCAAGCTGGGTACTCATTTTACCGACCTCGGAAGGATGGAAGGCTGAGTCAACCTTGAGCCGGCTGCTGGGATTGAACTCCCAACCTCATGGGCAGACAGATTCAGACAGCATATCGCTGCCTTACCACTCTGCGCCACAAGAGGCTCTATTGAGCAATAGGTTCAGACAAAAGAAGCTATGGGCACTAGTTTAGACAGCTTTCAACAGAGAATAGACAAATTCATGGATGTTAGAACATATCAATACAATACAATTCTCAATGTGGTCAAATATGTGACTACTTAAATCTAGAGAGCGAACAAAGTCACATCTTTTATACAGCTGAGAAAAATCCTAGGCTTGCAGGAAAATCTAAAATTTAAAAAAATGACCAACCTGCCCCCACAGACACAGAGGTTCAATCATCCCCAAATAATAGAAGCAGCACCTATAGCTTTAAGAAACAAACGCCTTTTGTTGTCATCACTAGGCAACCGCAGCAGTAATGCCAGCTTTCCAGCCATTGTTTCTGTCAGTAACAGGTAGAGGGGAGGACACTTTCCATTGCTGTTTTGACCTTTAAGGGTGACTTCTTTAGGCAAGACCTGGCAGGAACACCAAACAATGTGATACCACACCATTTGCTTTTGGGGGAACAACAGAGGAAAGTTTTAATTGCAATTGCAAATATTTATTCAACACATATTCCAACGTATTTTCCTTCTGATCCATTTTGTATTAGTTTTTTATTTGGTGGTTGCATGAACCTCTAGTTGACTGGAGTCTACCAAGTGCTTTCTTTGCCTTTTCTAGTGCAGAGATTATCATGGTGACATTAAAAACCTGCATTAGGGACAAAACAGGAAACACCACTCTGTCTAACACATGTTTATTTTTTATTTAATCTTTCTCTTAACATTGTAATCTTTATCACCCATTTCATAGTTAAATGAGTTTTCTACTGTCACCTGTCATTACAGCTTAAGTCTCAGATAATTGTTAAATTATTTTTAGGCAGCAGCATGTTGAAATATCAAGCTATTCAACTTGCGCAGCACAATATCTTCACGCAACTAATGCTATGAACCACCAGTCTTGTTATTAAGAGCATACACATTTTGAATTTAAAATTACTTTCCTGCTTACTTCGACCTTTACCACCTGCTGGGCCTGTTCATGCAAAGTGCCACTCAGCTTTTGAATCAGCTATAGATCAAAGAAGCATACTTGTCCTAAGATGTAAAGTATCCCTGGCAAAGACCAAATAAAAGGCACCATTTCTGCAGGTCTTAATGAGACCTGTGCAAAGGGTCCATTTTCTCTGGAGAGTTCATGAAGGAAGCTGGTGAAATGAGGCTTGTATAAACAAGGGAAAGAGGGATACACTAACGAATCCAACATTTGTTGCCTAGTTTCTCTTAGGACTAACTACAAGTTTGTGTTTCAAAAGTTCCCTTCAGGTCAATGGCACGTCTTGGACCTCCCAATCAGAACCATCGGCCTTTCCTACATTTCATGCACCAGTTCACAGTTTTCCGTTCTGCCTTCCTAGACTAAGGAGCAAACATGGCACCTCTGAACCCCATCAGAATCTGGAAGTATGAAAGGAATCATTGTTCCCCTGCTTATGACTTCCCTCTTGTTGCCTTGTGCTGCATTAAACTAAGGATTTTTTTTCATGTACAGATTTGCAGCAGCTCATTAAACCATTTGATTTTTTAAGTGGTTCAGTAAAAGGGAAGAGTCCAAACTGAGCCAAGGGTTCAAAGATCATCAAAAGTTATTCAACAAAAACCTAGCAAAGTTTAGACAAAACCAAAGTTTAG
This sequence comes from Paroedura picta, assembly GCF_049243985.1. Taxonomy (NCBI): domain Eukaryota; kingdom Metazoa; phylum Chordata; class Lepidosauria; order Squamata; family Gekkonidae; genus Paroedura; species Paroedura picta. Next base: position 79,683,067 of record NC_135375.1, on the reverse strand, counting down.
ACAAAACCTTCAGTTAACAGGTATCCTTTCTGTATGGCCAGGAAGAATTCCTTTTAGTACTTGCGCTCATTCACAGTTTGGTCGGTATCCATTCTTATGTGATGCTCATTGTTGCCATCATTTGATATGGCCCAGCCTGCTGGTCCAAAGCAATGCTAGTCTCTTGCACGCCATTTCGCTCTGCTGTTAGCAAAGGTCAAAGAGATGCCAAACACTAAATGGGTTAGGATTAATTCCTTAGAAATATATTCTCCAAATTATTACATTTTCCTTTCTAGAAAGGTATTTTAAACTACTTTCTCGCTCAAGTCTTTAGTGCTTTATTTCAACAAATATGGGAGGGAATGAGACTGGAGTGGCATCATGTTTTTCTTTTCTCTTTCCCAGTGGATGCCATGTTATATTTACATTGAGTGGATAGCCATTCAATGCAGAGATGAATAAGAGTTTTAGTCCTTTTCAGTAGTCACTGTTGTGGTTGTTGGCTTTTATTTTCTGTAACAGATTTTGCATTTTAATCCCCTTCCCCCTATTTTGCTGCAGCTCATTCTTCCCATCTATCCTGAAGTCATGAGGAGAGGTATTGTACATACGTGCATGCATCTGAGTCTGAATTGTTGTTTTTGAACTTTGAAGCACCCACCTTTAAAAGGGGAAGGGGATTTCATCATAAGAGTGGTGAAGAGGAGTATATTCCACTGTAACACAGGCTAAAATATCTTTGCTGTGCAGTTAATACTTCTTACACTAACCAAAACCCTGGTTTATAAAAATGAACACCCCCCTCCTCACCTTTCCAAACAGTAACATACAGAATTTTAAAGTTTTAAACATCGTGGTGCTGTTACTTTTAACTTTTAGGAATTAGAAGTCATTTTTAATACCATACCTCAGTGCATTTACATCCTTTGCTGTGGGTCAGATTTTAACATAACCATTAAAACATGTCAATAAATTACTTGCAGTATCATCTGCAACATTATGTATTATAGGAACATACGCCATTACATTTTATATGAGAATGCTTTAAGCAACACAGTGGAACATGGCAATAACTTGTGATACATTCAGAGGAAGATCTGCATTTTAGTAGAATCTGGGCAATACAGAAGACCTACAGTGGAACCAGGGGGCAAATGAGGGCTCTGGGCAGAACAATAACTGCTAGCCAGTCATCTTCCTAAGTACATATTGGTGAGTCAGTCTTTGCCACATGATATAACAAACCTAATTGAAATGGTCGTTATTGTGGTTTTGTAGTTATACAATTTCCAACTGGCGCAGCTATGTATGTGACCAACTTAACTAGAAAATCAATTAACTAGAAAATTGTCCTTCCCATTTGCCTACAGAGTGTGCCAACTAAACAAACCAAAGATTTAAAGGATGTAATGGTTTCTTAACAAAAAAAGCAGCCTTATCATTTGTAGGTGTTATACAGATGTCTTTGCTTCTGGTTCAAAGAGCTATAATCTCTGTGACTGTCATACTGTCATCTAGCACTGTATCTCCTAGAACACTGATTTAACAAAGAGTGGCAGGTTTCAACACATCCTTATTAGCCACTTCACATTCAGACCTTTCTTCAGATTCAATGCTTATCAGTTAACTAGATGGCATTAGCATAGAGGTGTGTAGCACTTGAAAATGACAGCAGTTTCTTTTTGTCCTTTGAGGAACCTAGCTATGCTACTCTCTGGTTAACCTTGCCAGCAGTCAGGGCTTGATCTGGATAAGTAGGATTTTCTATAACATGCCAACCTCTGGGCCAGAGTTGAATTTAATGCTACATACTGGAGATACCCATGCTTGCTAAGCCTGCTATAGTTCCATGCCTTTGTTTTCAGGTTGTCTGTCACTATTTTTCAGTCTCTGGAAAGTCTGAGTCCCTGATTAGTTAAACTGTTTGTTTACTTGTGAACGTCCATTGCATCTGGGCGCAACAGTTCTCACTAGGCATCAGTGCAATACACAAATCTCTGTAGTTCAATTAGCATTGCATTAAATGTCAATTGGATACCTAATTTTCTTTCTTTATCTATGTATTCAATTTCTAGTCCACCTTCCTCCTTAGACTCAAGGCAGATTACAGGATAAAACCCCATTAAACCACAATCTTTAAGCCAAAAACCTCATGTGGCAGGAAAACCCTCCAATCCTCCCTCAGTCATCAAGAGAATTGTCTGATGACATAGTGTCACCTGAGGGAGGCCCAGTGATCTTAAGAGACCTGGGCCTAGTCTGCACACAATAGATAATGCACTTTCAATGCACTTTAGAAGTAGATTTTCCTAATCTGCACAGGAAAATCCAGCTGCCAAAGCACATTGAATGTGCATTATCTATTGTGTGCAGACTAGGCCCTGGCCTCAACCACAGACCTGGCTGAAGAGCTCAGTTTTATATTTTCTTACAATGGAATCCTAAGTATGTTCATTCAGCTGACTTATGGCAAGGGTTTCAAGTCAAGATACATTCAGAGGTGGCAGTCCTGGCATTCCTTGGTGGTCTCTCATCCAAATACTGTCAAAGGTTGCATCTGCTTAGCTTCTGAGAGCTGTCAGAATCAGGCTTTGTGGGACTTACCCTCTAAGAAATGTGTTTATGTGAATCTCACTAGTGATCAATTATGATGCTAAGAAGACATGGCCAAAGGTAGGCCTATGTTCATAGTAGGATGTGAGCTCTTAGAGGAAGACCTCTAACTTTGCTCAATATGAACTTCTGAATACATATCAATTTAGAATGCTTCTCCTCGTAGTTTTAGTTGCCCCAGCTTACTTCCTACTGCTACTTAATCTTTATGTTGCTGAATCTTACTAAATTTACTAAGAGCAATATGTTAGGAAGAACAAAAAAAAGGTAAGTAAGGTATACCAATGGAGAGCTTTATTTGAGGAGTCCCCCAGAGTGAAACGGGGTGTCACTGAGTGTCTTGAAAGAGGAGAGGAGAGAGGCTATGGTGGCACAGTACAGAGCCTGCTGAATAGGTAAACTGGCCATGGCCCCATTCAAAGCAAAATAGAAAACAGGACGACATCTAGACCAAAATCAGAGGGAAAAGAACAGGGATGTTATCAACCCCGGTTTCTTCTGTGCTTGAGGAAAGTTTTTCTCCAGCCTTCACAGATAACGGCCCTAGTTCTGAGTAGGTTCTATCCTGAGACCATGACTTTGCTGGCTCCTTTGAGTTTCCGCATTGCTAGCCCCTGGCACCATATCAGTCTTTAGTGATTGCAGTAAACTCTGTGCCTCTCATATAGATTTGTTTAGCTGTCAACAAGCCAGCAGCTAAACCAAGGCCTGTTGGCATCAGTGGATCACTCCAACACCAGTCATGGTGCGGTAACTATCAGAACAAACTGCAAAAGCAGAATAAGATACAGGAGAAACTGGGGGAGGGGGGAGAATAAGTGGCAAATTGCTCTTTTCCGGAAGGTATCCATACAAATGCATTAACTTCTTGCCTCAGATGTTCTGGAGCACAGCCCAGGCACTGAAAACTGAAAATTCGTGTGCTGAGACCCCTTGTGAGCCTCCAGTCAGTCCATTAAAATATAATAGAGGTAGCTGCCAGAAATTAATAATAGAATTACTGTTACAACAGCTTTTTAATCCCTCTGTTCTTTGCCTCGACCACTCCTGGAACCTCCTACCAAATCTTATCCTATTAGGATACAGAAATTGATATACAATCATTAGAAAGAGATTTTGTTTTGTTTGTTTTGTTTTTAGTTTATAGGACTTGGAGAGAGAGAAAAATCCAAGCATTGCAATTTTGCTGTTAAAAAAAAATCAGAAGCAGCATTTAAGTGATGATACCCAGTAATTTGTTCACTCTTCTGCCAGTGTAATTTACAAGTCAACAACAGATAAACATAGCTGTACAAGATTCATTTACAGTGACACAATGGCAGATACACAGACCAGAAACCCTGCCTATGAGATAAAGTGGACTGAGTGACTTATGCAGTAATTAGGGGATAATTGTCATTAACCTCGCAAACAGTAGTTTACCCATATTGTTTAAAAGGCTCCAGGATGCATAATGACAAGGTAATCTGTCAAAGCGCTAGGGGGAAATATTAATAAGATTTGTGCAGGCCTGGATAGAAAATATGCAGAAAGCGGCCACATTAAGCTAATTGGTGGATGAATATACACTTGTAAAAGTGCTTCTAATGGCACGTTTGCTGCTCTCCAAATGACTACTGTTAATGTGGAGAAGTGGGCTGCCTACAAAGTCAGGACTGCTGGGACAAGAGGGTATTAAGTCATGCAGGCACAGTTATTATTACCTTGAACGCCACAACATATTTTCCCTCCACTTTTCATTTGCATTTCAAGACCTGTGATACGTGCAGAGAGATAACGCAATGCATGATTCATAGAATTTTAATATTTCACTAATTTCTCCTGCTCATTTTTTGTCATCCCAGCACCCTGCTGTTCTCCTTCTGCATCATGCATTCATCAGTCACATTCCAACCCCATTCCAAGGCAAGATTTGTTGTGTTTTCTGTAAGTGACTGTGAGTAAACAATCCAAAAAATGGGGTGAAGATGCAAGAAATGGAAGTTTCATTTTCATATTGTGTCTACAGCCTGCAATAATTCATTGTTCCCAAATGAATCCGCAAGGTAGAAATCAGTCTCTGTATTCTGCTGCCAACCATGTGCCAATGGCAGTACATAACTGCACTTTTCAAATATAATATTGGAGGTGATCGTGAAAGCCTTGGTATGCATCTCCGGACTGCGGGCCCAGTAAATAGCTTTTGGGACTAGTCCTTATCAACTGTCTTCAGCATTCCTTCATGTCTCCCTACAAAGATGGCAGATGTTTCTTGATTCTGAGGTATTTTGTCTCAGAATTGCTCAGTGTTCCAGTTAGCTAACATTATTTGTGTTGGTACTTAGCAATGCAGTGCCCATGTATTCTCTGTTCTCCCTACTCCCTTTCTTCTCTCTCCTAGGTGTAGAATGGAATCCCTTTTAATGCTACAGCAGCTAAGCCACTGGATTCTGACCAGAGCGATGGCAAAGCTTATGCTGCTCTTAAGGATTTGGCTCTGCTGCCTCCTGAGCAGTCAAATTCAAAGCTAAAAGCTAAAATAATCCACAAACGGTTGAGATCTGAGAAGAAGCAGTCAATCCTGAGTGCTCCAAGAAGTCCAAGGACAAGGAAGGCCTTAGATACATCTTTAGCTTCCAAAAATGATAAGATTAGAGTGCATCACATGAGGTCACAACATCCTTCACAGAGATGCTCATCAGCTCCGAGTAATCTTCCTTCAGGGTTTAGGTAGAAGACTGAAGTTGCCAAGAATAATCTGCAGTATCAGTTTTTTCCCATATTTTACATGAGCCATTTTGTGCTTCTTGATGTTGCTCCTGGACACCTATCTGTATACATCCTGATGCTCTAAGACAGTGGTCTCCAACCCCCAGTCCGGGGATCGGTACCGGTCCGTAGATCAGTCAGTCCTGGGCCACAGCTCCTCCTCGTCCTCCTCCCCAGCTGCTGCCTCGGGGGCTGCCCTGCCACTCTGCCGCCAGCTTACCTTTAGTGCTCTCCAGCGGCTGCCATGGCTGGGGCTCCCTCCTGGCGGGGCACTGTGGCACTGTGCAGCTGCTGCTGGCAGCGTCCCCCAGTGGGCAGTGGGAAGTCAGAGGCGCCGGTAGGAAAACAAGTGGAGCAGGGGCTTAGGTGGCGGCGGCGACGTCCCTCGGCAAAAGACTACCCCCTCCCTGGGCCTCAGTAAAATTGTCAAGCGTTGACTGGTCCCCGGTGATAAAAAGGTTAGGCACCACTGCTCTAAAACATGGTGAAAGATTGAAGAGTCTTCCATCAGTTTAAACTGACGAAGAGGGTTCAGATTCTTATTAGAATCAGAAGAATCAGGAATTGTTTGAACCTACATGCTGTGGGTTCAAATGCTATTTAAAGCCAGAAATCACCTACACAGATCTCTTTACTAGGAGTACATGTCCATGTGGACATTGATTCCATGCCTCAATCCATACTGCATTGCAGAAAAATTAATTTGAATTTGCCCTTTCATGGCAAAGAATCTTAGTGCAGTTTGTTGGAAGATAATAGATGAGCTGTAGAGAAATGGGCCCAGTTCAGATACATTATGGCCTCATTCATTACTCATCTTTCAAAATCTTTCCGGTAGTATCTTGTTCCTACAGAAATGCTGCTGATGCCTGGTTGCCTACAGAAATGTTGGCTCTGGCTACATCTAATAGAATAGAAGCAATCCATAGTATTCAAAGAAGCAATCCATATGACTTCACAATATTCTTCCAATGTATTGTGTTGCTAAGAATTTTTGAGACAATATATGGCAGAGGTACTAGGTTTCAGCAAACAGTCAAATATAGCATTTTTTGCTGAAAATATAGGATGTTTCTAAAGGTAAGCCTTTCCTTGAAGGTACTATCTTCTTATCCTATGATTAAATGAGAGAAGATCAATTAGAGTTGTAAAACCAGTTATCTGCCCTATATTAAAAATAAAATAAAATATGGCATATACACTTCTGCTAAAGAAGTGACCCATTTTATGAATAATGCAGTCTCATCAGTTCCATAATCAAGAGTATTCCATAACAAAGCGAATATTTTATCACAAGTCAAACAATATGTTTCAAAAATCACAAGAAACATTTAAAAGTAGTGGTTGAGAATTCTAATTAAGTTATGTGAGCCACAGAGGTGAATAGTGTTTCTGTCAAAGTAAATCCTACTTGTATAAATTAGTATTATTTTGAACTGGTTTTTATAGGAGTGCCATATGCATCATTGCTAACTAATTTGCTGCTGTTGGCAGGAGTTTTCCTCCAACTGAATGAGAACATCTATATATGTACGTTACCGTATTATTTCTGCAAAGTTGAGGTTTTTTTTTAAAAAGCATGCAATGCATTGGCCCTTTATACTAATCTGGAAGGCCCAATACATAAAGTACTTTAGTCACCTACAGTCTTGGAAGAAGAACTGTTTTCAATAACCTGCTTTTCACTACCCGAAGGAGTCCCCAAGTGTCTTACATACACTTTTCCCTTCTTCTCCCCACACCCTGTGATGTAGGTGGGGCTGATAAAGCTCTAAGAGAACTGCTTTGTGAGAATAGCTCTGAGAGAATGGTGAGTGGCCCACTGTCATGCAACTGATTGCATGTGGAGGAGTGGAGAATCAAACCTGGTTCTCCAGATTAGAGGCTGATGCTCTTAGCCACTACACCAAGCTGGGTCTGTACTATATGGGGACTGTCTGGAGTCACTTTGTGACAGAACTCCATAAATCTCATAAGTAAACACTTTGACTATAATTTAGCACCAGCCTTCAGGTTGAAAGATTGCTAAGATGATTGCTAGGGTGATATTTGCCTATAGTCACCAAATCTCTTGAACCTAACAAGATATAAACCTCCCCTTCCCCACTGTGAATTGGGAAAATATACTTTGAACTTGTCCTGAACATTAGTTCAGCCATTGTCTTTTGTTGGATTGCAGTCATAGACCTGAGATACTTGCTGTGGGTAGCTGTGTTGATTTGTAATAGAACTGCTAGATTTGAGTCCAGGAGCACCTGAGAAACCAACAAGATTTTCTGAGTATGAACTTTCAAGAATCATCTGATGAAGGGGAAGTATCTGATGAAGGGAGCTTTGATTCTTGAAAGCTGATACCTCCCGAATTCCTGTTGGTCTCTAAAGTGCTCCTGAATGCAAATCAGATCCCAATCAGTACTCATCTACAAACAGGAAATGAAAGGAGAAATGAAATTCAATTCAGGGGAGAGTAATAGATTGACTACAGATGTCCCCAGTTCAGATGCATTGTGGGCCCCTCCACCCATTGGATATTGGAGGATGCTGACAAGACCACGAATAAGCAAGGATTGAACAGCGGCACCAATTCTGTGAACACCACCTGAATTTATTCTTGTAGCCACTGCTGCTTTTGAAATCACAGCAGACCTTTTTTTTCAAACCTGAGGCAGAACCCCAAATATGCCTATGCGTCTATCCACAGATGCTGTGAGAAGACATTTTATACACATTTATATGCATTTTAAGGTGCAGTCCACTTGTGCAGTTGACGCATTTTGTGTATGTGATGCCCAGTTATTCATCTACTCTACTCTAATCCTAGGAACTATAGGAGGGCATATTACATTCTGCTTAAGTTGTAGAAGTAACTGTTGTAATCTGAAGGAAGTTCTTCATACAGACCTACTACTAACATGATTAGGGCATTTTCTAAATAATTGGCCTAGTCCTTCAATAGGAATTAAGGGAGCACATTTCCTTATTTCCCAGTTGGTTAGCCTGCTGCTAGTTGGCTCCTGATTTGGGTGAAAAATGTACAGGGTAAAGTCAAACTTGCCTCTTAAAATTCATGCAGACTTGCACTGTCCAACTTATTCTCTTTGTTGTCGTGTATTTTCTAACTTTGCTCTCTGAGCTCGAACTTTATTTAATCAAGAGAGACACGTTCATTTCACTTTGTGCATTTTCATATAATTTGTTGCAAATGCTTCACCTCATTATATCATAGTCCTTCAGGGCCAAGCATTCAGAATGTTGTAAAGAGAGTAATTATTATGGAGATTTAAGGTAGACTGAAGCTTATAGAACAGGGGAGATTCATATCAGAATGAGAATTACCGTAGACCTCTAGAGAAAATCCATATCCTGAATTAGTGGTATTAATTGGGGATCTGGTAGATTGTGCCTTCTGAACATAGCATAGAGCTGGCATGTAGGAAATTTGCTAAAGAGAATCTATGCAGCTGGGATATTATTTACAATAAGAATCCTAGAGATCTGTGGTCATTAAAAATCTGCCTTGATTTTTTGTCACATGTTAATTTGGATGTGTTGCTCTTTTAACTTTGTTTTCTCTCCCCATTCTTTATTTTCTTTGGTCAGGTCTACAGCTTCCCACATTCACATACACGTTAAAGCTGTTGGTTGTGTGCTTCTGTTCAGACACTTATTGGGCAACAGTCTCTTACATATGGAAACTAGTCTGAAACATGTATGCTGAAATAAGATAAATCACAGGAAGGATATTTAAAAAAAACAGGAAGGCTGAATGGATGTCAGCTCTGTTTAAATGTTGGTACACTAATTGCCAGTCTGTGATCTCTCTTCCACCAAGTCAGATGACAGGTGAATCCACCAGCATTCACAGCATACAGCTTGATGGCTGATTAGTAAATAGCAGTCATAGTTAAACCAGCCACTAGAGTTTTCCCAGTGCAGTTACTTTCTGAAAACATCAGTGGCTCCTGTGAGTCACAGAACATGTTCTGTACAGGAGCTTTATAATGGCTCTTAATAGCTATTGAAAATAGACACACTCAGAAGTCATGTGTGGTGTTCAGAAACCTACTTCATGTTTTTGGTAAAGTTGCAGACTAACAACAATGGATTTAGCCAAGGTACTATGAAAGACTAAAAAATGGGGGGGAGGGGAGTGCTCTGCTCTATCTGTTCATGCTGGTTTATTCCAATAAAATCATTCCATTCACCTGAAAAAGATCATTAGTGTGTTTTCAGGGGAGTTGTCCATCTGCATCGTGGTCACGTGAAAAGAGTGTGGGCTACAGATATTATTGCAAAGCAGCCGTTTAAAATATTACTTGGCTGTATGGAATTGCTCTTGAAAAGCAGATTCAAGCAATTCTAGAACATTAATATTAAGTAGAACTCAGAGCAAACACATGTCTTTGGGGTCTAATGTTATTCAAACAGAGTCAGTTTCTGTACACCTTTTACTTCTTTATGAAAGTCTTGTTGTAACTAGTCCATCTCGATACTATATTGGGAAAAAGTATAGCCTAAAGAAAGGACTATGAGTGGAAAGTAGATGTTTGTGGTGTTTACTGAGAGCCAGTATGGTGCTATGACTGAGGTGCTGAGTGAGAGACCAGGTTAAAGCCCTGCTTGCTATGGTGGGTTGGGACCCTTATAAAATTACACTTATTCAATCATTCTCTTTCATTCTAGCATATCTGACAGGATTTTTATGAGTATGAAATAGAAGAGGAGAGGAAGATGTGTGTGGCACTGAGCTACTTGAAGTATAAAAATGTTCTAAATAATTATTGGAATATGCTTTCTGTATATGACATAACTCCTGAATATTACATTTCTCTTACCTTATTGATATCCACCATGGAAAAAGTTAACATAGTTGTTTAAATAAATAGACACTGTCCAAATAATTTTAAGTACTTCTCAGAAATTCTCACAATATTGATTTTAAAAATTACCTGAGTGTTTCCCAGAATTATAATTTTTAGAGTTTTTCTTCTCTTTTATTAATTTTATCTTCTATGAATGCATAGACATGTATGCATGTATGCATACATTTACCTTAGTTAGTTATGCCAAGAAGTAAATTAGAGAGATTAAAAATTGACCTGGAAATAGATGTAGATATCTTATAATGAACAGTTGGCTGAAGGTGGTGTAGATCATAGAATATTTTCAAATCTTCATTAGGAGGAGGGAGGAAATCTAATTTAAAACATTTTGGAACAAAAGCTAATGAAAGCAAAGGTTGATTGGGAAAAGGCCAGGGTGAATGTGTGTTCATAGTGTAGATTCATAAAGCTCAGAAGCCCTCAGGAAATCATATCTCCAATTTTTCCATTTCTGTCCACAGGACGACCTCCACCCTCCAATTAAACTGCTGAAATTTACGCTGAATGGTGGCATGAGAGGTCTTCCAATCTACCCCATTTGTATTGTCTGTGATAATCATCCTGACCTCATCTCTTTTTCTTAGATGACCCGTACATTAAGACAAGATGTATCCTAACACGTCCTAGCCTATCTCATCCTAACCTGTAGGTCAGCAAATATCAAAGAAGAGTATTGATGATTAAGAGTGATACTGTTTCACTGACCTAATAATAAATATATTTTTGTGTGCGCCTACGTGTGTACGTGTGTGTAGATTCACAAAAATTTGTTCAGCTATAAAGGAAGGAAAACCTATGTATGTTAAGATTGTGGGAAACAATAATTTAAGGTTATAAATCTTGTAATCTTGGAGGTTAATCTTATATGGTTTGCAGATTTTCAAAGAGTCCTCCTTTTTCTGAAATCAGAGGGGATAAACCCATCTGTAGAAAATCAGAATGCCAGAGAAGCAGAGACATTCTTTCGAGGTATATACTAGTCTTATGGGCTTGCCAACACTCCCCGACTTGGTTGTATGCCTTGTCACAAGAGAATTGCTTTACTCTGTAATGAGCTGAAGGAAATAATATGAATTGGAACCTTTTGTAATGAAAAATGTAAATGTTGATAAAATTTAATGGCATTGGGGGGAGTTCACAAGAGAAACAAGAAATCAGTTACATGTCAGAAAGGATGTGAACTTCAAGCCAAGTACTGTAATACACAAAGGAATCCAAGGCTAGTTTACAGCACAGTCCAAAGGGATGGTTGTCTTTGTTTCACATATAGCCTTTTAATCTTAAAATTATATTCCTATTCTCCCTTATCAGGTTCTGAATTCTAATACATTTCCTGGCTTCATAAGGCTCGTGCTATGTGATAAGTAAGCTTTGATTATACCCTATGCATATTTGCCATATTATATGAACTATATGAAGCCTGGCTCTATTTTCTGCAATCCTGGAAAACTTCTAGTCACAAATTAGACATAAGCAAAAAAGGGGGCTGTTTTTAAAGTTCTCAAAATAAAAAGTTTTTTATTTTCCTTTGGCTACAGATCCTGCTGTAATCAGCTATTAAACTTAAGAAAGAATTTTTCCAAATCTCAAACAATATGTAGCATAGATAGAGTGACTGAAACATTCTTTTTTTTAAATACAGTGGCTCTTATTTAGGGCTTCCTTATCCATGATCAGTTAAAGTAGGGGCTTCAGTGTGGTGTCCGTAGGTGCCATGGTGCCTGCCTACACCTTTCCTGGTGCCCAAAAGTAGCTTTTGGAAAGTGCAAAGGGCAGGGCATTTGTCCAGCAAAGAGAGAGTTATCAACTTGTCATATGTACCACAAGGAAGAGTGGATAGCTGTGGAGGGCTGACTCGGTTATACCCCATAGATATGTCATTCTGAGAACAGACTAACAGTGCAATCACAAGTGGAATTAGTCCCATCTAAAATGATTTACTTAAAAGGGCTTAGAATGCTGTAACTCTGTTTGGGGTTGTACTCTTAATATTTTACAGAGCAGAGCCTAACTCCCAGCAGTATCTCAACAAGGTATGCAGTTTCCTGTATTATAATGGTTCAGGGTGTGCTCACCTTTGGTCTCAGTGAAAATGAACATATAGAGAACTTGAAGATTTTGAGGGCCCATCAGTCCATTATCTTAAGCAACAAAGGAAGACAGGGCAAGCAAATTGAGTCATCTACCAGATGCTTGGTGGAAACAAGCTCAGCAACACAGATTTGTTTTGGAAAAAAGTCACCTTCTAACAATCAGTAGTGGAACTTAACGGCAGCTTGGCCACTGTTGCCTTTTATTCATACAAATAAAAAAACAAGGACCATGTGATGATTTGACCTCTTTACCAGCCTTATGAACTACTATCTTGCCAACTTCAAGCACCAACACCCTAGCTGTTAATGTGAACAGTATGGGCATCACTATGAGATCCTATTGTGATGTATGACAATTAAAACATTCAGGTGGGTAGCTGAGTCGGTCTGAAGCAGCAGAACAAAGTTTGAGTCCAGTGGCACCTTTCAGACCAACCAAGTTTTATTCAAAATATAAACTTTCGTGTCCGTGCAAACTTCTTCAGATACAATGAAACAACATTTCCTCATCCGTTACATATATGTAACATTTATAGAAATGTGTTTCAGTGTCGCTGAACAAATGTGTGTAGACGTAGATTGTGTTAGTCTTTAGGGTGCCACTGGATTCGAACTTCATTCTCTGTATCTCACTTCTGGTATCTGTATGCTAATTTACTGCCGTTCACAGGTCTTAACTGCCTTAATCCAATCTAAGCTATAATTATCCAGTTTCTTATGCATGCAGCTAGCCCTTCCTGGCAATTAAACGCCCTCCACCCTCTCTCCACTTATATATAACGGTTGAGGAAATTTTGTGTCATTGTATCTGAAGAAGTGTGCATGCACAGGAAAGCTTATACTTTGAATAAAACTTTATTGGTCTTAAAGGTGCCACTGGACTCAAATTTAGATCTCATAACATTGTTAAGTATGATTTCATACAAGTCTGTGCACTGATCCAAACACATTTTTCCTCCCACAGGGAAATATTTCTGGAGCTACACACATGAAAAACGTTACATAGGAATGCAGTCATATTTTTGAATTCTAGTTTAATATTCTTCACATGTATTCCTTCAGGGCAAGCTGGGGCATTGGGGAAGGAGCAAGGGGGAATACATTTGGTTAGAATAAACCTGAAATAAATACCTTGGTTTTGAATACAATTACAGAGAAGTAAATTGATTTCAGTAAACGTTACCTTTAAGTTAATTTTTCTTAGCATTCCAGCCAAAATATGTTTGTGTCATGATGATATCATGGAATGTGCAAGATTCAAAATTATACTGAAGTTAAATTATGGACATTAAATGGAGCTGCCCATATTATACCAGGAGTCCACCTAGTCCAACATTCTTTTTCAGTGTCTCAAAAATGTATCAGCAGGGCGGAAGGCAACAAGCCTCCTCAGAGATATATTGCCTTTTAACATGGTTGCTTAGTGTAACTACCATGGACTGTGCCTATTGACAATCAGTCCTCCCTGAATTTGCTTAATCCCTTTTAAGGCCATCTATACTGCTGGTCATCTTCACATTGTGTTGTCATGGGTTCTGTAACTTAAGGATGGGTTATCTGATAACTTTACCTCTGTTTTGTAATTCAAAAGACTCCAGAGTTATGCATGCATTACTCTACTCCTGCTGTTGATTCCTGAGGGTGAAGACTGTATGTTTGTAAAAATTGCACGACTTTTTACTGGTGCCCTACTTAGCAAGGCAAAAAGAAACAGCTAGAAAGCCATCTATCTTGGCAGAAGTTTTTAAGGCTATGCTCTGCTTTGTGTTTAAGGAAAGGTTTGCTGGTGAATGACAAAGGCAGCAAGGTGCCTGGCATTAGTCTAACTAGAAGAGTTGCCACTGAAATGATGCATTTATTACCAAAACATTCTAATGCTTTCTTATAATACATACTGCAGCAGAGAGTCTGACATTACAGTGCAGAATTTTTAAGTCCTACCTCCAGGCAAATCTCATACTTACTAGCAAAAATGAAAGTGTGAAATGCTTTTTAATGTATATTTAACAACAGATAGTCTAGTGATTACTGATGTGTATTCTCTCTGGATTTTTCCCTGGCTATCAAAAGGCAATGTTAAGAGACAACATTTTTTCACATTTATGTTATCTGCAACTATGAAATGTTTACATTTGAAACATATTTGCAATTCGTTTATTAAAAAATGGGGAAAAGCCATCATATTTTAAGTTTAAACAAATTCAGATCACAGAGTAGTTATCCATTGCCTGTAATAGAGCAGTTTCATCAGTCAAAACTCTGGGATTTGCTATATCTTTTGATGTGACATTAAATTCAATTTTAAATATTGCTCTGGAAGGGAAAAATAAATTTGAACATATCAATATTTTATGTTGGCACTCTTAATTTCTACCCCAGTGATTCCTAATGCCTAACAATTCATTTTATTTTTGAAGACCATCACAGTTTCACTCATCTGTGTTTTATCTGAAGCACATGCAGCTAAGTATACTTATTTAAATGTTTCCTATCATTGTATTTAATAAGGTTTAAGATACAGGGTTGTTGTTGTTTTTTTCATTTGCAGGTTGATCTCCAGCAAGGGTTCATGTCTCGTTCTAATAAATGCTAAACAGTTGCTCAGTAGTTAGATCTGTGTTGATCACATAGCATCACTGAAGGCATTTTAGATCACAAAGCTCCAGCAGCCTACATTTTGGTTTGCTTTGACATTATTAAACCAATCCGTGTCTTTAAGTGTGACTCTAATTACAACATTTGCATGGCAACAAAGTTTGCTTTGTGGATTGACCTCTAGCATTGTGGTGTTTGCATGTAGTTTTCTGAGCTTAGTGTTTTGATGAGCAGTCAGTGCAGCACGTTCAATCGAAGTCAATAATTATGCAGAATCAATAAGGTTTTCTTCTTTTGTGTTTGTCTTTGTTGTTTCTTTGATAATGCCTCTAGGATGCTGCAGGCAAAGTGCTGGACCGCTGGGCCATCATGTCCAGGGAAGAAGAGATCATTACCCTTCAGCAATTTCTGAGGTTTGGAGAAACCAAATCCATTGTGGAGCTGATGGCAATTCAAGAAAAAGAAGGTCAGGCCGTAGCTGTGCCATCTTCAAAGACAGACTCAGATATAAGGACTTTTATTGAAAGCAATAATCGAACCAGGAGCCCAAGTCTTCTGGCACACCTGGAGAACAGCAACCCTTCCAGCATTCATCATTTTGAAAACATCCCTAACAGCCTAGCATTCCTGCTTCCATTTCAATATATAAATCCAGTCTCGGCTCCACTGTTGGGGTTGCCTCCGAATGGTCTCCTGCTAGAACAGCCAACACTGAGACTGCGTGAACCAAATCTTTCAACTCAGAATGAATATAATGAAAGCAGTGAATCTGAAGTGTCCCCAGCACCTTTCAAGAATGAGCAGAACTCCAACAGGAACGCCTTGACCAGCATCACAAATGTAGAGCCCAAAACTGAGCCAGCTTCCGTGTCTCCAGTACAGACATCTACCCCTGTCAGTGATTTATCCAAACCTGAACATACAAAAAGCTCTTTCAGAATTCACAGAATGAGGAGGATGGGATCAGCATCACGGAAAGGCAGAGTTTTCTGTAATGCATGTGGCAAGACCTTTTATGACAAAGGTACCCTCAAAATCCACTACAATGCAGTCCATCTTAAGATCAAACATAGATGTACTATTGAAGGTTGCAACATGGTCTTCAGCTCCCTTAGAAGTCGCAACCGTCACAGTGCTAACCCTAATCCCCGACTTCATATGCCCATGCTAAGGAACAATCGGGACAAGGATCTTATCCGTGCTACGTCGGGTGCAGCTACCCCTGTTATAGCAAGTACAAAATCTAACCTAACGTTAACAAGTCCTGGTCGACCTCCAATGGGTTTTACCACTCCCCCGTTAGACCCTGTGCTACAAAATCCTCTATCTAGCCAACTAGTGTTCCCAGCTTTAAAGACTGTGCAGCCTGTTCCTCCTTTTTACAGAAGTTTACTTACACCAGGTGAGATGGTGAGTCCTCCAACCTCATTACCTACCAGTCCTTTAATGCCTGTGGCTAGTACAATAGAGCAGCCTCCCTTGCCTTCTTCAGAATTAGCAACGCCAGCATTGGTGATGCCCACCCATGAAACAAATACTGACCTTGCCCCTAAGAAAAAACCAAGAAAGTCAAGCATGCCTGTGAAAATAGAGAAAGAAGTTATTGACACAGCTGATGAGTTTGATGATGAAGATGATGATAACAGAAGTATTGCTAATGATGTTGGTCATGACAGTCACTGCCATTCTCAGGAAGAAATGAGCCCAGGGTTGTCTGTGAAAGACTTCTCAAAAAATGGAAGAAGGTGCATTTCTAGGACAGAGCTAAGAAGGGCAGATAGCATGACATCAGAAGACCAAGAGCATGACAGAGACTATGAAAATGAGTCAGAATCCTCCGAACCAAAACTTTGTGAGGAATCCATGGAAGGGGATGAGCATATGATGCTTGAAAGAAATAACAGATCTCTGATGAACCACAACCAGTCAGATGAAAACCACAATGAAGCCTCACATCAGGATGAAATTAAGATTAAGGAAGAATTTACAGATCCTACGTATGATATGTTTTGCATGAGCCAATATGGACTTTACAATGGAGGTAGTGCAAGTATGGCAGCCCTCCATGAAAGTTTCACTTCCACTTTCAACTACAGCAGCCCCCAGAAATTCTCCCCAGAAGGCGATTTGTGCTCAAGCCCAGATCCCAAGATCTGCTATGTTTGCAAGAAGAGTTTCAAGAGTTCTTACAGCGTGAAGCTCCACTATAGGAATGTTCATTTAAAAGAGATGCATGTCTGCACAGTTGCAGGCTGCAATGCTGCCTTCCCATCAAGGAGAAGCAGAGACAGGTCAGTAAATACTGTATTTATTAACTGGTGTTCTAAACATTTGTGTTATTGTGTGAGAAAGTCAAACAAATATAAATGGCATCAGATTTCTATAATCAGAAAAGCCATTTATTAGTTAAATTTTCCATTGTTTCACAGTATCTGTAATAGTATACAGATTTTATAAATACACTTTATATATTTGTAATGGATAGTTACTTTCATTAGTATCTCCAGATGTTTTCTATGTGCTCATAAAATATGCAGTAGACCTTCCATTAGATTTCTGTATATACAAATTCATAGTATGTCTAGAATGCGTGCTTTTGTACACAGGACTCCCACTTCTTCAGACAAACATCTCAAGTAGGCTATTCATAATATGAGAACAGGTTTGTCATAGGCAGTTTAAATGTAGAAAGCATAAGCCTATACACTGAGCCTAATGCTTCTGTTACATTCAGTTTCTACTTTATTCAACTTTCCAAGTTGAACTCTTAATGGAAAACTATATGCAAAAAGCTTCCCTTTTCAAATGTGTTTTAAAGCAGTTTGTGGCCATCAGTGATGTGTTCTCAGTTTAAGTGGGAATCTGTTAAGGAACTTACTAATACTGGACATGCATGATAATATTGATGAAGTACATCACTGGACTTCTGGACAAGCCTCATTGAAATCAATACAGGAAGCACAGCAGTCATGAGTCAGTGGATGGTTTCATTATACATGTAGCTGTGTTTTGTTCTCTGCATGTGGAAATCCCCATTCACTCAGATGACCATTATGCACACAGATTAAGTGGCAATCAGACTTCTACATTTAAAAAAAAATTAATAAGAGCGTGCTTGGTTGTAGGGCACTGAAATGATATCACACTTCAGTTATGCTACATCAGTTCTCAAGTAGTTTAGTTTAAACAGAAGCAACTGGCTCTTAGCACACTATTTTTTTAAGTGTTCCTTTTTAAATCCAAAGAATAATGAAAGGTAGATGGAATTTGCCAAAGCTGATCAATGGCAGGCTAACATTCCATATTTATGGATATCATTCCACATTTGTGGATTTTTAAAAAGAGAAATCAAACATTATGGGTTTGACCCAGCCTAAACTGGCAATTCTAGATTCAAATGAGTAGCCGTGTTGGTCTGAAGGAGCACAATAAAATCAGAGTCCAGTAGCACCCTTAAGACCTACAAAGATTTATTCAAGGCGTGAGCTTTCGAGTGCAAGTCTGAGGAAGAGTGCTTGCACTCAAAAACTCATGCCTTGAATAAATCTTTGTTGGTCTTAAAGGTGCTACTGGACTCTGATTTTACTGTCAATTCTAACAATTCTACCTTTCCACTGCGGACCCCACTCATGAATTTCTTAGGGGATCCTACCCCCCCCCCCCCCCCCACAGGAGCAGCATATTGCAGTGGGCAG
This sequence comes from Paroedura picta, assembly GCF_049243985.1. Classification (NCBI taxonomy): domain Eukaryota; kingdom Metazoa; phylum Chordata; class Lepidosauria; order Squamata; family Gekkonidae; genus Paroedura; species Paroedura picta. The sequence goes on along the minus strand of NC_135375.1, from coordinate 79,664,458 downwards.
GCAAGAAAATACTTTTCTGCTGATAGAAACTGTCATTTGGAACTAACCCATTGACTAAAAATATTAATTAATAGATGTCACAATATTGGGAACAGGTTAAGAGGTTAGATGCATTACTTCGTTGCTACTGTTTTTGCTTAATCTCTTCAAGAGAAAGGAAGGCATAAACTGGACCCCACAGAAATGGATCACCACTGATGATTGTATCCTGCTCAGTTGAAACGTACCATGCTGGGTGTCACAGTGTCTGTTCTTAGCTGGTTAGCGGAGGTTAGCAAACTAATGTGGGAACCCAAATGCTTCTGTGCGATCCACAAGCAGTTTAAATTATACTTTAGGTCTTTTCACACATCGTGTTTTCAGAGATATGCCAAAGACTTTTATGGTGGTATGCCTAAAAATAAAAACTGGGAATGTAACAAATAGACATTTGAAAACACACATATTGTACAGATACACTCAATCAGTGAAATATGACTATATCTTTATTACCATCAGCCCCCCAAAACTAAGTTTTTTTTAAATCACCAAATCATTTTTGTAACTGAGAACTATTTGAAAAAACAGTTTAGATGCATTATCATATACAGCTTTTTAAAAGTCACTTTTAAAATCACAGATTCCACTGGTCTTGCTAAAGTGCCTTGTGTGACACAAAGTAGTTCTTTACTTGGAAGTACACCCCACTGAACTTATTGACGCTTCCAAATATACTTAACTGGGGTTGCATTTACTTCATTAAAGGCAGTAGAAATAACTTGACTCTACTACTTTCTCTTAATTAGTTTGTAAATTGCACTATATAAACAGTACACATCTGTTGGTCAGCCATCTGCCATCACAAAGTCTTTTCCTATTCAGTTTGGTTCTGTATTTATACAAAGGTTTTCATGACCAAGTATCACCTTTGTACAGAATAGTCAGATTCTGAGCAAACAGAAGGTACACAAAGTTTTCTCTTAGAAAAAAATGGCAAGGGGTACAAAAGCCCCCCCCCCAAGACATGTTATCAAAAAGGATAGCCATTTCCAGGAGAAATTTCTGTCATGTATATTCCAGAACAGTCCACAGATATTGCTTTGGATAATACATTCCATTGGACAACAGAAACCCGTGACAAGATGTCTTTTTGAAGTTCATATATATTTATGGCAGGTGTCATCCAAAAGAATTTAAGCAAATACAAATACATTAGTGCAATGCTTTTAGCTAAGTTGTTGATAGATAACAAAACCAAATAACATATTTAGGGTTCTCTGGAGCCCTTAGTATCATTTTTATGTAGGTATAATTCAAGAGTATGCTATATTTTCCCCAACCAAAGAAAGCACAAAGGGAATGTCTCTTCTTTATTCGTTCCTTTATAAACAGGTGCATTGAATTTCCCAAAGTGCAGAAATTTGTGGGGTGCTTGAAAGTTTGGAACTCTGTAAGGTTTTGATATGTACTGTAAAATTATTCGCTTTGCACAGTGTTCCAAGTTTCTTTTGCCTGCGCAATCTAAGTGGTTTTGCAAAACCTCTGGTAACTTTTGCAGACATTTGAGCAGGAAATAATAAGAGCACAGCTTCTTTTTGTATTCAGCCTTGCCATGTCTGCTAGTAGCCAGAACTTGGAAAGTTGAGCATGACAGACAAATGAGCCTGAGGAAGGAAGGGCGAGACACATTGGGCAGTGGTCTTGCAGCTGCTTACAAATTCATATGTTCTGGAGCAACACCAATATATAAACTCATTTGAAATGGAGATCTACATTTTGTGATTAGTCTTTTCTATTGACAATACACGAGCCATTCTCTCTGTATAGGAGGGTGAAGATTTGAGATACAATTGTAGCTCAGTGAGCACTCTGTAATTTAGGGGGTTTTAGATGACCTTCTGAAGAGATTATTTCTTAAATGAAATCTTACAAAGGAAACCCATTAAATGTGTAGTCCTTCAGGTAGCAAAGAAGACCTTGAGGATGTAAACCAATGTATAGTGCCTTATTGACTCCAGTGCCAAATAAGTGGAGTAATAACACTGAGAGGAGAACTTATTTCAGTCACCTTAATGGGCTGTTAACTTTAGAACCCAATTACAGCCATTTCAGCACTAATTGCGGTACTAGAAATGTGAAGCATCCAACCTAATGCACCCATGAAGAATGTCACATTTTTAACACTATAGTTAAGACACTGATTGATCAAACACCTCTATGTAATTAATACTATTTTTAACTACTGGGGTAAACTCATATTTCCTCAGTCATCATATTGCAATGAAACAAAATGTTTCATCAAACAATTTATTCATGACTGCACAAGCTTTTAAAATGTAGTCTTAAAATGAACTCTTTTTACAGTACAAAAGAGATTTAATAGTTCAAAGGAGATTTTTATAAACTGGTAAATATTTTACTTAGTGTTTTGTTTCTTAAAGTAACATCTAATTTCCTGGGAACTGTCTATTCCCACCAACCTAGACATGGAACCTAGCTGCACAAACATCTTGTGATCACTTCCAGCTCTTGAGAAAAAGCACATTGTTGGAGTAATCCCTCACCAATGGTTTTTGAAGTAAAATCTCTCCCAGATTATATCATCAGTTCCATAAGCATGCATTTAGAGTAATGGAAAGGATTGTGGCTCAGTGGAAGAACATTTGCTTTGCATTCAGAAGTTTCCAGATTCAATCCTCAGTATCTCAAATGCATCAGTTAGCATCAGAAGACCTCTGTTTGAGACCCTAGAGAGCCACCACCAGTCAGACAATATTGATCATGTTAAACCAATGGATAGACAGCTTCAGGTTTTAGTGATAGTTTTAATTAGGCCTTTCTGTTGTCACAATGCATTCCTTCCAAATATTTACTTCCAAATTCTTATCAAAAGATACAAATTTGTGCTGAGCATTAGCAATGGCAGCAACTCAGAATCCTGGAAGATACTTAAGAGAAGTAAAATGCCAAAATTGCCATTAGGAGAGTACCTGTTGAAGTGGCACAGAAAAAAAATAGCTGAAATGTGGAGATACAGTTTGAGGTGAAAGGATAAGAAAGAGGCAGTCCTCATCTGTTGTTCACCTTTAGAACTACAAAACAGTTGTGGTGTTTCACATTTTCTTTCCTGATGTGCTGGCCATTCTTGTGTGCTGAGTTACCAGGCAGATCAGAGATTGTCTCCTCCATAGACTGATTTTTTGAGAATGATCTTGATTAGCCCTGGCACTATAGAAAGGCAAGCACATCTTAAGTGGCCTTAATTAGTACCAACACTTTTAAACAAAGCTTGGTCATTTTGCAGCTCACCAATCAAAACACGGCAAACTAGATCAGTATGATGGAGCAATGAATGTTTTTAACTGTGTTCCAGACTACAAAAACAAGGGCTTTCCAACCTTCTGTAAAGCCAAAGTCTATTATTGGTAGTCTCCCCTTATCATGGTTAGTCACAAGTTGTGCAGGCCTGTTTTCAAGTGGAAGAAACTCTCTCCCTTCATAAAATGTGCAAGGTAAATCATACTCAAGGCTAAGTTAGGGCCTTCTGTGCAGGCAAACATGTTACCTGGCTTGCGATTTCCTAAATCTGTGTAAAATAGATGCACTTCCAACACAGCTGTTAACTGTTCCAAGTTACAAAGAAAGGAACCTTATGCTTTACCTCCCTTTGAGTAAAAGGATGCTAATTATTAAAAGTTTGCCTTTAAATTTTCGCAGAACGAAAGCATGTGTGTTTGTCTGCGAGGTGGGAAAGGTGATTCAGCCCCGTGAATAAATTTAAAAACAAAATAATATTTGCTCAGGGTGACTTATAAATAAATATGAGGCAACTATTGGTGCCAAGTGCGATTCTGCCATTAGGTTGCTAGTTAAATCAGTCCAGATTTAAACTTGTAAACTCCTTGATTTGTATGGAGAAAGACATCTGTATTTGGTTTATTAAAACCTGCTGATGTTTCCAGAACTAAATTTGCGTGCAGACAGGCCTCTGGGTAGATATATCAAGAAAGTGGAAGCATATATGACTTGCTCATCCAGTTACCTGACTTCCAGCCCTGTACAGGTGTGCTTGAATAAATTAACATCAGATACCTCTGATGAGCCACTGCATACATTATCAACAAAGGTGAAGATGTGAAAACATGCTACCTGCCTCCTGTTATCACCTCAACACAACAGCAACCATCCCACCCACCCCCTTCCAATAATCCCGCTACGTTTGGAAACTTCGAAGCTAACTTTTTCAGAGTGCTTTTTCCAAGAAATGTGTGTGATTTGGGGGTCCTATAGCTCCAAGGAGTGCACTTCACACTAGTTCATGTTACACTTCCATATATTTTGCTAATGTAATTAGCTGTGACTTAGAACACTATAGGCAGAAGATGTAGCATTCAAAGATGTGGTTTCTTTGGGTAAAGATTTCATCAAACTCTTTAAAACTGCCAGTTAAAAAATCAAATAAAAAAACCTTAATTGTTCGAATTCTGTAACCAGTAACCATTGAACTGGTGATCAGACTCTGTTCTACAGGCCCAGAAACCAGCTTCTTGTCTTGGCAATTAGCTGTACCATTGGACAATGCCTTTTTTCTTTAATAATGCCTTCCCATCACAAGCTAATTTTGTTACCATATTTCAAAACAGCAAAAGTAAGTTTGCCACATGTAGCCATACACTTTGATCCTGCCAACAGTGTTGGCTGAGAAGGGAGTACTTCCACTCTACTTAGCATGGTGGGCAATTAGCATAATGCAGCTCATGTTGTAGTGAGACCTCCACAGCAAGGACAGAACTTCATGACAACTAATAAAAAAAGTGCATTGCACATCCAGTGATCTTGGCAAATGGCTTTTTCAAAAGACTATTTGGTTGAATAAGATCACCTAGGATGCTTTCCGTCGTCCCCACTGAAAACTCTCGCAATCATTTGCAAACTGTAAGATTATTGTTTTTAATCCAACACCATTAATTGCACTTAAAGGCGTTCAAAATATAAAACTTATCACTTTCAAGACAGTAATTTTCTTGAAAGGGAAAAAAAAATAAGCTTTTAGGTTGCCTAAAATCAATCATCTTCACAAAAGTTATGCAGAGAAATAAAGAAGTTGACAGAAAAGCTGATTGTTCAGGCCTTGTTTTCAGCATTAGAGTAGTATCTGAATTCACAACTAGAAGTTGTTTGACTGTAACCAAGCCATTTTAAAACAATACTATCCTGTCAAATAAATTGATATTCATGCAAATTAAACAAAAGCACAGAGTTAATCATTTTCCTCATGGAGTTGCAGGTGCCTTTCTTGAGATATTATGAAGACCATACACACGAGAAGAAAGAAATGGAAGTGGCAAAAAGTGGTTTTGCTGGATATAAATATATGCTATCCCATAAAGATTAGGGCAGTTACCATAGATAAGAAACAGATTAAAAGCACTTGTTAAACAAAGCCATGCAGGAAGCAAATCTTTGCCAGGATTCATATGTTTCACACTTACTATTACCGATGAGAATTACTTGTATGATTAAACCATATGGCTGTTACGTAGCTTTTTCAGAAGCAGCTACCAAACTACCTTCCTCTTGATTCTGAGCTCTGCAGCTGCATCAGCCCCCAAATTATCCTCTCCCCCAATTTACCCCTTAAGACCAGCTATAGAAGCTATTAGAAACTCAATATTTACCAGGCAATATTCCATTTAGTTAAGGGTGCCGTACCAGTTATTACCCTATTAGAGTCAAATTACTGGATAATGTTGTAGTATCTCCAAATTCAGTCTGTGGTAATAGTAAAAGGATGTTGAAGAGTATAGTATAAAGGATTGCATTTTCATAGAGCTCTCCATATAATATAAAACTAATCCTTCTTCCCTTTGCTCAGAAACATATATCAAGATACTATTAACTTCCAAGGTAGTTTTTAAAAAGAAGATGTTGTCCTAGCACAAATAAGAGGGAGAGATAGTTGGAAATGTTAAGTTTGCTCCCCAGAGTATCCAAATCTAGATAGGGTGTATAAAGTCCTATTTGTTTATAAAATGATATAACTTTTTAAATAACATTTTGCCCTGAGAGGCAAAATGTAGAAGACCTTATACACAGCAATGCATTTTTCAAAATTCATCACAAAAGTATAATTCATAGTATTTATTACAAATAGCTGTTGGTTTCAGCAAAAGAGTAGGTAAAATTTAGGCAACATTTTGTACTAATTTGAATTCAAACTAATTTAAATAATCTCAAATTTAAAACGAGAATTTACATTCATGATAAAAACAGTAGTACAAAAACCATTAATAGCTGTAGGACTAAGAAGTTTCCTATTTATTTAATTACCTTTTCTACAAGTCAGTAGTTTTCTCTTATTTGCAGTCTTTGCTGTGTAAAACTTTACTTTTGTTGCACAACTGTATAATATAATATAATATAGAGACAATATAAACAGGGAAAGTTTATTTTTATGCCTCTACATCCCAACTAACACTTCTGTGCTGGAGGGTAATTTTTCTCAAAGTCTACAAAGCCGTGTTTATACTGACATTCACCAATCTTGTTTTGTAAATTGGAAAATGAAGAAAACCAGATTACTTGACTGGGCCTCTGATATATGACAGAGATATTGCAACTATCACACAATGCGGCATGAAGAGGGGATGAAGAAAGGAGCCAGGTGAGCAACACCTGCTCACTGGGGAACTTCTGAGATCTGGGAGCCAGCGATGGAAGCAGCACACATTCTACAGCCTTTTTAGCCAGTTCCGTCACAAAGGGGGCAGAGCTGGGTCACACGGCTCACTAGTAATTGTGTTTTACAGACTTCTAAAGCAATTGGCTCAGTCAGTCCCAATTCAATAAAAGTGGAGAGCGAGAGCACTTTTGTTCTATTTTTTTTTTACTTGAAATTATTTCATTCAGCAGTCTGTCTTTTTTATTACCAGGACTTGACATTAGCACTCCAAGCTATATTAGCATCCATTTCAGCAGTTCAGTAATGGTATTAAAAAAACACTTAACTTCAACGGTGAATGGTTGTATGACAGTGCCATAAAAATCCACATTAAAAAAAACTTATGTATTTGTCCCTGCAATTTTTTTCTCTACTTGTTTAACCGCTTCAAAACTGTGCTGTCATTTGGAAAGGTTTTGCCCGAAAGGAAGTCTGAGAATGTTAAGGGGCTATTCCGCTCCCCCTCCCCTCCTAAAAACAGAAAGGGAAAGGAATGAAAGCAATGGGAAGTAAAAGGAACCCAAAGGAAGTAAAAGCTCCCCCTCCCCTCCTAAAAACAGAAAGGGAAAGGAATGAAAGCAATGGGAAGTAAAAGGAACCCAAAGGAAGTAAAAGCTCCCCCTCCCCTCTTAAAAACAGAAAGGGGAAGGAATGAAAGCAATGGGAAGTAAAAGGAACCCAAAGGTGTGCTGTTTACAAAATGGAAAAAAAGGTAAGCTTCTGCTTCCCATCTCTGTTCCAAAACATACTGGTAGGGCTGAATAGATAATTTAAGCAAGAATCAACTTGGGAAGAGCCAATAAACTCAAAACACCTAAGGTCGTCATCTTTGGCACCTTGCGCCTTATTTTGAACCCAGTGTTCTCTTTGTACTTAAAAGGAGCCCTTAAGTACCTTGGCAATGCATTGTGCTCATAAATGACAGCATTAGGTTCTAAATTTTGATTAAATATTCTGTAATTAATCAATGGTAGATATGAAGTAGTTGTCGGGGTCCAGAGCTGCAAAATGCTTGAGACATAAAACATTACAAAGTAATTAGAGTGTGCTCCTTCACAAGAGAAAGGATTGCCTTCAATAAAGAGGTAAATGATAGCATCGTGTTTATTATGGACGTAGGCAGCCAGTGCAATATGATAAACGGCAGGAGATACACATATCAGTAATCATCTGCATTATTAGTGCCATTAATCATAATTCTAAAAATATGACAGCCGCCGCCAACTTTTGACCAATTTTCCTTCTGCCTGTTGGCCGTTATAACTTCACTAATAGACTGCAGAGCTCCTGTGTGTGTGGCAGTTTTGCATTGAGAATGGAAGGTTAATTATATTTCAGCTGCTGATTCCTTCTCTCCTTGGGAAAGCCTTAGCACTTGACAATCCCAGGAGCTTGCTGCTGTTAAACCAGTAAAACTACTTTATTGAAATTTTCGTTGTTGGTCAGAGTGAGTAGACGCTTCAAATGAGATATAAGCGCCAGGCTGGGACAGTTGCTAACGCATCTTGCTCCGAAGTAATCCTTAGAAGGCAAGCAGAATTCATGCTTCCCTCCTTGCTTCATCTCCTGCGAATTAGTGGGGAAAAAGAAAAGAAAGGAAAACCTCCAAATGTAATAATCCATAGCTATTGCTATGGAAGTGTGGAACAACTGAAGCTGCTGGAATTGCTGGAACTCATCAGTTGATACTTGTCAGCACTTGAAGAACAGTTAGGCAATTTCCAAATATTATGAACAAAAAATTGGGTGAATAAGTTGAGCGTGTATGTGTGTGTGCATGCATGCGTGCATGCGCAGGACAAAAATAGCCACTGTCCTAGAGCCAAAGCCTCATGTATCTCAAAAGTCAGACCACTTAGTCACTGGCACAGTATCTTTGAAATATGATCCCCATGTTCAAAAACCTGCAGACCATACTGGCATTTCTTTACAAACGTGAATTCTTACTAAACTAATAAAAAAGTCCAGAATAAATAGTGATCTTAATGAGAGGAACCAGAACTGAGCCTTTGTTTCTTCATGACTACTGAAGTTCTTAGTTGTGCTCCTTTGACATCGTGGTTTTGATTTAAGGAAATCTGACTTCCTAGTAACTTTGTACATATGGTACAAAGTCATAACCCTAAATTAATAAATATCCAATAGCTAAATACAAACTCACTCATTTGAGAAAAACACCGTCCCCCTGCCCCGACAAAAAGTTTCATTCCAGAATGGTTATGAATTAGTAACCTTGCCAGTCTTTAAATGTGTGACAATGTCCTGAACTAACATTACACAATAATTTTCAATTACAAATGGTTACAGACTATAGGCCCATTTTGAATTCTCATATCACCAGCTTTTCCTTTCAGTCCATGCATTGACTTTGAGTACTCGCTGAATAGCCAGCTATGCAGTCCTGTGCATAATTCCTGCAAAAATACAATCCATGAATTTGTGAAGGAGTCCTGATCACAGCTAAGGGCTTGCTTTCAGAGGTCTATCCACCTAGTCTTGCAATTCAGTGTTACTCCAGATGTATGATGCAGACTGTTGCATGGTTGTTTAACTGAAGTTTTGGGTAAATATGCAGTCACTCAAAGGCATTCTCAGGCAATGCCCTGGTGCCAAGTATCTTTATAGCGACCAGAACAAACACTAATTCAGCTGAACCTCTGGTATTTATGCAGCTATAGGAATAATAGCCATGTGGAGTTCCTTCGTTTCTGATCACCCCTTTTTTCAAAGTAAAAGGTACCTTGAAACTGCTCCCTTCCTCTTATATATGATTGGCAAAGGGTGGGAGGACTCTAGATATGGTTATAGACTGAGAGATCCCAAGTGCTTAGTGGGTGACATACAGCATAGCAAAGCATATTATGCAGGCAATGCAGACTGACTGGCTGGGTCAGATATTTAGGGGCTTTAGACATTGGAAGTGCAGGGCTTAATTGCAGAGATTCCTCAGCAGTAACAGTTGTGGCTTGACTGTCCCCATGAGAAAACGAAGTGTGACGCTTGGTTCAAATTGAAAATATCAGTCTGAATTCAAAATATCTCCAAAGCAGTAAATGCTAGGAAATAGGTATTTTAAGGAGTCTTGCCTTTCATGGATGGCCTACTCAAGGCATGTCAAAGCCACTGAAGTGATTCTTCACAGGTATGTATGACGGTACCAGCTATTGTGTTTAGACCAATGCCTGTTTCATACATACTGAATAATGCACTTAAAAAAAGATTGAAATTGCATCATTCAACATGTGTGAAAGCACCCGTCTTATGCAGGCAAGGGAATGTGGTAGCAAACCCCAAAATGCCAGTGAGGCAAACCCCTGAAGCTGGTATTTTTTCATTGTAGTGTGACGTTATGTACATGAAAAATGGCTGCTAAATATTGCTTATTTACTTCATAGGCTTAGCTCATTCTGGCAAGGCTTAAACTTTCTGTTTAAGTTCCCTTGCCCAGTTTTAGATATTAAATAAGACTTTTCTTTTAAAATATATCCATAAGGAGACTGTTCACATCCAAGCAGCTGGTAAAGTGTGAGGTTGAAGTGTTGCCGTATGACTTAGACCATTCCCAAGTAACTCTGGCAACTAAGCCAGTGGTTATGCTTCTAGTTTGTAATGTCTTTTGATCTTTAATGAACAACAATAGTAATATATTAAGAGTGTGCCTTGACCTTTATGCTTTTGAGCACACGCAGCTGTTGGAAAAATGTAATTCTGTTCACACTGTGAGAACCATCTCACTTAACACCTCAACAGGTATGTACTGAATTACTAGGCCTTTCAACCTCTCAGTTTTTACTTTTACAAAGACAAATAATGAGAGCAGTAAGCATAGCAGATACATCGTTCCATGCTGCAAGCAAAGGTTACCCTCACTCCGGTGGGCTACTCTCAGCTGCCCAAATGTCATATCGATATTAACATTTGTTTGCATTCCATACCGATAACAAATTCTGCCTCTGCATTTTGTATGCAGAAGCTTTGGTCGCTCCTGCCAACAGCCCAATAATTCTCACTAACATCTTCCGAGTTACAACATTTATAAAGTTGCAAAGTGGAGTAAACAAACCATCTGTTTGGCTTTACCATATATGTCATGCTCTCTTATTAGCATATTACGATTCATTTAGTAAACAAATTTGGTGATTTTGTTCTTGTCAAAGTCAGAGGGAGCTTGAAGATGATTAACATTCCTGGGACAGGCACATTAATACATTGCTTCCTCTGCAAAGTTAAGTGGCTTCTCAGGAGAATCACCCCTTGTTGACAAGATGAGACTGTCAATTTTGTTTGCCTGCCACATTAGGGGCCGTAAGGGGATGGCAGGCTCTGAGAATGAGGAGCAGCATAGGCAGCATCATTCACTGCGAATTGAGAAAAGAAGTCTAATTCTGATAAATGGTCGACCCCAATACATCCTACCTGTTATTACAACAGACGTGCCGTATCTGTGCAGTAAATTAGTTAAACCCCTAAAGAGTTTGGTGAGAGCTTATCTTCAAGTGAATAATTTGAGTGGAGAGGGAGCTGTCTTCGTGACCAGTGTGAATGATTTGTTTCATATTGAAAGGGATTGTAATGACTGGGATTCCACATCTTTAATTTGCAAGAATTTGCTTGTCCTTTATTTCCTGCATTTAATAAGCACTTCTTTACTTTTTTTTTTAATAGGTGCTGAACTGTATTTTACCTTTTGGATTTTCTTCCTATAAAAGGTTAATATTTTCTCAGATTCTATGCAATTCATAAAAGCTTCCGAAACTAATTTTGCTCATGCTGCTCAAGTAAAACTGTCCCTATTTCACTGGGTGGCACAGTACCCTCTCGCAAGCCCTGGTTGGAAATGTTAGAATTCACGTTAAGCATCATCAGTTATGGGAGCATCAAGGGCTGCACCCTGAAAAAGAAGATATATGTGTGTGTTTTTTTCCAGACCTGGTTTGGATGGCTCTTTTTTTCTTTCATTGCCAGAACAGTCAGGGTTAAAGAGCACTGAGGAAAGATGGGCTGGAAATTGTAATTTCTTAGCCAGTTTCCAGGCAGACTTTCTCAGAGGCTGAGAGAATCGGGTTACTTAAAGACTCCAGCCATGTAAATGTGGCGAACAGGATTTTTTTTTAAAGGCTAGAACTTAGCCTGTTCTTGTAACTAGATTATGAGTTCTGATGCTTTGGTTTGAGCTCTCTAAAACATATGTGTTTCAGGGTGCAGGTTTTAAATAAATGAAACATCTGATTTGGAGTTGCCTGCCTGCAGCTTTATTCATATAGATAGATCCTGTTGCTTCTAACAGGGTTTTTTGGTATTTAACTGTTCAGGTGATCATAGTCTTATCCTTTGAATTTCAAGCCAGTTTGAGTATACAAGAACAACAGTGAGAAACTGTTCTTTGTCTATTAAAAAAAAAGAAATATAATGCATCCTGTTGTGTTTATACATTTAGATTGAAGAACAAACTGCTACCTGTAGAGTTAGGGGTCAATGCCATCCTGGTGGAATTCAGCCTGTATTCTTTTTTTGAAAGGGGGAAATAATATTTTGAAAGTGAAGAACCACCACATGACCACTCTGAAGGTCACTGTAGGCCATCCTCTGCTTCAGAGGACAAATGCCTATAGTAGGCATGAACCAAAAAAACCTTCCTTTTAGGATTCCAAAATAATAAGTATCTAGAAACAGTGCTCAAGGAACTGGGGGAAATATGAGAGAATTCAGTCTGAATGTAGAATTGGTTTCTTGGCATAGATGTACCTGCCACAGAGAAAGCTGCCAATATTTTCTACTTCCTTTTTTGAAGCCAGCCAACCAGGTTGCCTGGACAGAGCAAGGTTTGCACTGTTACAAGGAAGTATGAGTGACTCATGAATCCACCTTTTGCAGATGCAACAAAAAATGAAAATATAACCCAATGTATCTTTGTCATGTTTTAGAAGAATTCATGCATCTCCCTTCACAGAATGTACATGAGTTCCCCTTTCACATCAGAGAGAGGGAAAGAGCTTCTTCTGTTTAAAAGCTTAAGAGCATATATTTCCTAAAAGCAACCATAAAGGTTGATGAAAGAAGCAGTTTAAAGGAGAGGCTGCTCATTTCCTTACTGGAACAAGGCATGTTCCTGTGTTTTAGGATCCATGCCTGGGAGAAGAGGAAAGAGAATAGTGGTCTGCTTGTATTTGGATTTCGGGGGAAAGTATGGAAATTACAATTATAGATACCCAGTAGAGAGATATTTTGGGTAACCACAGTTAAGGAGAGGTTACCTAGCTTCTGCTTAATGGTCAGTTGCATTGAATTTTCATTAGTACTGGCATTTATATGTGCATGTTGAAAGTTTTAAGCAAGTTTTGTGAATGAGCAAAAGTTTAGACACTAGACAACCAACTACATGATATCAGTGTGTGCTGATGTTCTTTCTTTCTTTCTTTCTTTCTTTCTTTCTTTCTTTCTTTCTTTCTTTCTTTCTTTCTTTCTTTCTTTCTTTCTTTCTTTCTTTCTTTCTTTCTTTCTTTCTTTCCAGACACTTACAAGATTCACCTTAGATTCTCAGCATCCACTTGTGAATGTACGCATCTGCCAAATGCTGCACATTCATTGTAATATAATACATATATATCAAGAGATCTGATATTGACTGATTATTCACGGGGCAGAAAGGCCGGGCTGGCAGTGACAGGGGACCAGTCCCTGCATATGCACAACATTGCCAACATCCCATCCCCCTCCCAGCCCTGGGCCGAATCAGGGCCTCAGATGGCCCAGGGCAAGGGAACACGGATTCTTCTGCCTTCCCTGACTTGCTGTGGTGGCCAACAGAGCCGGAGCCGGGGCAGGACTGTGTATAAGGGAAGAGTCAGGTCTTCCCTTCCCCACACCTATGGTGTCCCTGCAGGGACACAAAATGCCCTGTTCAGCTTCGCAGTACTATGGAGCCATACAGGGCATGTCCTCACCCCCACAATGGTGGGATAGTGGCATGCCATTATCCCACCATCCTGCAGTAGGATCCCCATGCCTCCCCCCTCCGCTGCTACTTTGAGACACAGCAGACCTTTCCCACCCTGGAGTTGTGTATGTGCATGCTCAACTCTGGGGCAGTCTGTGTGTGTCAGGGAATTTTGTCCCCTGTGCATACTCAGGAAGCAGCCCTACCGCTGGGAACTGCCAGCGGCCCAGTGCAACCACCGCCATTCATAATCAGTCAATGTGGCTAAAGAATACTTTCTAAAACACTAATATTGTTGTAGTCAGTAGTCTCTCTAGGAGTTTTTTTATGGGCTGAGATCATGATGCCATGAAGTACGTAAAGCAGTTTACTTGTTACAGTTTCTTTCATGGAACTTTAGGAATGACCACATTGTGCAGTTATCACATATGAGGCTTATACTAAATTAGGCTCTTGGTCCATTATAGTATGTCTACTTATACTGTCAGTGGTTTTCTAGGGTCTCACACAAAGGTTTTCACATTAACTATTATTTGATGCTTTCAATTGGTGATGCCAGCCATTGAACCTGAGGCTTTCTACATGCCAAAAAATGCTCTGCCATTGAACCACTACTCCTAACTTTGGCTTACAAAGTACCAGTTCTGCAAAACAGAATTATATAATCTCAACAGTCTGGACAACTGGGCAGTTATGACATGAAGATTGGGTGGTCTCAATACGACTTTTTAAATTTTACCTTTCAAGTCCTTTGAGCTGTGGATTTGCTACTATCATGAAACATCATTTAGATTTGTTAATAATCCGTTGAACCTGACATTAATTTAAACTCATGCATTTATATTGTGACCTAGACTTTGCAAGATTTGTTGTTGTTTTAAAGCATAAAATTAATGCATTGAAGCAAATCACCATCAACTAAAAGGGGTTTTAAACAGAAGTTACTCATGAACCGAGAAGGATAGTTATATTGGCTTCAATCCTGCAGATGATGGCAGTCATTGGTTATAAAGAAAACCATAAATTTAGTGCATTGATTAGAGGTGCAAACTTTCTTTATCTTCTTTATATTACTGAAAAACTACGGCTAAATAAAAGTCGGTCTATAACCAAGAAGAAAACAAATTCTATAATTAAAAAAAATTAGTAACTAGATTTATAGGTAGTTAATAATGACAATTGTACAGAAAATGATTAAATATTTAGGTACCCCACACACTGTGTAAAAGATAATGGAAAAATACATTCTACTTAATAATTTTGTTCCATTGCTACAATGCTGCTGGCTTCAAAACTTGTTAGTGAACATTTGTATGTTGATTGCACATTGATTGTCTCCCTTGGCACATTGATTGTCTCCCCCAGTGCTTACCAGTAAAACAATTGGTTTCCCTTATCCCCCTCGATTGGAGAAGAGTTGGTTTTTATACCCCACTTTTCACTACCTGAAGGAGTCTCAAAGCGGCTTGCAATCACCTTCTCTTCCTGTCACAACGGATACCCTGTGAGGCAGGTGAGGCTGAGAGTGCCTTGACATTACTGCTTGATCAGAACAACTTTATCAGTGCTGTGGAGAGCTCAAGATCACCCAGCTGGCTCCAAGTGGAGGAGTGGGGAAATCAAAACTAGTTCACCAGATTAGAAGCTGTTGCTCTTAACCACTACACTGAGCTATATCAGTTGCTGGCATTTCCATCTAGCATAACCCTTCACCAGTCATGAAGACTTTTAATATTATAAATTATTCCACTTTTAAAATACTATCCTAGTACCTCCTTTCCCTCATTATACCTAGCTGAATATATTTGCAGTGTCTCAGTTACGTATAATGATGATATCTTCTTTGAGTGCCACCCAATTTTCTAGTGTCTCCAAATTACTTTGTTATTTGTTTTCCAGTTCCTCTTATCCATACAATATTTTCACCAGATGAAACTTTTTCCTATAACCTAATTTAAAAAAAATCACTGCTGCTCTAATTAGTAGAAGAAAACAAACAATATTCTCTGGAACTACCACTTAAAATTGCAAGACAAATATTGTTTTTTGAAACATTAGGGTGGGTTTTTTAAATGGTAGATTAATAAACAAATGCATTAGCTCATTAATAGGTGGTATTATAAAATTAAGAGCCATTTGCTTGCTTATTTTTTCAAGCCTAGACTAGTGTTAGTATGTTGCTATAATGGGAAATAATACTCCTCTTCCGTAGTGCTACTCATATATTTATTAAAAACTCTGAATCAATCCTTATGAGAGAATAATTTTATAATCTAAAGTGATAACACACGATAGGGATAATAGGCTTAAACAGAACCCAAATTGTGCTGATTTTGAACTAACTAGTTGCTAAATCCTGCCATGTCATACGGTACAGTATTATGGCAAACGTATAGCAGCAGAAAGATTTTCATCATGTTTGATACTGAAATATGAAAACCTTATCAGAACTTAGAAAATTTTCCCTAAAGTGAAATTCTATGAAAATATAGGGGTTTTTCTTCAAATTAAACATCTGTCAGATCTAAAGTAAAACTCAAAGAATTTTGATCAAACTAAGCATATTTTTCAAGGGTATTAGAGGTGGAGGGGCAACAACCACCCTTGTTACCTTATCAGCACCTGCCACAGTAGATTGGGAGGCACCCCTGGTGTCCATGAGCTGCTGGCAAGCAGTAAGTAGTCTACCTTCTAGCTCCTTTCACTCACCTTACATCCTTGACCCTTTTCCCACTTCCTTCCCCAACAGCACATGGGTGAGGAGGACATGCAGTGGCTTCCCATTTCAGTGTGGGCAGGTCATGATTTACTATCTTACCGAGCCTTGTCACAATGGGTACGAGTGTTGGATGGTGGCTTCTTGCCTTTCCTTGCTGTGGTGCAGGAGGACAAGAGATGGCTTCTCACCACAATATACCTTTCTGTGTTCAAGGGAGTGAGGTGGGCAGAGAATAACCTCCTTGCCAGAGTGGGCAAGGAGAGTGGGTGGCTGCTTCTCTTCATGATGCAGAGGGGAATGTGGTAGTTACTGGCCTCACTATGGTATAGGAGGGTGTCAAGTGGTGACTTGCGCATTAGCTCTGCTGTGGTGGTAATATGGTGAAGTCATTCACCACCAAGGATGCAAAAAATCTTTGTATGTAGCCTTACCTAAAATGAAAATTTTTCCAAAGCCAAAAAAGTTTCCATAATATTTGTGACATTTCTTGTAAAGTTTTCAAACATTTTTAGAAATAAGAATAAAAAATGGCCTATCTTGGTACCAAAACAGAAACTAAGTACACCATGGATAAAACATTTACCTGTATAACAGTGCAATTCCATACAGAGTTACATTGGTCTAAATCAATGTAAATTAATTGGCTTGGACTTAAGTAATTCTGCATAGAATTGCACTATAGCTATTGCACACATGCCTTGGAATGTTTTAGCATGTTTACCACAGACACTGCCTATTCATGTACATATCAGCATTCCAGTGGCAAATATAGTAAGGCAACCAGCTGCTGGCAAGCTAGTACAACAAACAAATTGGCTGCTGTACATGATGCGTGCATTTATATAACAGTGGGGTGTGCATGGAACATTTGTATGGCTCACATCACATGTCATGTCTTTCATTCACCGCCACTGTCTGTCTCTTTCAACCTCACCTACACCTCTTGGAACAGCTGTCTGCATTAGAGAAAAGCATTCATAATTCTAGTGATGTTTTAAACACTCAGATTTCGGTGTTAATGTGAAAATATGAAAACCACAGCACTTCACTGAGTAGAATTTTTTTCCGTTTGCATATGATCTTGAGGAGGATTCTCCAACACGAATGATATAGATTAAGAAATGAATGTAACAGAATCAATTATTTTGAACTGTGGTTGCATAATGGAAATCGACTACCATGAATGAACCCGTGTTCAGAAGTTATGAACAGCAGAGCTAATGCACTGCAATGAGTTCATCTTTATTATTGCATTACACCTGAATCAATTGATAAAGCAAGGTTTTTTTAAAGCTCGGAATGGCACTTAATTGAATAAAAGTCAATGTAATTATATTACAAGAAGCCAGTGGTACTGCTGACAGCGGAAAAGGGACCTTGCTGACGGGAGTGCCAGAAGTTGTCCACACATTTCTGCACATCGTTTGCCTGACAGATATTAAGGGCTGGTACATAGTTTAATTAGGTTACTGATAGCTCTTGCTATAAATGACATGTGAATGAGTATGGCATCACTTTCTATTGATAGCATAAACCAGCTGCATCTCTTAACAGATCGACATCTAGCAACCTTTCCCTTCTCTCATGGGGGGGCAGGCATTTTCATTCATGCGATAGTCCTATGTACTACAGCCATGCTTACTGTGGCACAAACACTGGCAATAGGTGCTGGGAGATCATGCAAAAATTGAAACTAGGTTGACCTGACCAATGGTGATATGGTGGCCACCTTCAGTGCTACAGCATAGAGGCTATCTCATTATTTGTTGTCATGATTGGAGTGGAAAAGCCAGCTCTCTTGAGATTATAAAGTGCACAGTATAGCCTTTGGCAAGTTGCTCTTTTTTTTAGCATGAACCATCTCTGGGTTACTGGGTCGCAAATCAGACAATGAGCCTGTAGCCTTACATTTCTGGATAGGGTTAGAGGAGCAGGAAGTCCCATCCATTTATTGCTCTGCCCTCTTACCACACCTTGGGTCTCACTTGGTATGTCAGACCAGGCATGGGTAAAAGGAGTCATGCTTAAGCAGAAGAAACCATGGCTGTCCCTCTTCCTCTGAGTCAGAGACTTTAAAGCTATATGCCTATTCTCCAGGTTGCAACTGGACTAAAATGTTAATTCTAAATTGGTGAGCTTTTCTGAGCATCTTGGAGATGAGGCAGAGTACATTTTGGTTTGGTAAAAGTTGCCTGACCCACTGCTGCCCCCAAATGGCTTGTCAAAGCAAGCAGCTGTCATGCTGCTGCAGTTAAACTGGCCACTGTCCCAAGGCGGGTCTGTGTGACACAATCAGGGAAGTACATTTCATGGGACGGTTTGCTGAATCCATTGTACCGTGAAGCTCAGTAGTGCTGTTCCAATGGTGAAATAAGTTGGGTGGCACAATTGCCATTTGCCAACATACAAGAATGAATGCTTCCTGTTCTTGGCTTAGCCCATTTCCCTCTGAGTCATTTGCCATCTGACACTAGAGTGGGCAAGGAATAATTCTGCCCAAGAGGCTTTACTCGTGTTTGTTTATCATTCAAGTGCATGAACATTGCATGCATCTGTTCAGAACCAGTCTGTGGATGATGTGAATTTGCTTTTGTCTGATATGATTTATGATTTTAGATTGTGGTTGGTCCGGTAACCATCAGGACAACAGTGTAAGTGAGATGATGGGTGACAGAAAATGATCTCATCGCCAAAGCATTTTTAGCCTGTATTTTATTGTTTTAAGATTCTCTTTTCTTTTTTGTTTTAAGCCAGATGTGACTGGATTGGAATGTGAATTTGTTCTCTTTCTCTCTGTTTCTTTCTCTCCATCTCTTTTCTCTCTCTCTCTCTGTCTCTCTCTTGCTGTCTTCTTCTTTCTTTTGTGATCTCGATTTAGCAAAAGATTAGAAAGCTGATCTTATCACAAGGTAAGCTCAGCCTTCATAAGTGCAGTGTGGGGATACGCATAACACACTTGTGTGCTGAGAAAACAACAACAGTATACCTCTGGATATAAAAGGGCTACAGCTCCTACAGACATATCAGTAGCTTTTCTCCACAAGAGACATTCTCCATTTGGAAGCCAGATTTTTCCCTCCTTCAATTATCAATACACTCTTTAACTGAGGTCAGTTACCTGCTTTCTATCTAAGGAGGGTAAACTGCTGTTGTGTTTAATAAGGTATATGCTAGATAAGGCATGTTGAATGTTGCAAATATTATGTTATTTGTTCAGCCAACATCTGGGAAACTCAGTTTCATCATCTACTGTGAAGTAAGTCCCATTTTATAAACTGGGGCTTACTCCCAGAAACATTTTCTTAGGCCTGCAACCTTAGTCACCCTAAGTCAGGAAGAGCCATCCTTCTCAATTAGGAATTGCCCTCACACATCTGAATCCATATGTGCCTCTGCATTACAATGCAGATTTGAACATGAGGAATCTGGTGAATCCCCCATTTGGATTGATTGTGTGGTGGTTGGGAAATCACCCCCCCCCCCGCACATGCACGCACACACACACACACACACACACACTGCTATAGCAGGATGCAAACATATGGTTATGCAGAACTAGCAAGTATGCACAGGAAAAAGCTTAGATAAATAATCTTTTCCCCCCTCTGTTAAAATACCTGCATGAATGATTTGCTTGCTCATCTGCTTTATGCCCATGTGCAATTGACACCAAATCAATCCTTTGACTTGGCTCTGCACTAAGTTTGAGGTTTTACTTTGCAATTGGAACAGAGTCCAGTGATCCATGTTCTGATTGCTTGTGTACTTGAGCACCTCAGATCTGCATGCTGAAATAATCCCACATGGTGTTACCTAAACTTTGCAAACCTCCTATTAGCTTTCAGCAAAACTGTAGTTGGCAGTAAGCAGATGGACTAAACAGGGCCCTGCTCCGCATTTCCAGTGAGGAAGCCGAGAGCGTCATGATTCTTCTTGCAGGGTTGGGTGCTGAGTTTGCAAACACTTGGACATCTAAACAGACTCAGCACAGTTCTGCTTGTGAAAGAGCTTGCACTTCCCTCTCTATATATTGCAATGCCTGGAAACTGGTTGTACAACATCTTGTGCAAGTGGAAGCACAAGTGGTGATAAGTGTGACTTAATGCCAGCAGCTACTGCAGTCTTTTGGTTCTACTTCCACAAGAGCCCTAGCACAAGCAGAGGTCTTGTGCTGAGCCCCACACAATGTCACATAGTCCATGCAATTTAGTTGATAATAATATTTGTTACCAGAAGGGTGTTTTTCATTTTAGTGCTCTTTTAAAATCGTCATCTACCCCAAGGAGCAAGCAATTAATTAAATAAACAGAACAATCAACATTTGTATCCCTAAGACTTAGTTTGGTGTTCTATAGCACAGTAATATCCATTAATCTGCTGCTAATTTAGAAAAAAAAACTGTTGGGAATAATAGAGAACAGATTTCCCTCATTTCTGCAGTGACTTAATATAGAATGAGCTTTTCTGTGGTTAATAGTTATGCTCCAGATTTGGTTTGTACTTAAGACCTTATCTAAGCAGAACTTTCTAAACAGATGACAGTTTTAAGCCACCAGTATCTTAGGAACTGCTCATTTGAAATCTATGGTCAAGTTCTCTAAGATCCGCTATTAAAAACCTGATGAATCAGGCTCAAAAGCCTGTCTTCTTCTCCCATTTGAAATCGCCAGAAATAACTTCTTAGATTAATTTCTTAGATCTTTTGCCATCCACTGGTGTCTACTATTATGATCCCAGACTTTAATAGTGTGGACTAATGTGTCCTATGTAATCCACCTACTGATGTTCCATTGGTTTTCTCCCTCGTTCCTAGGTCTTGTGAGAGAGTATGCTTTTGGAGAGAGAGTAATTGCTCAAAACAGCCACGTGATGTTGATAAACCTGTTATATATTGCGCAATCCAAAATATAAGGATTGTTGTTACTTGAAAGAAAATTGTGGAGTTGCAGGGGGAGAGACAGCCATCTTGCTTTATGATTTGAGTGTCCAAACAGAGATGATTGGATTTCCAAGAAAAGGGGAAGCGGTGTTGATAGTTTGAGAAGACTGCTCATTGCTAAATTGATTTCATCTGTAAGGGTTATACTGTAAATGTAATCAAAACACTGTATGTTTTTCTTCTCCCCCTTTCCCCTCCCTTTTTCTTTCCCAGACACAGTGCTAACATAAACCTGCACCGTAAACTGTTGACCAAAGAACTGGATGATATGGGACTGGATACATCTCAGCCCTCACTTAGCAAGGATCTCCGTGATGAATTTTTGATGAAGATCTATGGTGCCCCACATCAGATGGGGTTTGATTTAAGGGAAGATACATCCTCCCCTGCAGGTACTGAAGATTCCCATCTGAATGGGTATCGAAGGGGCATGTCAGAAGAATATATGGTGCTAGACCTAAGCACCACATCCAGCATCCAATCTAGTGGTAGCATCCATTCCTCAAGAGAATCCGATGCAGGGAGCGACGAGGGGATTCTCCTTGATGATGTTGACGGGGCAAGTGACAGTGGGGAGTCATCACACAAAGCTGATGGCCCAGCCTTAGGCATTGGCATGGGTGCCGAAGCCCCAGGATCTCTCCTGTACAGCAGTGTCTCCATGAACAATGGGGGGATCATGTGTAACATTTGCCACAAAATGTACAGCAACAAGGGGACTCTCAGAGTGCATTACAAGACTGTACATTTACGAGAAATGCACAAGTGCAAGATCCCTGGATGCAACATGATGTTTTCCTCTGTCCGCAGCCGGAATAGGCACAGTCAGAACCCAAACCTGCATAAAAACATTCCCTTCACTTCGCTAGATTAGTTCAAAGATGGACATGGCAAATGCCAGCTCTCATAGAGGGCCTTATTTCTTTGGACTGTCATTTACAGACTATTATTATAAATATATAAAAATATAAATATAAATATATATCTTTTTTTCTTTTGTAACAGAACAGAAAAACACCAGGTGCTTTCCCCACCTACCTACCTTCCTTTTTTTTGTTTGTTTGTTAGGGATTTTCTTTTTTTGTGGGTTGGGGTAGTATCTTTAATCTGGAATGGTATTTCCATTGTGGGTGGGGTGGGGATAAACATAAAGAAATTTGCATTTTAACACCCCACTTTTGTAAAGAGATATGTGGTCATCTCCAAAGAGACTGTTTCTTCTAACTGTGACTGATGCCTGCCACCTTAGAAAAGGAAAGGAAACAAATGAAAATCCCAAGGAAACAAAGCACGCCAGGAACAAACAAACAAAAAAGAACAGCTTCAGTCATCTTTGTGTATTTTAAACCTTTGAAAGAACGTCAACTACGCATGGCTGTGACACTTGTATATAGAGAGCCTTGAGGGCCCATGATGTAAAACAATTGTATTGATGGTGGTTTAACTTTTTTTTGTTTGGTTTTTTTTTACCTTTACATTTACATCCAGCTGTTAGATAAGCAGGGGGGGGATAATTTGCTGGCTAGTTCTATTCATTTATATTAGCTTCAATGCACATTTTTGTTTTGAAAAAAATGAAAACACGAGGTCTTGTTTTTTTAACTACCTGCTAGGGATGCGTAATGAGGTGGTGCTGGCATGCGTTAGAGCACCAGGTCTGATACAGGTTTGAGGGTTTGGTTATTTTATTTTTGTCTTGTTACTATTACATAAATACAGTCATGCACTTTTTTCTTACACAATGTGGGGATGTGTAATAATATCCATGCCCTTTTTTCCCTTAAAAGTATTGCCATACTTTCAGTGTCTTATTAATTAAAATGATCTGGTCAGTATGGAGCAGTGAATTCCAAACAAAACGGAAATGTTCGTCTTAACACTAAATTGCCAACTTTGCACAAGTTTTCAGTAACCAAAATGTAATCAGCTACTATGACCGTGATGCAAGATTTTGCCTGCCCAGAAAAATGTCACTTAGGAATTTGGGAGCAAAGAATGAATTGGAAAAAAAAGTTCCACTCAGGATCCACAAAACAGATTCATAACTCTCCTTAAGAAGCTACATGGTTATGCAGCATGAGACAAAAGAGGCATTTCTTCAATGGAGAAAGGATGATCATTCAGGAAATACGTGCCTGATGCCTTCTCTAAATGTTATGGAGGACCCATTGGGTTGCCTGGTTTCTATGCAACCCCTTCCTATAGCAGCCATAAATTAGCCTCAAAAATATAAGGCCATGATTTAATGGATCCACTCTGATGAAAATCCAGGCAACATGATCTGAGGAGTAGAAACAAGCAAATTAATCCATCTTTGCTTCCCTCAGCCATCAGTAGAGTCTTGAAGCACCACTGGTGTGATAGGCAGGAGGAGCTTTCTACCTTCTCAGGGCAGCTATCAACATTGCATGGCTTTTTATGAGAAATGCACAAGTGCAAGATCCCTGGATGCAACATGATGTTTTCCTCTCCAGTCTTGGCCATTATCATTTGAGGCTCACAGGCAGCAGCTAGATGAAGGGAAAGAGGGCAAAAATGTTTCTCCATCAGGGCCTTCCAGTGTCAGTGCACAGAATCCCGTCCATGGCTGCCACAAACCTACATGATCCCAAGGCTTGTCCTTAATATTTAGAAAAAGCAATCTCTGATGCAGTTCCATCCATAACTTTTGAAGGGTATAGAAATGCAACTTTACATGCAAATCTGTCACATGTTCCTTTTTCTTAAAAAAAAAATGAGTGGGTGGGAGGGCAGCACCTATGAGTACCCCGTAATATTTCATTAGGGTCTCAATTTCTTAAGAGATGGACATAAATTCATGAAATGAATGGGTTGGATCCTATGGAGAAGCTTGTGGAAGAAATTGGTAGAGTGGATTTTTCCTACTTTCCCCCACAACCTTCTATAAATTTCAAAAATCTTCTACTAACGAATGCTGAAATTTCACAAGCAAAATACTCAACAGGACAGGGACCTTTATAGAGGAATGGGAATTGGGGAGGATTTCCTTGTCTTCTGCTGGCAAAGGACTTTTTCCACCACTGGTGAGCAGTGGAGAGCAAAGTGATTTTGCCTTTCACCTTATTTGCTGCAGGCCTTCATGTGATGGTGCTTTCTGCTTATTTGGGGCCAAAAGTAGAAGATTTTCAGGGGCACATAGAAGGCTGCTGGGGAACAGGGAGGAGTGGAGGGAAATCTGATTCACCCGCTATTTCTGCAGCTCTTCCCATAGGATCCAGCCCAAAGTTTCTATCCTGTACTGAAGACTTGGCCCAAGCACTTTGTGCTGATGTAAACATTGTACTATTAAGATGTGTTTTTTGTAGAAGCAATCAAAAGCCATTAATGGCACAAGCACTTAAAATGCTTGAGAAATATGTACTATTCATTTTCCTGGGTAACTTCCCTTCTGGACAAATCAACAACAAGGAGGAGAAACCCTGAAATAATTGTTTTAGTATTTTGTACTTTCCTAACATGGTTTTTTCCAGACAAGAGTTATAGTAGAGTTAGGAAAGAGCACATCCGAGAGGATCAAACGATGGAGGAAGACAGGGAGAAGCTGCTCCCAAATGTGTGTGTGTTTTTTTTGTTTCTTGTATTTACACATGTTGTCTGAGCATGGCAAACCACACCGGCAGCCTCCATTACCACAGCATACTGACTGACTGATGATATTTACTTAATCTCAGCCTACAGCCAAAACCATTATGGTGTGATCATATAACACTTTAAAAAAAAGAACTATTTCCACCTACAGTCTAATGCTAACTCAAAGAGAATGTTTTTCTTTCCTAAAACATCTCTCTTGTAACTGCAAAACCAGAAAAGCTTGGTTCTTTTCAGCTTCCAAGTCTGCCATGTAACTTTAGTCACTGTTAATTTCATATCAATATTAACACTACTTTCTGTTAATTTTACTTTGAGGAAACTACCCCAGATAAATAGATTCCTTCCTCTTGAATAGACACATTGGCACAAGCCCAGTTAGGTATTTGTGACTAAATCAATTGGAAACCAGTTAGTTCTGGCTAACTTAAATCCCATTAGTCTCGATGAATAGTAGGTAAGCTGAAGAGTTATAATGCCAACACATTTCCCCTCCCCCCCCTAAAAAGTATCTCCATGTGTGTAGAGATTTTTTTCATTGAAATGTTTTGTTTTAGGCCAAATGCTTTTGTTTTCCAATAGTGAACCAGAGTCTCAAAGTTATCTATGCAGAATTAACATGGTTACCAATCAGTATGTCTAAAAATATGTTTACATCACAAACCTCCATCATATTTGCCAACTTGATTTTTTTCATTTGTGCTTTGTCTTTTTTCCAAAATCTTAATTACTTTTGTTTATAAATTGAATGGAGAGATGCTTTCCTTTATGCTGCGTATGTACGGTATGCTTGTGAAGGGGAACATGGAACAGTAAAGGTGTGTTCTTCCCAAACTTATGAACCTTTGTAGTGTTATCTGTACTGCACTGTCTCTTCAAAATCCCCAAGCTCTTGGGAGCCAAGTTAAAAGGAATACTGAAAAGGCAGAACCAACATAAAGAAAAAATGGTAAATGATATCTAAGGAACAAAACAAAACACTGTTTTTGAAGTATGTATGGTATAAATAAATATCGTTTTTAATGAAAAACATATTTGAGATATATAAATAATTCTTTCCTGAATAAATCACTGTTCTGCATTCTCATTTTACCCTCATTTCTGCTAAAGGTCAAATGGCTTTGGTAAACTGTGTTGGAAAGTTAAACATCATCAAGTAGGCCTTATTCAGCAAATGAGTTGCACAGGCAACATCTGTTTGTTACTCAAAACAAAACCTGATGGTATTGTAAGGAATCGGGGGGGGGGGGTGAATCAGGGAAGGCATCCGTTAGAGCTTTTTTAAATACCTACCAATACAATTTGTAGATGGGGTGGTAAATATTCATATTTAATGAACAGCCTAACTGTCACTGCTTCTCTCTAAACTAGTGGCTTAGGAAGTGTGATAAGTATCACCAATTCCCTGGAAGTAGGGTCTAATGCCTGGGTGCTTATTTAAAGTAAGACTTGTGCATACAGTTGTAGTCCCTACACTCCCCTCTCCCCCCAAAAAGCAGGTATTACAAGTTGGGGAACATGGCCTCCCTATAGAGTGCACTCCTAGATAGCATCCTGGTTCACTCAAAGGTTTGTTCTCCAAGAGAGCGATCCTGTGCTGAGTCACTCAAGTCAATGGACTAAAGTAAACCTGTAAAAAGGCACAACATGGAATGTAGAAGTGCACAGCCAGCATTGATATGAGGCCAAAAAAGACTAGAAATGGGTCGTGGAAAATGATTCAGGGATGTTGTTTGGCCATTCTCTCACACTGTTAAAGTGCTGGCCGCTTTCTCCCATGCAGGAATGGAACAGAAACATTTCTGAATAAGTTTGGAAAATATGAATAATATGGAAACGAATCCTTTAAAATATTCAAAGAATGCACAGACCTGCTTGAAATTGCATTTGTGCTCATCTCTGGTGATTCTGTAGGCAGTACCTAATTAGATGTGGCTGCAATCCCAACCACATGCTGTCATCATAACGAGCAATGCTGTTGGTCAATCTGCATCAGAAGTGCTGTTCTGAGGACCAGAGCCTGGATCAACTGCTCCAAAAGTAACATTTATTGTGCATTTGGGTCATGAAAAGTGATCCATCTAAAAAAGACCTCCAGCTCATTTCTTATGAAGCCTTTTCGGCATAACTCCAGCGCTAGTGACATGGTTTACAACAAAGTAAACTTAGACATCCCATTGACTCTTTCTAATGCTTCCATGAAATGGATCAGAAAAAAATGGTCCATACGACTCCAAAGCAGTAAGAGATGTCATGCTATCTAACTGTGGTCATTGGACCCCAATTCCCCATACTTAACATTTCAGACTGATATTGAATCTGCCTCATTTAATATTACCTGAGGTTTATGCAAGGACATTGTAGGAAAGCACTCATCCCAGTATTTCCTATTCTGTATTTTATATGTCAATGCTGGGAGAGCATCTACAGGAAAGAGGTGCTCGGGCCAAGGTTTTCCTGTAAATTCCCACGCAGGCCATTTCATTCCTATTTTCTGTCAACTTGATTCCAAAACTCAGCAATTAATGTGGGTGGATATTTTCAGGGAGAAATTCATGGAGCACAGGAGGGACACCCTGCCTTCTGCCAACTGATTCTGTTTCCCACCCCTATACTGTAGATTCAGGGGCACATATTTGCCCTTACAGAAGGATCTTGTTTTCATGGGCCTTGCTTTAGTTTGTTTTTGTTGTTGTTTTTTAATGTCACTGGGTCTTGGGTGCATGTTCTTAATCCCTCAAGTGGAGAAGACAAATCAGCTCAGCCATGTGGCAAAAGCAACATCAGCTGGCCCCATTATAGTTTGGACTCCTCTCATTGGTAATGACTCACATGACACTGTGGCACATTTCCCACATGCCTGTACATCAAATCATATTGGCCCCTATGTTATTTTCTCTACCCAGCTCTTTCTTCTAGGGTGTTCCATCAGTCTGATTATCTAAAACGGCACATATTTTAACATAGGAGTTTATTTTTGTTTTTTATCAGTTGCTTATTTTTGGCTAGGGATCTGTATTGGGAAGGGAAGTCTCATGTTAACATGATAATTGTCCTATGAAGGACATCCCATAGTAATTACCTGTGGGAAGCTGTTTACTCCTGTGGGAAGAAACTCAGACCCACACAGCAGATGCATATGTTTTTTATGGTCTTGTTCCCTGAATATGTTCTTGCCTGTTTTGATTTATATATGTTTTGTAAATATTAAAAGGGTCTAATCTCTGGTAGCAAATAACTCTTAATATTCCTCCTGTAGGTGAGCAATACTTTAGATATATTTATATGTGATTTGGTTTTCCGAAAGCATGTGATAACATCCTTTTTTAAAAAAGATTTACCAATGGACAGGTCTAAACAGAAGCAGATTGGTCTAATGTGATTTTATTAAACATTTGTTTAAATCCAATGAAATATATATTCTTTTATACTGTAGTGCCCAGAAAAATGTACATTCAGAAATGGGAGCAAGTATTAAAATGTGACACCATGTGCAGAGAATTATACTAGAAATATATTTAATGTTGGGTTTGAAATCAGGATATTTAAAAAGTTGCATATTGCTATATAAAATATTTATTGTACAGATTATTTATGACTATTTTGATATAAGGCGAAGTTATCTCAAGCAAACATTGAAGTGGATTTTGGCATCTTCAACTAAATGTGAATATATCAGGTTGTGTCCAGATTGTGGCTCACCACGGTTGGAGTTTCACATTTCCCCTTTTTGTTCACCTTGCAGAACATAAACATTTGTGGTGTGGATATGTGTTGGTTCAGAATGCTGCAATAACTTGAAAAAATGCAACTCCCAAGGAATTGTTCCCAAGGAATTGTCACATCAACTGGCCCTTGCTTATGCTGCATAATAATGTCCCATCTGGTAATTAAATGTGAAGTTTTTGTGGATGGATTCCCTAGCATCATTGGGATCAACCTGGCAAGACTTGATACAGATGGTATTTGAATTGCAATTAATATTCAGATATGAAGTATCCAATCCAATATCCCATTAAGAGTATCCAGCGCAACAGTGGCTATATTTGAGTCCAGTGGCACCTTTAACAAAATTTGATTCA
Source organism: Paroedura picta (assembly GCF_049243985.1). Classification (NCBI taxonomy): domain Eukaryota; kingdom Metazoa; phylum Chordata; class Lepidosauria; order Squamata; family Gekkonidae; genus Paroedura; species Paroedura picta. The sequence goes on along the minus strand of NC_135375.1, from coordinate 79,635,472 downwards.
AGGTATAAGCTTTTGTATGCAAGCATACTTCTTTGTGAATTTGTGTATGAAAACTTGAACCTTAAATAACATTTTGTTGCTCTTAAAGGTGTGTCTGGACTCCAACTTCATTTTGCTGCTTCAGATCAATCTGGCTACAACCTGAATCTAGAGCCCAGTGCAGTTAGAAAGCCACATTTCCATCTGCTTCTTTACAGTAGAGTAGGAAATGCACATCTCCAACCACTGTCTGTTAAGCATGTATGGGTAGGGTGGTATATAAATTAAATAATAATAATAATAATAATAATTAATAATTAATAATGTGCAACTGTACATATGGTAAATATATTTCTGAAAAATACCTTATAGTATTTTTATTATATACTTGAGTTTCTCAAACATCTGGCTTTTACAAATATATCCAGGATTTGGGGGGATACTGAAAATGAGTCCTGAAAAATTCTAAAAACGTTTGGGATCATGCAGGAATACTGAGGACTCCTGGGATTGGTTTTGCCTCCCTTTACCGTTTTCTGTGTTTCCAGGTCTCGGTATCAGCTTGCCAGGATCCTTGAGGTAAGATTCTGCCAGTTTCTGTTTTGCTTGTTTTTCAGAGTTCGTCCTTTGCTGGAGTTAGTTTGTTTGGGGTTCGTGGTTTTGTGTCTCTTTGCAGATTCTTCTGTTAACAATGAAAAGCTTGTGTTTTCCATAGGGTGAGATTCTGATGCTTTACAAAGGTTCAGATTTTGGGGTTTTACTTTAGCAATAGCTTGTAATAGAGATTGTACAGTCGGAGATTCTTGGATTTTATATTTTCACAGACCTCCCCTTCCATTGGAAAGTAGGAGGCAGCTTGTTCAGTACCCATAGAACTGGACACCTTGGTCCAATTGAATTAAAATTGAGGGGTTATTTCATGGACAGGTACCAGCAGCTTTCCTGCAATTTTGAGGTCAGTAGTTTTAAAAAACACCTTCAGCCCCCCACTGGAAGATTCCCTATAGGGAAAGATGTAACTGAAACATATCACAAACTATACCAGGGGTAGTCAAACTGCGGCCCTCCAGATGTCCATGGACTACAATTCCCAGGAGCCCCTGCCAGCAAATGCTGGCAGGGGCCCCTGGGAATTGTAGTCCATGGACATCTGGAGGGCCGCAGTTTGACTACCCCTGAACTATACCATTATTTGAAGCCTGGGCAACTGGGAATGCCAATACATTTTGGCTACAATACATCCAAATTAGAAAAATACTGATTCATTTTTACTGTGTACCTCTATTGTCTAGATAAATCAATTGTGCTCATTTGTGCACTTATTGTGGTGCATGTTTACTGGGAGTTTAAACTAAAGTTCAAGACAATACATAGCTACAACACTGTAAAATGGTATTACCTGAGGATGGCTGTCAAGTATGCAATTAGGATTGAGTTATAGGTGCCTTTATTTCAATCACAGTAGTCAATTTTGTTTCCACAGGATGAATATTTTTTAAAAGCCATCCCACCAACCTTTGGCCTCTAAAGTAGAGGGGTCAGAATGCAAAATACAAGCATCAATTAACCTGCAGCTTGCGAAGCAGTGACATTGTGGTAGCAGGCATGCATGTAATACAAGTGCTCAGTCATCAAATCATAATTTAATTGGTAAAATGTGGAATGCACTAGTTTCCAAGCCCTGTTTAGCACTTATTCTCTGCAGGATAGGAATGGCAAAATACATTTTTTCCAGGAATTGAATGCATAAAAATTGACTTCCTCCTAAATAATGGTATATATTTCATGCAGACATACTGCAGACCGTACTAATACAAAGGAAATCTGCATCTTGGTTTCCTTTTAAAGCCAAAATGAATTTGTTCTGCAAAATTCTCAAAAATTACCCTTTGCAAATGATGTTGAATGCACACCAGATATTTAGAATCATCAAATATTGGTGTATGGCATCTGATAATACATTGTTATCAATATCTGATTATGAATTTAAATCCTTGACCAATACATGCTTAATGAGTGTGTGTGTCACAGTATTCAGTATTTAACAGTGGCTTACGATCTTTCAGGTTTAGCACCTTCAACTTTCAGAAGATCCCAAGAATCTCAAAAGCTCTAGAATTTGAGGTAAACTTCCAATAATCAAAATTTAGGAGAAATGTGAAAATGTGGCAAACGTTTTTATTTTACCTATCATTGCTGTCTCAGAATTAGCAAAAATTTACTTTGTTCCCAGCAAAAGCTTTTCCTTGTTTTGTCCTTTCTCCCACTATACCCAACTGCGGGATGTACAAAGCTTGCTAGAGAGAAATGGACAGTATCAACCCCCATAGTAGAAGTTCAGAACACCTTCACACAAGATTGTTTCTGACACAGATAACTCTGCTGTTAATGAAACCAGGGCTGAAGTTATATATGCAAAGAAGCTGAATTTTTCCACGACCGGCACACTTGCCTCCCTTTGTGAAAAGAGGTGATTAAGACTTCAACCCAACTGTGTTTATTAGAGCCTGTATGTCTCCCACAGGCTGGGATTCTAAACTGTGATCCAACTGATGTTTAGATCCCTGGTGATAGAGGGAGAAATTCCAGTTTTCCCAGGCACCCGCATTTGGACAACATGGGCAACTGCAGTTTATTCCAAACCTTTTCAATCCTGGAAGCCTTCACTATCCTCTGCATGCAAGGGGAAGAACGGAAGCACAAGCATGATGACAAACCTCAAGTTGAATTACAGTCAACCACGACAACTTAATACAAATGTCTAACACATGCCCAAAGGTGCACACATGTGCCACTGGTGACATTCAGAGCTATAATACACAACTGAAAGATGATTGTAAAGAGCGCAGCAATTGATAAATGCAAAAGCAATCAAATTTAGGGCTGTAGTGGCACATTATGTTCTACTGAGTGTTTGCATGGATGCTTTTAGACATGCTTGCTGTGACTGTCCCATATCTGAAATACAAGATCCTCTGGTCTTCACTATTCTAAAAAGTAAAAGGGGGGTTGGTTTTTTTGTTGCCTTGATGCTCTACCCCCCCCCCTTCAACTTAACTAGAGGATATTCAAAGAATGTCAGATCTTTTCAATGAGCTAACAATTGCTCAGGCCTTCAACGGAAGTATTTCTTTGAACAGATGTGTTATTCCATTTGAGTTTTGCTGTTGATCATTATTTAAATAAATAAACGAAAGCAGATCATGCCCTTGCTTGCAAGCAAGCAATGTTTATTTTATTAACTTTTACATTCATGTAGATTTTAGTGAATGGAAAGGTTAACATTTCTCTTTACCATCTAATGCAGGGGTAGTCAACCTGTGGTCCTCCAGATGTCCATGGACTACAATTTCCATGAGCCCCTGCCAGCGTTTGCTGGCAGGGGCTCATGGGGATTGTAGTCCATGGACATCTGGAGGACCACAGGCTGACTACCCCTGATCTAATGACTAGGCAGATGGAATAATCTTCTGAGGAGAGAAGTTGAGTGGCAGGTGACTAAAAGCAACTGGAGTGGATCAGTTCCTTTTCATTTCTGGGTCTGTACTCTGCCACTGTAGAAACATCACAGAAGGGAAGTGATGGTGGTGCTGCTGATGCACCAGGTAAGGTCAGCCTAGTCCACAATCTTCTCATAGTTACTTCCCTTTCTACAGAAGGAATATGTTCTTTTAAAAATTGCCACACAGAAGACCATCATGTCATTTCACTTGCAACTCCTTTTTCCGAGCTTCATTCTGTGTTCTCTGTGCCTTAAACAAATTTGAGCCAACATGACTCAGAGACTAGTCAACTTGGGTTCCTTGGAATTTTGTGTAAGTGGACAGTGCTGTGTCTTGTGCAAACTGGAGGCCCAAATAGAGAGGTGCTGCTCTGAAATGATGGTACCCTTGGAAACTCACGTAAGACAGCACCTCTTTCTTAAGCATTGTACACCTTTCTGTTGGCATTGCTTTGGTGTGAAGGCACCAAGCCATTTGATTGAGTGGGAAGAAGAGGTGATGCTTAGTAATTAGTAATAAACAGAATTTTAATCCAAATTACTTTATCATCCCATCATGTTTTTAGGATAGTGGTTCCCTAGAACAGTAACCTCATTACATAGTACCAAAGGAGATGGTTAAACAATATGGCCATGATCCATATCCTGCATGCAGGATACATTCTTCCAGTGGTCCTTCAAACAGGTAGCTCTGACTATACTGCTAGGTGTTTAAGCCAGAAAGGAAATCTAGCAATCATCCAGCTGACTTTCCACCCTACCCCCCACCCCCGCAGACCTATCAAGCTGAAGAACTCTTGGTTTGGAAGTGGATGCTTGTGTTGTTGGTGCTTTCCTTGCCAAAACACTAGTCTTTGGCACACACAGTCTGCATCCAGAAGTTGGCAGTTTCATCAGCATTCCTTAATTCAGCTTAATTTAATTCTGATTCTGTCTACTATCAAAATGTGGAGGCTAGGCAAATTCACCAGGCAACAGTGAATGAAATTGTTCTTCATTCATAAGTACAAACAAGTGATGAAGAAGTCCTCAAAGCTGTATTACATCCATTTTGGCATTATGGCTGTAAAGGGACACAGATACATAGGCATAGAAGGGTTTTTAAAAAACCCTAGAAAACATTTTGAGAAGTCTGCTAACTCTTGCCAGCCTGGTTGTTCATTATGAAGAAGCTATATTGTTTTAAATCCTGATATACTAGAGATGCCATAAAACACTTTTTTATCTCTTTCTTCTAATGTGTTGCAATAAATTCATGTGACCTTTGTACAAAGAATAAATACTTCTCTGTGTGTGTGCCTAGGAGATCAAGCCAAGGCTCAATTTGTAACAAATAGCGGGCCATTACCAAACGGCAAAAAGCCGAGGCGAGCAGCGAAGAAGCTTCGGTTCAATTTTGCCTCATATCTTTCTAATAACTCGCTTGTCACTTTATTACCTTCCATTAATGTGAATGCAGCTGACAAAACTGTCACACTAACATCTGACAACACCCTCTCTTCTCTGGCCTCATCTCTCCTGGCTACTTATTGTGCTGGCCCTGAAGGGACACAAACTAATAGTCTCCTTTCAAGTTCAGCACTTGGCCATCAACTATAAAAGGATGCGTAATTGCCTGTTTATCCCTTGCAAAGGGGAAATTGAGAACAAGTCCTGTGCCTTCCTTCCCCTCAGTGGTTCCCTGATGCGTGCATGTGCGTGTCCGCACATCGGTAGCGAGCGAAAGGCAGCCCCATCTGGAGTTCTTCGATTTGTCTTTGGGAAGCCCAAGGCTGCCACCGGCTGCTCTGTCAGGCTTTCAAGCAGACAGTAACAAGATGACTTCTGAACAAAAGGTCAGCTGAGAAATGCTGTCGGTGATGGCCCTCTTGCCTGCTTATCCGAGAAACTAATTGCTTTACGGTGGAATTAAGCCACATGGTGGCTTCTGGAAATCAGCATGCCGCTTTTATTGCCAGCATTAGTTGGGGGGAAACTGGGACACGTATGGGTCACTGGGATGTTAGCTTGTGCACTGGGCAACAATCATTCAGGGTAATGTGCTATAATTCTAGCCATTCACTCTGGCCCAGTCATGTGGAGTTCCCCTGCTCCACCAGGGGAATTGAGAAGCTGTGATCATGGTGACACTTGTCATGAATACTGCATGCCTTCTAAACAGGTCTTTTCCATTAGTCATTAAAAAAAAATGGAAAAGCCTGTTGTTAATGTGATGTTTCATCTCTTTTTAGATCTTTTTCAGAAACATAAAGATATAAGGATGTAAAATAAAATTTTATTTTGTCCAGAAGTCCCATATCATTTGGGTAAGGATTCTTGAATTTAGGACCACATAGTCTGACATTAATATTCGTTTTTGCTATATTTTTGACAAGTCTTTCAAAATACTTGTAACACAAGTCTATGTTCATACATGCTTCCCTGTGGGCACATATCATAGCTAAAGACTGTTGTATACAGACCAAGATGTGTAGTTGTGTTAGTCTGTCTTTAGCCTGTAGATGCCACAACTACAGTGAATGAGCTGGCTGGCTCTTGATACATGGTCCCACTTGGTTGCTGACTCATAGAACTTCTGCTTGCCCTCTTGCAATGCCTGCACCAGCACATGCTGTGCTGGAACCATGTCTACATAGCCTGTGCTGGATCCAGAAAGGTAGTCCTCTTCCCCTTAAGTGTTCAGATCAAAGGAATAATGAGACTAAGGCTTGCCAAATCACATGAGCACTCTTTGGTAAATCCCTTAAGGACTTAAGGATCTTCACTGCCTGAGAGAGAATCTGCCACACCCCATTGCTGAATGATCTCTCCTTCTGCACAATGTCTCTGAGTACAGCTTTTCCAGGGTGTTCTTCTACTGCACGAGACACTCAAGCATGGAGCTGGTGTAGTTCCAGTGAGCGTTGATATTGCTGATCAGGTGGTGCTTTGACATATCCATCAGTACTTGTTTGTAGAATAATCAAATCATAGAGTTGGAAGGGGCCATGTAGACCTTGTAGTCCAACCCCATACTCAATGCAGAATCAGCCTAAAGCATCCTTGATAAGTATCTGTCCAGATGCTGCTTGAAGACTGTCAGTGAGGAGGAACTCACCACCTCCTTAGGCAGCCAATTCCTCTGCTGAAAAAAACATTCTTGATATCTAGCCATTACTGTTCTACATGTTGTATTTTATGCTGCCAACAGAAACCACACCTTGCCTTCCTCTAAGTGACAACATTTTAATTATTTAAAGAAATCATGTCCGCTTTCAACCCTCATAGGGCTTGCTCCACAGGCCCTGGATCACCCTCCTTGTTCTCCTTTGCACCCTCTCAGTTTTGTCCACGTCCTTTTTAAAGTGAGACCTTCAGACCTTCAGAACTGTGCACAGTACTCAGGTGCACAGTACTCCAGGTACAGACTGACCAATGTGGTATACAGCAGGACTATGACTATGACATCTTGCAATTTTGTTGTGATGCCTCTGTTGATACACCCCAAGGCTGCATTCTCCTTTTTTTACCGCTGCATCACACTGTCTGCTGATAATTAGCTTACAGTTCACAAGTACCCCACGATCTCATTCACACACACTGCTAACCAGAAATGTATCTCTTATCCAAAAGCCTTACTGGAATCCAGGTAAACAACATCAGCTGATTTTCCATGATCTAGTAAACTCAGTAAAAGAAGGAAACAGGTTGCTCTGGCAGGACCTGTTGGAGACAAATTGATGCTGACTTCCCTGGCTTACCAACTTGTCCTTCAGATGAATTCAGATCTACTCCATAATATCTGCTCTATTATTCCCCCTGTGTGAGAGATCAGACTCACCGGCCTGAAGTTTACTGGGTCATCTTCTCTCCCTTTTTGAAGATTGAGATAACATTTGCTGTGCTCCAGTCTCATGGCACTTCTCCAGTCCTCCAAGAGGTCCTGAAGATGATGGTCAGAAATTCCACAAGCTCTCCAGAAATTTCTTTGAGCACTCTCAAACATGGTGTCAACTTGCTACCAAGACACTATACTTTGCCTACTACCATCCCTAGAAGTGCCTAGCTGAGGCCTAGGTTTCTTGTCTCATTACCAATGCTAATTTATCCATGCCTACTACCCTTCTGCCTATCTCAATGAATCCAATCAAGTCTGCTATTGTCATTTGCCTGCTCTTGTCAATTGGCATCTGAAATCACTCCACTCTCCAAAGTATAAGAAGTATAAGAATCCAAGCTGTGTATGAAGGAGTGAGCAGTGTTTCACAAAAGCTCATACCCTGCCACAAATTTTGTTGACTTTAAGGTGCTATTGGACTCTTGCTCTTTTCTAGCGCTACAGAGAGACTAATATGGCTACCCATTTGGTCTTAAGCCATCAAGAGCACCCCAATACTCCACAAATCCATCCCACTAAACATGATACAGAAAGAACTTTGAAATGACTATAGAAAAACAACTGTAAAAACAGAAGAATGCAAGAAGATAAACTTATTAAAACAAGTCCAGGCCTGGGAGCCTTTACATGCTGGCCCCAGATAGTCCCCAATATTTCATAATATACCTGGAAATAATTGGTACCCGATTAACAGTATTCCTAGTTTCCTGAACATTGCTCTGTGTGTCTGTAAAAGCTTTCATGTGTCACTGTTGTTGCTGCTGCTGCTGTTTAAGCTCAGTGGATAGTTGGCAGCGATATCACTGGAGGTAGGAATGGATGAGGAAGTGGACTTGAATCCTGAGCCTCCTCATTGGATGACCGTGAATTGCCTTCTGAAGGGAGGGGGAGAACTTGCAGTTTCTGAAGATTCTCAAACCACGGGGCAAACAGGGATTGCATTTGGATCTGCTCCTTAAGAGCCACATTTTTATGGAAAAGCTTTGTTAATCTGTGGGCCATTTGGAAGGCTAGAGCGGCATTTTTCACAACTGCGGGAACAGTTTGAGTGATGCGGCAGTTGCTTTGCCTGTCCATTTCATATAAACGTTGCGTTGGAATTAAATTGCACTCAGTCCCATGATGCAACACCTTTACCAAGGACAGGTAGAAAACCCAAAGGTTATTGATGTTTGGACTTCCAAAGAGAAAGGAGCTAGGAAGAACCTTTGCCGTATTTGTTTTCTCTCCCCTATTATTAGTTTGCACTAGAATTGTAGCAAGAATGTTTTCAACTATATTGTAATTGTTTGGAATGATGCGCCAACAGGCAAATCATAAGTTGACACAGACAGACAAAATTGAGTGTCAGCATAGGGCTGAGCCACTTGCTGAAATGGCCATGTGAGTGGGAACCAGTTGGTGCATGTTCATTTTGCTTTATCAGGCTCAATGCTCAGTTTATGAAATGGCAATAAAAATGACAGGGATGCTGTGAAGGAGAAATAAGGCAAAGACTTTTAAAAGTCCAGATATTTTCTATTTGGGCTTGCATTGATGACTTCAGCTCTCTTGCTGCTGCCAGAGATGAACTGAATCAGGTAGGTATGTTCAACTTATCTGACTTGGATGCATCATGGTATTATGCACTACAGATCAGGGCCTGGTAACTTCATAACACATGATTTAGAGCTACCAAAACTCCAAAAGAAATTTTAAATAGCAATAAAACAAAAGTCCAGTAGCACCTTAAAGTCTAACAATATTTATGTCAATAGCAGCTGTTTTGAGTCACTGCTCATTTCTTCAGAAATAAAATCAGAGAGCCAGCTTGGTGTAGTGATTAAGAGCGGCAGCTTCTAATCTGGCGAGCCAAGTTTGATTCCCCACTACTACTCACTTGGGTGACCTTGGGCTCATCACAGCACTAATAAAGCTGTTCTGGCTGAGCACTAATACCAGGGCTTTCTCAGCCTCACCTACCTCACTGGGAGTCTGATGTGGGGAGAGGAAAGGGAAGGTGAATATAAGCTGCTTTGAGACTCCTTCGCGGAGAGAAAAGAGACATATAAAAACCAACTCTTCTTCTTCTAAACTGCTACTTTCTTCAATTGAGAACCATTATGGTGTAGTGGTTGCAGTGACTATGACTTGGTAAATCTGGGGTCCAGTGAAACTTTCTAGATGGCCATAAACCAGTCACTCTAAGTTAAGATCAGCTCAATGTTGTGCCACCCCAAACTATCACTTAGAGATGAAAACATATTTCTGCATGGAAACCACAAATATATATGCTCTTTGCACCTGTGACAGCACATGTCTATGGCTTGAACTGCCATCAAACGGGGTATATGCCTGTGTACATTTTTGCAAATATTTTCAGAGCAGGAGCAGGGAAATTCATAGCACACAAAAAAGATGTTTTGTGGCACTGCCAAGATGAGCTTAACAGCCTGGGAATGAGCCAGCAAACACACACTGGGCCACTCAAAAGCATGTTGTCTACTCCTTTGCTCCATACGAGTTGACAGTATGACAGTCGATTAAGTGTTACTAATTTAATAAACCTGCTCCTACAGTGACGCTGAGCTATCAACAATGAAAGAATAAGGGAAGGAAGGGAGGGGATAGTCAATGACCTGAAGTAATACTGAAAAAATATTTCTATTGATCGTCCATGAAGTGCAGTTATTTCTAGTCACCTGACTCATGCTTACCCAATCATTATCCATATTCATCAGAAACAGTATAATGAACAAAGGTATTGATTAGCTATGGCAGCTGGAGAGATTTCCCAACAGTGCTAGCTCACATTGATAGGTCTCCAATGGGAATACACACAAGTGTAGTGCTATAACATAACTTATTGTGTTCTAGGTCCCTCGATTGATTTTTGTTTCAGAAAGGAGGGGGGGAGGAATACACAGTCTCTCTCCCTTGACCTTTAACCGCAACCTTGCTTGGAAAAAGCAAAAGCAATGACAGGCTGAATAAACATTTCTCCTTGCATGTGCTGCTTCAGTGTCGGGTCCTCGGCCTGCTCAGTTCTAAGAGAACATTCCGCTGGCATGGCTTCCGAGTCAGAGGGCAGCTGACAGAGCGGCAGACACAATTAGCCTCCATGCTTCAAAAGGCTTTCACTAAAGAGCAGTGTTTTAGAGCTTTGCCTCCTCTTTTTCATTTGGGAGTGTAGGATGAGCCAAGCAGACTATTAAAAATACCTCTCAGGGACCCATTATGCACAGGCTGGAATCCCCAATTACGCATGACAATGATGACAGCGCAGGCATGGCCTGGCCCAGGCCCACAGAAGACCCGCGTTACAGGAACGTGGGATCTTCCATGGTCCCTGGGATACTGCAGGGGCTGGGGTGGCGGGGGCTGGGGCTGGGGCGGGCCAGCGTTATGCATAACTGACAGCGCCGGGCATTTTGGCCCAGCCCCGCCTCAACCTACAGTGTCCCTGCAGGGACATTGCGCGTGCCTTTGCAAGCTCCATGGAGCTGTGGAGCTGGCCAGGACATCTCCCTGCCCTCGCCATGGTGGGAGGGCGGCATGACGCTCTCCAGCAACGTGTAGTTGGGCCTGGCCCCTCCCCACTCCCCCTCAAGTGCTGCCTCTGCAGGGCAGCGTCTTGGGCTTCCCAGCCCCAGCACAAAACACATGTGGCACGCTACGCTGGGGTATCTGTATAGGTGGGGTGAGCCCCACCCCTAGGCATACATGGGGGACAGTGGGGCATCCCTCCCTACTGCGCCACAACAGCATGGCGGCTGCCTGGCATAGTGACTGCTGTGTATAATGGGTCAGGGAGTAGCTGCGTCCAAGTTGTAGAGATCAACATACAATATTGTTGTCACAGTCCGAAAATAAACACATACACATTGGAGTAACCACCCTCAATAAAAGCTAAGTTTATTTCTTACTGGGACAAAATGACAACTGCTAGGACCATAGTCCTTTTATAGGCATGAAGATAAGGAAGGTGTCTGGAGACACATAAGCATGTAACAGGTCTGGAAGTGCTACATGAATCAAAAGTATATGTAGCTGGAAGAGTCAAGAGCTTCTGAAGTTCCAGATGCCAAATGAAGAAATGGTTAAGGAGGCTTTAAAAATACACAAAGAGCATCATTTCAGAGGGTAGCCATGTTGGTCTGCTAGCCTTGAGTCCAGTAGTATCTTAGAGACCATGAATATTTTCAGGATGTAAGGGCATAAGAAAAGCCATGTTGGACCAGGCCAATGGCCCATCTGGCCCAACACAGTGCACCCAATCCTGTGCCATCAGGTGGTCCACCAGCAGGACCTGAACTCCAGAAGCCCTCCCGTTGTTTCCTGCCACGCACCAAGGATACAGAGCAACACTGCCTCAGGCATATTGTTCCATGTATACCTTGTGGCTAATAGCCACTGATCAACCTCTGCTCCATTGATCTGAAACAGATCTCAAAAGTTTATACCCGGAAAATATTGTTGGCCTCTGAGGTGCTACTGGATTCGAATGAAGTTATTTTATAAAATGATAGACTGAGCATATAAGCATTAAGAATAACATTCAACCATATTTTAAGTAATATAAGCCTGGGTAAAATACTTACAGTTTCCCAATAGGGGCATCCTTTTACAATTCTGTAGTGGGGAGAGGGCAAAGAGATTAAGGAAGGGGGCAGCATTCCCAGCGAGGCTTAGCAGGCCCACTCATTTATTTGATATGTTTTAGATGGGCTTTGGTGGAAGTGTATACATCTCCATATAGCTGCACTGCAAACAGTGCAGGAGCAGCACACGTTTGCTGTGGTTTCTTCTCTAACCAGACACATAAGTGCTCCCAATGAGTTGTGGACTGCAACCCAACAAGAAGGGAACGCCTTCCCTTCCTCAACTCTGAATCTCCTTACCCCACTTCTTCTAACACCCAAAATGTAGTTTCTGCCTCAGCTGTCTAAAGGCTGGTTCACTTTACATTCTGTATTCAAGTACAGCCTCCCTGAGTACATAATCCACGTGCCTCTGTGTCTGTCCACGTATCCTCTTGTTGCATTAGGAGCTGTGCCAAATGCTTCCTGCGCAAGTGGTTCTCAGCACCGAAAAGTCTAGCAGCCAGGCTTTGCATCTCTGTCGCACTCGTCAGATCATCAGTGGTCATCTGTTGTGAGAGAGAGGATTTCCTTCTGCCTTCTTCACACACACCGTCCTCTATCATTATCATGATCTGACCAGTGCCACCCATACGGTCTTTGTCAAGTCCCATTGCTCTGCTTGTTTATTATCGGACGGGGGCATTTCTGTAAAACAACCTCATTCAGTTCAGGATGGATCCTGCTAGCAACGTTATATGTTCTATTTAATTCAAACGTATATAGTAGAAAGGATACATGATATTAATGACCTTCCTAAAAATAGCAAATGGGCTTCAAATACACTTATCACATTATCGAAGTATTCAGATACATATTCCAAGCAGCAGTATTGAAGTTCCCAGGATCTGACCTAGGTAAGAGTGATTTGAAACCATGAGGCCAATTTGCTAAAGTTGCAACCCAATCCTGTATATGTTTCCTCAGGAGTAAGTCTTACTGAATTCATTGGAACTGCGTCTGGAGATGTATGCTTAGCCTTATAGTGCTAAATTCTTACATATGTTGATGTTACATAAAAATTTGGTCTTTGCAGATTAATTTTTAATTTTTTTTTTAAATCTGGAATTGATTTGTACTAGATTCATAGACTCACACCTGCAAAGTTGAATTTCTTTTTTCTTGCCAGATAAAGGCATTTATGCCTTCCAGTCTTTAGTAGAATGAAAAACAAGCTCCTCCGTTCTTTTACAGTTATGTTGACACAGCAAAAAATGCCTGGAGATGGACATACTACCTCTTTGTTTTTCTGACATTATATATTGAAGATTACAATTAGAAAATGATTGGGATGGAAAATGCAAGAAGTTGAAAAATCTCAACAAGTGCATGTCTGCATGATCAGATGTAGGTGAACTACCTGAACTGCAGAAAAGGTTCTGGATTCTTTGTAAGATGCACATGTCAAAGGCTAGATTGTCAGAATGCCTCATACATCTTTGCATATGGTAACATACTCAATGCTAGGGACATTCGTCATATAATTCAGAAGGTCCAAGTTTAACACATTGCATCTCAAGGGTTAAACAGGGCTTACATAGAAAGTCTGGGACAAAGTTCTGTCTGAGATGCTAGAAAATTGCTAGCAGCTAGATTCGAGATCTAAGAGTATAAGGCAGTTCCTTATATTCATAACATATGAAAGAGCTAATTTTGTTCAACATAGATCTCTGACGGAGTTCTGTTTCTTCTCTGCACATCCTATCGACGTTGTCCATACTGAAACATATTAGAAGCCCAACAATGGATGCATATCATAAGAATATGAGAAAGATCCTACTAGTGGGGGGCATGAAGACAAAATCTCTCCCCTAGTGCTGTCTACCATACATTTGAATTATTGTAATATTGCTTCTGAACATAGAGGTTCAATATAGCCATAAAGGCTGCATTTTTTTTAATGTTGACTCAAAAGTTTTTTGTGTCAAGTCACTTCTGACATGGCAAATCTCTGAATTAATAACCTCTAAAACATCCTATGATGAACAGCCTTGTTCAGTCTTATAAACCATAGCCCATGCTTTGCTCTATTGAGTCAATCCATCTGATGTTGGGTCTCCCTGTTTTCAACTGCCTTCAGCTTTTCCTAGAGTTGCTAGCTTAGTGTAGCATAATGGTTAAGGATCCCCTCCACAGTTCAAATTCACAGTTTCTCAGCCTTCTCTCTAAGGATGATTCATTCCTCCATCTCTTCATGTGTGAAATTTCCATCCATACTCCTGAAGATTCATGATCTTTCATTGACATGCATGAACTTTGAGTAGCAGAACTTCAGTCCCCTTCCATTTTTCATCCTCAGTGTTATAGAGACAACAGACACTGGGGTGAGGAACTATCACTGGTACCCATGACCACAGTGTTGATGCTCAGAGAGGCACAACTGCAGCTGTGGGATGTCTCCCTTGATTCTGGCAGTGTGAACACCAGGGAAGATTATTTTATGAGGTCCCTAGGTGCAGCTTTTGCAATTCAGGGATCTCTGAAAAAGTGCATCCAGCAATTACATAGGAGTTTCTGTTAAGAGATTTATGATCCTCTAAGGTGCTGTTAAAAACAATGTAATGTTAATATATAGATTCTTCATATGTTGTAATACTGGATAAAAATACTACTCTATTAAAGTGTTTTGTAAGGATTAATGAGATAAAGCTGCATGAAGTTCTTTGGCGACACAGCATTTTAAAGTAACCAGTTTCTTGCTTTTGTCTAGATCTTTTCATTTCCACATGCCATATGTTGAACTGCATCAATAGGAGGCTATTTGCTATATCATACTGTACTGTATTATATTGCATTATATTGTCGTGCAATAAGCAGTTGGGAATCAAGCATCATTTCAGAAGTTAAGGCTTGGGTTCTAAGTCATTAAGTTTGGCATATTTTAATCTATAATTGTCCAAGATTTATTTAATTTAAGATTTTTAAAATTTATCATTTGATTGGAATTGTAATGTATTTTCTGCTGTCCATGCTGAGATCCGTCAATTTTTACTGCAACTTTAATTGCATTCTCATAGTCCAGGTGCCAGCAGTTTTCCAAACCTGGCTAGTTCACAAGAATGCCTTTTGCTTGTTCAGGATGATGAGGAAGGGAAATACAATGTCAATCCTTGGTCAAGCCCATCTTTCATGGAGATGGCCTTACAGTCTGTTTCATCAGAGAAGTAATTAATTCTGACTTAACTGAACTCTAAGACTGCATGCCACTCCTACTTAGAAACAGCCTGAAGCATTCTGCTGAAGAAGAGAAAGCCTGCAGAAAAAGTCTCTAGTGTCTGTTAACCTTAGGAGGCCCACAAAGAATCTCACACATACGTTGTTGTGCATGTGAAGGAGGGCATATTAAAAGTAAGGCTACGCACATTAATACCCTTCCCCCAATGCCAGCTCCATGATTACTCCTCAGAAGAGGATATCAAAGTGAGTCTAAGTTCTCATTTGAACACTCCTGGCACACTTAGTAGCTGGCCATTTAAATCTCTGAATTACAGAACTCTAAGGTAACACTCTGCTAGGAATCTGCATCCAAATCTGTCTCACAGGTGCACCTGAATGATAGCATTAGGAATAGGTGATTGGGTTCATATAAGCTGAAAAGTACCTGAATCAATACTGTTTTGGATTCTTTTTAGACATATCCAAGCCACATTAAAAATTTCATCAGTTTTAACCAGTTGAATCACAGGTATCTGAATTGATTCGGGCTGGATACGGTGAAAAAGAACCCAACAAACAGATGACAACTAGCTGTTTGTCAGGGTCTTTAAATGCCTCCTAGCTAGGCCTTCCCAGGCTGCGCAAAGCTCTCTACAGCCTGGGTGGGGGCCAAAGAGCTGCCCAACAGCTGATCTGTGGGCTCTTTAAATCTTTCCCCCTTTCATGCAGAGTCTTCCCAGACAGTAGAGGCTTGATTTCCACTGCCTGAGAAGGGTCTGGGTAGGGAAGCTGACCTCCCCAACACTTTAAGAGTTGACTGCCAGTGGGCATTGGGGAGGATGAGTATGGGGTAGATATGTCCACCCTGCACCCACCCTCCCTGTGTCTTCTCAAGCTGGCTGCCAGCTGGCATCGGGGAGGGTGAGTGCAAAGTGGACATGTCCACCTCATACCTGACCTCCTGAACCTTCTCAAGATGGCTGCCAGCTTGTATTGGGGAAGGGAGGTGTGGGGAATCATGCACCTGCCCTCCCTGACATTTAAAGACCTGGCTGCTGCCTTGCATTTGTGAAGAGACGTGTGGAGAACCCCATGCCTGCCCTTGCTGATCCGTGAGCCAGCTGTTAGTTTGAACTGGGAAGGGAGGTGCGGGGAAAGAGCCTATTTGGGAGCTCTTTAAATGACTCCTCACCCCAGCCTTCCCACACTGCAAGAAGAGCCGGCTGTCTCGAGGTCCCTTTAAATCCCTCTGGAGCAACCCGGGCATGTGCACAGAAAAAAACAACAGTATTTTATGAATTAGGCCAAATCTGAATTGGTGAAGGATGACTCGAGCAATTTGGATTCCGATCAAATCAATTTGAGCTAAATCCAAAATGGACCAAATTATTTTTCCTATGCACATACTTGTCATAATCACTCTTCTATATTTTGGATATATTCTCTAAAAATTTGCTGTGTCTAAAATGTGTGAAGAAACCCCAACATCTCAAAATAGAGGGGATGTGGCTGTGCTGCAGAAATACAAGCAGATACAAGGGAATGACTTTATCAGGTCCCTTCTCTTCCACCCTTCTGCCATGGGGCAGAACCCTGGTCCTTTAGGTTTTGTTAAGGCAGTCCAAGCAACTATGGATTCCATGGAGCAAGATTTTCTTACTTCCTTAACATGCTGAAGACCGTGCCTGGGCAGAGTTACACCATTCTAAGATCATCAACTTCAATGGATTTAGAAGGTTGTAACTCTGCTTAGTATAGATTGGCCTGAAAGTCCTCCAAATTTGTTCCTGGTGGTCAGCGGAGCCTCAAAAAACAGCATGAGGGACAAAGTGGGGATATTTTTGCAAATGGAAATATTAGTGTATTGGAGGAAATGTTGGGTTGGATACCTGCCACTGTCAGATGCACTAGTTCATGTAGCTCTTGATGAAGCTTCATCTCACGCCGATGTCACCCCTTCCTGAAACTGGAGCACTGACAGCCTGGAAATAGCCCCTCCTTGGAATTTCCCCATCTTAACACAACTCTTCTAATGTTAGGGGTGCAGAGAAAGAGGAAGACATGGCATACAGTTTCCATGCCACAAAGTAACATGAGAAACCCAAAGTTTATATTGATAACTCAAGGCCAGAAGTGATCACAATAACCATAGATCAACTTCAACCGAGATTGGGGGTGAGGGGTATGGTGAACAGAATGTTTCAGGGTTGAGCAGCACTTCATAGCCTGAGTGCAAATATGTGACACGTTCAAGATAACAAATATTATACAGCTTCTCTGAGCATGCTCAGTATTCAAAGTACTATGGTGAGCATCCATTCCTCAGTATTTTTAATAGGATTCTGCTCATTAAAGCCATTGCATGTAACTTAGCAAAGTTGCTTTTTTCTAGAGAGATAACAATATATGGCTCCACTCAGGACAGCTATGGAGCATTAAGCAGAGCAGCCTGGAAATTTCAACTGACCATGAGTGGAGAGGAGGAATTGCTTAAATAAATAAGTTGTTGTATGTCAGAGCCTATATGTGAAATGAATTCTGTCTTAAAGGCCTTCTAAATGCTAAGGGAGCAAAGATTTAATTTACATTAGGGAATTATTTACCTAGAATTGTGGGTTCTCAGGTCACAGGGAGATGTGATGGTGTGCCCTGGGGAACCTGGGGAAGCTGCCACCATTTTAGTTATTATTAATATTATTAACTAATAATTTATTAGTTAGTTAATATTAATAATAATAATCAGCCTCCCTCCGAAGGCTTAAGGCGGGTAACAACACTCCGATAAAAACCTCAGTGCAATCCATTAAAACTGATATAAAAACCACAATATATACAATACAAACAACGCCATAAAACCAAGATGCTGCGGCGAAAAAACTCCTCCTGGACCTAAAGCCCCAAATCTTCACCTAGAGGGGAAGGTGGAAGATGGTGCTGATAGACTTCGCTGCCACCACTCCTATGGAGGGGGGGGGGGCTGATCTTCTTTCCTGCCCGGCCTCAACCATAGACCTGGCGGAAGAGCTCCATTTAGCAGGCCCTGCAGAATGCTGAAAGCTCCCACGGCACTCGCAGCATCTTCATGAGCTCATTTCACCAGGTCAGGACCAGGACCGAAAAGGCCCTGGCCCTAGTCGAGGCCAGGCGAGCCTCCCTGGGGCTGGGAATGACCAATAAATTAGAACCCGCATAGCGTAAATCTTCTCTAACAGAAGACTTTTTAAAAGCCACAGTGATGTATTCAAATACTGCAGGAGGAACCAAGAAAGTGCGATGCAATGATCAAATCCCTGCATTTTATTGCCCATCTTATACTGGGTTCCTGACTCCTAACTTTCATCCTACACCATGCTACTGTTCACACAGGTCTGCCCACCTTTCCAGTGGCCAGTATTATTTTCAAAAAGCCTCTTCTTTGTTATTCTTTTACCTCAATGATTATTTTACTTTTACCAGCTAAGCCAGTACTGCCGGCAAAAAGCAGGAGCAATAAATCTTCGTCAAGGCATCTCAGTGTGGGGTGAATAAGCAGCGCTGACGCTGATTCCTTAAAAAAACTCATTTCTTGTAACGTGAGCCCTGCTGAGGATGGTCATGTCAACTTATTAGACTTTTTACTTGGCCGTATCGATTCTGTTCTACACTGATGCGGCCCATAATGCTGGCTAATGTTATTGACGAGCCATCAGTCTTGCAGAGAAGTGTGGGGCTTGCAGCTCTTTCTGAACCACAAAAACCTATCTGTGGACAATGATGGAGGGAAGGAGAAAAATGCAAGCCCAGCACTCAGGCGGGCTTCATTCAGCCTATGATACATTAATGAAAGGCGTACGCTCTGTGGGAAGAGACAGATGTGGCTCTCCAGCAGATATTTATTTATTTATAAAATAATTATGAATGCACAGCCGAGTCATGGATTTTCATGATTGCGAGCATCCCAACACCCGTTCTTTGTTCCTATCTTGCTCTTAAATGACATTCTGGGATGGGCAGAGGATGTGCAAGACGGATTCCCTGTCTCCCCTGCCCCACCTTTTGTGTTAAGTTTGAAGGTCAGGCATAGAGTAGAGTTTGTAGAAGCCTTGCAAGGTGTGAGAGAGAGGGGATGTGTTTCAATCACAACCCACAGAGTGGGCTCCTTTAGAAGTGTCACTGAATACATTTCCTCAAATGCTGGAACTCATCGGAACAGAGAGATGATTACTGCAACCAGTCAGTGAGCACATGGGACCCAGTTTTACCTCATGGCTGTTAACACAAAGCCCAAACGACCTTAATGTCTATTATGTTTCTTAAAAGAACATATTTTCTTTTTTAAAAAAGCCTTGCCCATAACTACTGAATGCTAGTTGACCTTTTTGATGCTCAGCTGTCAGTATAGAGACATGACCCAGTCATTCAACATAGTCAGAAGACTTCTGAAGGTGGAAAGTGTTTTGAATCAGTAAGAATAATTACGTGAATGATCACCAGAGGCATCATTGCAGAAGTTTTTAGGGCGAAGAAGAGCCTTTGGGAAGATTAACATGAAGGTTCCAATATAGCTAGCATATTCACAGTCAAATTTGCCAGAAATAAGTATTTTACGAACATTCGGTGCATTTATTGTTTATACTTTATAACTACTGCAAAGTCATCTATGAAGGAAGTCTGCCTATTTTTTTAAAAAAAGCAAATGGTTTTGCACATCACGAATCATGTGTGACGACAATATTGTGGCTCTGTGTCAGCTCTTGTGCCACTCACAGCTATTTTATTTCTCCTGTATGAGTGAAGGGCAAATGCAGAGGGAAAGTATTGTAAGGTGACTTCGGCAAAAGTAATGTGCTAAACTTGAGGCCGTTGATGCAGAATACTAGGAAAACACAGTTGTCCAATAATGAAGAGGGTTTAAAAAAATACTTAACACATGCAGGAACAGTAGATGAAATGGCTGTCTGAGCCTCACAAGAGGCCTTATTGTTCATGCACAAGCATTACCTGCATGTGCAGAAGACATGCAATGCATCAACAGTTCTGCTACCAGAGACTTAACTTCTAGAGACTTAGCTTCTAGAGTCTTTGAACCCTGAATTAAGATACCTCAAGCAACTCACAATAGCAAAATGTTAACAAACCATCTCCAAAGGTCAAAAAAGACCTGAAGAACCAGGGTCAGAACCTCAGGACTCTATCCAGTAAAGGGGCATGTATCTCCCTTCCTGCAATAGGATTCCTTTCAATAGGATTCCTTGCAGCACAGAAGGGCACAAACATGGTTTGTAGTTCTTAATTACACCAGAATCTTTGGGCATTTAGTTAACTTCTTAATCATACTAAATTCCTTGGGCCTGATGCATGATTATTTATTTAAAGTTCATGCACTGCCAAGAGGTTGGTGTAAACATACTTTGTCAAGATACTCCAGCATACAAGCTGGTTTGATAGGCATATCTGCACAAAGTCATGCTAACAGTGCAACCAAGACCCTGCATTACCTCCTACTTCAGATCTTGTTGCAGACAGAAGTTTTTTACTTGCACAAGTCAAGATCTTTTTCTGATGGTCCTCAGAACAACAATACTAAGTTGTCAGCCTGGCAAGAGAAGTCAAAGGTATGTCTGGATGAAGATGGTCATTTAATATTCTCTCTGTTTAATAACGAGGCAGATGTTGTATAGCTTATTTCATTTTTTCAGTATGTTGCTGTGGGGAAAAATGCTCCAGGGCATTCTTCTTTAAAAACTGTATCAATGGTATTTTAATTTGCAAGCCCCATTTCTCCATCTTTTTCCTCCAACAAGGCCCAGGACAATAAGGAGGAATATATTTTTTATCCAACATAACTCAACACCAACATGCCACAGGATAAGAATTACTCAGAACTCACTCAATGACAAGAGCCCACAATTGTGTCGATTACTATCGATCCTGAACAAAGGCTGCTTCAATATTCATTGCCTTTAATTTTCTGGGTTTATTCTACCATCTCACTAAAGAGGAACCAGCCAGATTATATAACACTTGTGCAGGCTTAATGGTGGCTGGCAAGAATAGCCAACTGGGCAAAGAAATGTTTGTTTGAGAAATGATCTCATGATATCATTACACTATAATGTGAGAAGATGCTGCTGTGGAGCTTGGACACAAGCTTTCCACTCATTAACAGGTGAAAAAGAGGGGCAGGAAGAGCTGCTGGAACAGAGCAATTGATATGTCTTCTTAAAGGCCTCTATCTGCTGTCAAATACTAGTTTCTATTCATCTCACCAGGCAAGCTGGTCAAGATTGTGATCCAGCAGTGCTGTTTCATTCAAAAGTCCATGATAACTATATCAACACCTGGCACGTATGGCTGAGGACAACCATTTAAAAAGAGTTCACTGCACCTTCACAACCAAGCTGATAGACAAGTCTGTCCACTCCATCCCTTCCTCATGTGCTCATTGCTGTCACCTCTCACTCAGCTGGTCTACATCAGGGGAAAAGGCATCCTTGTAGCTGAAGACAGTTCTGCAAGGGCTTTTTCATATTGTATTTGCTATCAGCTTAGGAATCATGTGGAAGAAGAAGAAGAGTTGGTTGGCCTCGGTAGAGGCAAAAATGTGGATTATGGCCTTTTATTATTGATTTAAATGGATTTACTTATCAACTGTCCTAACCCACACTATGACGCTGGACAATTTTTTGCTGCCATAGCCGAGGAAAATAGAGGATAAACGGAGCTTTTATAGAATAATAGAATCATAGAGTTGGGCCATACAGGCCATCTAGTCCAACCCCCTGCTCAACGCAGGATCAGCCCTAAGCATCCTAAAGCATCCAAGAAAAGTGTGTATCCAACCTTTGCTTGTAGACTGCCAGTGAGGGGGAGCTCACCACCTCCTTAGGCAGCCTATTCCACTGCTGAACTACTCTGACTGTGAAAATTTTTTTCCTGATATCTAGCCTATATCGTTGTACTTGAAGTTTAAACCCATTACTGCATGTCCTCTCCTCTGCAGCCAACAGAAACAGCATGCTGCCCTCCTCCAAGTGACAACCTTTCAAAGAGGGCTATCATGTCCCTCTCAACCTCCTTTTCTCCAGGCTGAACATTCCCAAGTGCCTCAACCTATCTTCATAGGGCTTGGTCCCTTGGCCCCAGATCATCTTCGTTGCTCTCCTCTGTACCCTTTCAATTTTATCTACGTCCTTCTTGATTATGGATTATCCAAACAGTTTCTTCCATCACTGGACTCATTAGGATAACATTGACATCACATATTATTTTATCAGGGAACTTCTGATAAAATATATTATCAGAGAACTTCTCATTAATTCCATTCTTGCTTCTTATCCTGGTCAAAGGAGACCTTATTTCAATTACGTTAGCTGATAACAATCAGAAGCTGACATGGAAGATTGCCAAGTAGGGATGGCATTAGGAAAGAGGTTACGGAACACTTAGGGCTGTGCCTAATTTAATTCATCTTAAATTGGCAATAAATGTTATGTATGTTTTATCAAAACCACTAATATTTTGCAATAACTTTTTGGACCCTGCTTTTTACTACCCAAAGGAGTTTCAAAGCAGCCTACAATTATCTACCCCCCTTCTCCCCATGACAGACACCCTTTAATGTAGGTGAGGCTGAAAGAGCTCTGACAGAACTGGCTCAAGTTCACCCGGCTGGCTGCATGTGGAGGAGTAGGGAATCAAACCCATTTCTCCAGATTTGAGGCTGTCACTCTTAACCATAACCCTCATAGGATTGCTGTTGAATCTGTGGAAACATATCTCCTTCCTCATCGGGGAAAGTGGAAGGTTTCCTTTAGGATACAAAGACTCATGGGACGAAAGGCCGAGAGTATGTTCTTGATAGATAACAAGAATTATTTTATACGTACCTAACATAATAGGGCATTGCACAAATTTGTAAAACACACATGGTCCTGTCTGATTTGAGTGAAAAATAAGAAAGCAGAGAGAAGGATAAAACCAACCTTGATTAGTGGAAGAGTAAAATATGGTTATTATGAAGAACTTAATGGAAACAATTGAGATAACTCTAACAAAACTGGATCTCAGCTACTGCAGCATTCAGTGCACAAGGGACAATCAATGAACAATCAGAACAGAAATGAAAACATACACAGATTCATAAGTGGAAAAGCTCTCAAAGGATATTAGATCAGGGAGGTATAGAGAGGGAACATAAAGACTGCAAATAAAGGTAGAACTATGAGGTACCTACAGTTCCATTGTTCGTGTTGAAGTAGGAGAAAGGCATTACATGTTTTGCTGGCCTTGTGTATCTCTCCAGAAACTGGTTTAAAGCAATGCTGTCTTATTCAGTATTATTGTTAATACTGAATTTTGTTTACAGAACAAAAAAGTGAAGTTCTTAAACATGGTTGGTAATGCCATGTTGAGAAATTCCTTGGGATTTGAGAACTTGGGGAAGGAAATGCTCCCAGCAAAGATCTGATGTCAAATCCAGGTCAAAGATAAAGTAATACAAATTCTGTCATTTTTGAGAGATAACTTCCACCAGAATTTAAATTTAATGTTACTCTTTCATCTAACTTTCTCTTGCCTTTTTATCACACTGTATGTCACACTGACTCTTATATTCAAAGAGGTTAGTTAGTGTATCATGCAGAACCCTACAAGTATATTGCTGGCATAACTGTCTGTTCTCCAGTTATGTTCCTCTCAGCCTAAAAATAAACCCTTTCAAAATTCTCTTCAGGTGTTAAGGAGAATAATCTACTGTGTGGTTCCTCATAGGCCCATTATGCATGGGCCATAATGCCTGCATTGGCGGCAGCAGAGCTTTGGGGAAAATCCCTGATAAGGCTCGCTGCCACCCTGGCCCAGGGCTACGGAAGGCCCACATTAAGCACACGCAGGATCTTCTGTAGCTTCCTGGGTAAGCCCGGGCTGCAGTGGGCCGGCGCTGTGCATAATCGCCAGCGCGAGGCATGTCGGCCCGCCCAGCCCCAACCCTATGGTGCCCCTGTAGGGACACCGCACACCTCTGCAGGCTCCGCGGAGCCCCGGAGCTGGCAGGGGTGACCCCCTGCCCCCACCTGGGCATGTGGAGGGGGCCCGCCCCCCCACTCCCCCCTGGCTGTCCAAACCTCCCCCCCCCGCCACTCTGGGGTGGAAATAAGGGGTGGAAATAATATTGCATGATTTACAGAAATAATATTGCATGATTTACATAAATGCATGATTTATTATTTTGCATTCAAAATAATAACTTGTATATGAAAATTTAAATATTTTATATTAAAATTAAAACTGAGTTACAGAAACCCATTGATTTTGAAAATCTGAATGACATTTTAGTTAGCTTTTGAACATGTATAGAATTCTTAGTTGCTTTATCATTTACCTTTTAGCCCAGCCAATTAAGTATAAACAAATGAGCATACTAAAAAACTACTGATATACAAATGTTTCTGAAGGAACATGGTTCAATTAAATAGCTTAAATATCCTCTCCCTTTTCTTTTGTGTCAGACCCAAATAATGTCTAATAACTAAAAATAATTCATAATCCATTTTTTCTTCACAACGAGGGTTGGGCGCTTCGGCGGTGAAGCAGCCATTCACTCCCAAAGCAGCCAGAGCTCTGTGCCTGCATGTGTGCATCGGCCGGCATGCTGCCACCTGTGCCTCCCTCCCCCTCCCCCATGGCAGGGCGCTGGCTGCTTCAGGCTGGTTACTGGCAGGGCTGGTTGCAACGAATCCACAATAGATAAGTATTATTAACCCCCCCCCCAATTTTTTATTTCAGACTTTTCTGCAAACTTGGGACTTTCCCCAGGTTTGTAGAAAGGCTTGTCTATTTTTTTTATTGGCTCCAGTCTCTGGATTTAAATATCCACGGATGTGGATATCCATGCTGAGAATTAGTAATTTTGATGGATACTATCTTGTGAGCAACTACTTTCTCCTGACTGATCATGCATTGACAAGTGTTGGTTATGCACAACAGGAAAAATCACAAAAAGTCTGCAAAAAAAGACATTTCAGTTTTTGATTCTGCATGTGGCGATGGTTTCGCCATAAAAAACCCATCAAAGTATTTTTGATTTTGCATTGCACTCACTCATGGCATTTTCTGCGTCGTTTCCTCATAGTATTGTAAACTTACTATGCCACAATTCTTTCCTTTAAGCCGCTTCCAGGGATGCTGTTTATGGCATGCATAAATGTTGCTATGTTTTCTGTCTCCTCCCCTGAGCTGTCTGACACCAATAGCTGAATGGAATGCCCATGAACTACGATTCCCATGAGGCTCTGCCAGCAGCATGTGTCAGTCAGGTGACATTGCTGCTGACCACAGCCTACCAATGTGCTCTGAGAACAATCAATGAAGTACTCTCCCACTTGAAAGCTCGTTCAAATCCAGAATCTGTAATTTCGATCTACTATGGTAGGCAAAAAAACTAAACATGCTTTTTAAAAAGGGGCGATTTAACCATGATGACGATTAAAGACTGTGAATGCATAACCCACCAAGGATGCATGAGCTGATTTTAAGTCACTTTCCACTTCTCTGTTCAGGGCACAAACAGATGGAATTGCAATTGCAGATTTTTGTCCATTTGTAAAGGCAAGTCATACGCATGTACAACCCCATCTCAGATCTAGGGCATACACGGAGTGGATTTAACCCTGCAAACCTCCAACTTTGTTTTGTTAGTAGAAACTCCCTGTACTGTTGTTAGCATTTTAAAAGGGGGGGGGGCAGGTTTTTCAGGAACACATACTTTCTCCCTTCAAAATACTATTGCCTGCCGATATGGGGAATATAGTTTTATGTAGGGACTTAGAGAGTCTCATTGCTGATCCCAATCACACATGACCTGGATCCATGTTGCATGCATGCAAATTGCCTTTGACAGATGGACAGATATCCATGATCTTCGTCACAGCTGTTTCAGCCATCATTTCCCGAAAGCATTTAAAGAAATGCTTGGAAAATGGCCAAGAATTTGCCTTTGTGATGTGACATTTGGCAGACATACATCTGTCAGTTTTCACCGAAGCTGCTTTTCTGAACCCAAAACATAACAAAGACTATGAGTTGTTGATCAAAAAATCATGTATACTTTCAAGTTAGGTACACTCAAGGACCCTCATATGTTCAGAACCAGAAATGGAATGGCCTGTTGAACAGTTTCTACTCATATTCCATTTTCATTGTTATAGGTATTATAACATAGTTGTCCCCAACCTTTTTATCACTGGGGACCGGTAAACACTTGACAATTTTACTGAGGCCCGGGGGGGGGGGTAGTCTTTTGCCGAGGGACGTCACCGCCGCCTGAGCCCCTGCTCCACTTGCTTTCCCGCTGGCACCCCTGACTTCCTGCCGCCCACTGGGGGGCGCTGCCAGCAGCAACTGTGCAGTGCCACACCGAGGGGTAGCCCCAGCCATGGCGGCCGCTGGAGAGCACCAAAGGTGAGCTGGCGGCAGAGTGGCAGGGCAGCCCCTGAGGCAGCAGCCAGGGAGGAGGACGAGGAGGAGCCGCGGCACGGTACCAACTGATCTACAGACTGTTACCGGTCCCTGGCCCTGGGGGTTGAGGACCACTGTTATAACATATTCAATTGCTAAAAATAATAGCCATGGATAATTTTCAGAGATCTTCAGAAATGTCTATAGTAAACTCAGAAGTCGGTGCTGGCTGCTTTTAACAGTTGCACATGGTAATACCAAAATGGGAGGGAAACAGAGACTGGAGATTGTAAAAGGGGAACAGAGAGATTAGGACACCAGGCATTATCAATTGCAAGCACTTTAACCAACCAGAACAGTTAGTAGATGTTCCCAACGAAGTGGCCAGGTGTATCTGTGCTGCCTTCCACATTAACTCAGAGGTTTATTAAAGGATCTCAAGATTTGGTATAAGCTAACAGAATAGTGTCTTTTCTCTGTGGATGCAAATATGTGTTTCATTGAGACTATGTGTCTACAGACTCCTTTAGTTTGCTTTACTATTAGCAGTTGCTTGCTACTGCACTGAGCTTTGTTGCACGGGGAGCTCTTCTGTGGGGTATGTGTGAGACTGCTGTTATTTTAATAGTATGAGAAGTTTTTCCCTTCCAGCCCCTTACTTTCATTAAGTGGTCTTGTGTAATCTTCATATACCAGATCGCAGTGACTATTTTCATTGCATATAAGTAGTGAGTTGCAAAGCTGCTTAAGTTGCAAGCTGCTTAATTTGTGGAGCAAAGCCTGCCAAACAAATCTTTTTACCTTCTCTGTCCTTCTGCCTAGTATGTGGGATCGCTTGATACCATCCTGTGCCATGTGCTGTGCCAGGCAATAGAAGCCTTTCCCAAACCTGTCAGAAAATGCCTTGAACCAACAGTGCAAGCCCCAAGGACAGTCTCCCGTATCTGAAGGGATGTCTCTCTCTCTCTCTATGAACCAGCTGGGCTTTTCTCCTCAGTTCCTTCTGGTTGTACCAGCCCATAGAAGCACTTGATCCTCCTTGACCTGAACATGGGCTTTCTGGATAGCTGGAAGAGTTTTACCAAAGAAGTTAGAAAACTGCCATCTTTTCCAGTTTTTTATGAAGAGGTAAATGTTGTTTCTCTTTATATTGACCCCCCTCCAGTGATGCCATATGTAATTGGGTAAAGGTAAAGGTATCCCTGTGCAAGCACCGGGTCATGTCTGAACCTTGGGGTGACGCCCTCCAGCATTTTCATGGCAGACAAGGCCACAGGGTCATTACCTTCCCCAGTCATTACCATTTTACCCCTCAGCAGCAAGCTAGGTACTCATTTTACCAACCTCGGAAGGATGGAAGGCTGAGTCAACCTTGAGCCAGCTGCTGGGATCGAACTCCCAACCTCATGGGCAGACAGCTTCAGACAGCATTTCTGCTGCTTACCACTATGCGCCACAAGAGACTCTATGTTACAGGGTATCTATGCCTTTCTCAGTTGTAGTGCAAGTCACCTTGAGGTCTTTTGATGGGAAATCAGGATATAAATGTTTTAATTAAATAAACAAAACAAACCACATTTAAGTCAGATACCTGACAAAGAGATCTTTGACTCTCTAAAGCTCACCCCCCCCCAAAAAAACTTTTTGATCTCTAAAGTGCTCCTGGACTCAAATCTACTGCAGCCCAACATGGCTACCCTCTGAACTCAAACTATAAATTCCAATTAGTTGTGCAGCAAAAAGCTTGCAGCCAGAAATACATTTCACCTTTTAATTGCCTATAAAACAAGGACACTTTCTCTTATCTGCTTGCTATTTGGCAGCGAATAGTCCATGGCTGAAAGGTATAATCTCTGTGAAATTCATCCCAATTGGATGAAAACAAAAAAGTTATTGCCAGAAATGTGTTTCCCATTGAAACCAATGGAAATAAAAGTAAAGCAAAAGAAGTAAAAAAGAAAACTAATGGGAGTAATAGTGAACAAAAAAACAAATGTGACCAAAAACACCCCAATCTTTTGTGCATCCTCCAAGGTGTTGGAAAGTTTGACTTATTATTAGCTGCAATTATATATGTAGCCAAATCACTGAATGAATGTCTTAGACTTTGAGTGTCATTGTGACAAGAAAACCTATTATATTAATAGCCAAAAGGATCCCTCAGCAGATATCAAGCATAGCTATGACTAAAATCTCTCTCATAATTTTCCCTCCTATTCGTAAGCCTTCATCATGAACGGGAAACGACGCTTAGTGGAGGGATGCTTCCGATTACACCCAAGCATTCTGGAAATACTCATCAGTCAACTTGGATCCTTGAGTTGAGACTTTCAATATCTGTGGCTAGCCAGAGTCACATGTTACATTCTCTGTGGATGTTGTTGTTGTTGTTAGGTGCGAAGTTTTGTCCGACCCATTGCGACCCCATGGACAATGATCCTCCAGGCCTTCCTGTCCTCTACCATTCCCCGGAGTCCATTTAAGTTCGCACCGACTGCTTCAGTGACTCCATCCAGCCACCTCATTCTCTGTCGTCCCCTTCTTCTTTTGCCCTCGATCGCTCCCAGCATTAGGCTCTTCTCCAGGGAGTCCTTCCTAGCGATGCATTGCACTTTATACTGTTCAATGGTCTGAGTTTTTACTGAATTGTTAAATAAATATGATTTCTCAGGAAAACTTACTATATTGCTACTACCTCTACTACAACTCAAAATAATAATTTAAAATTGTCTAGGGAAGATTCTGAGTATCTTTACTTATTGCAAGGTATTGCCAAGATTCCAGCAATGACACAGTACAAGATTGTTTGGCCTCCATCATTCCAAGTCAAAAATCAGTCAGATCAATATATCCCCCTATCAGTTCTATTATAAAAGGCCACACCTGTAAAAGCAAAACTATGAAAAACAAATTCCACATAGGTATTTACCTGTTTACCTCACCTACCTTTACAACTGCCTGACAGTTGCATCCACTACCTTTTCACTTGCATGATGAGAACTTTTTGCCTCTCACAAGTAACTTCCGCAGTGTCCAGGAACCATATAATCCACATGCCTCTTTCATCAGATACCTTTATTCTACATACTCCCACCAAGTTGCTGTTGTATCTTTATATTCTGTGGCCTCAGAAACTATGGACAGTTTGAAAAGGCCAGCAGCCACTGTAAATGTGTCTTCAAACCCATAAAGGTTCATACAAAAAGTACTCCCTAATTTTGCTTCCTACAGTGCTCTTGAGCCTACGTCTGTAGAACAAAGAGGGATAGACTAGCATGCAACTGGGTTGTTCTGATCCAAAATATAGCAACTTTCATTACTCCATGACCACCAACTCCAGTTCCCAGTGTTTAGAGCTCAAAGCAAACTCATTAAAACATTTCCAATTCTGCCTTAAAGTTCCAATATTACTGTTTTTTCCCTTTTGTTCAGACAACTTTGTAAACATCCCAGGGCTGTTCCAGTTCTCCCCCCTTCTTTTAAAACTGGGTTCTTCTTGTGGTACACTGTGCTTTGAAAACTCATGTTGTATAAACATATGGTGAACTGGGGAAGGTTAATGCCTCTCAGGGCCAAAGAGCCTTTGAGTGACAGATGGATCAAACAGATTTCATTGGATAGTGTCAGTGGAGAAGAAAGAGTTGGGAACTGGCTACTGAAGAGTTTAGTTTAGCACTGACTGAAGATTGGGAAGGGTGATAAGGAGGAATGAGAGGATCGCTGAAGACCTCCATTTAGACCAGAAAAATAGATCTTCCAGATTAGAGACATAATTCTCTGCCCAGTTTAAAAGGGAGATAGGTCCTTCTGGGAATCTGAATATTTTCCCCCAGTTTGAGTATTGTCACATAAACCTAACCAGAAAGGGTGGATTTTTAAACATTTGCATGCCAGCTATGACACGTTTCAGCACTGGAATTCATTCCCATTAAAGAGTGCTAACCAACACCATCCAAGACATGAAGGGAGACATTATTTGTGTGTTCTTTGTGGTCATTAATCTCCATCTTTCGAAATTAATTTAGCCCCTGATTGAGGTTCTGAGCACAAACCAAAAAGGGTGTGTCTGTCTGAAGGAGTCTAAGGGGCTTTCCGCACCGGGATCCTTGTAGCAAATTGTTTGCTGAACGAAAAATCGCCATTTAAAATAGTGCAATTCGTCATTATGCATACCTGACTTTGTAGTGGAATCCAGTTGCGTTTCTATCGTTTCCCACAAGCTTCCGGTCTCAGCAAAAATCGCTAGAAAGGAAGCGCTATTGCCGAGCTCGTCCCGCCCCTGGCCGTCAAGCAGCCAATGGGCAGCCGTTAGCATGCTCCCAAACAGCCCCTTTCCCTTTAAGAAAGGGGTTTTTTTTTAAACACACCCATTGCAACGAATATGTGTTGATTCGTTGCAACGGAGAGACCCATCAGCTGGCAGGTGTGTTTGAGCTGTCGTTTCATCGTTGCCACGCTCCCCCCAAGTGAAAAAAAAATCCCCCCCCCTCACGGGTCTGATTTTCAGCCGAAAACAGTGTAAAAAATAAAGGGAAAATACATCAGCAAACGGGCTTCTCTGTTGTTTGTGCTTAGTGACTAAACAGCTCTGGGGAGGGACTGAAGCCGGGGAAGCCTCTGAACAGGCTTGCTGGTGGGTTGAACTTCGCTCGCTCGGAGAAAAAAAAATGGCGATCGCTTCGCCGGAAGATCAGAGGAGAGAGCCAGGGGGAGGGACTTTGTAGAAACCACAACAATGGTAATGCACAGAACTTTCCCGCTAGTGTTGCAGATTGGTTGCAGGAGTGTAGCGCTTTCCGGAGGGTGAATCCACTTTTGGGGATTTCCCTGAAAGCGCTACAAGGAAGCGCTTTTTGCGGATCGGTTTCAGGTGTGTGGCAGATTGTCAACGACGTTGTGCTTAATGGCAAATCAGTAGCGTTTTCAATTGGCAACCATTGTGCGATTTTGAAGGCGTGCGAAAAGCCCCTAAGAGATGACTAGGGCATGGCATTTTGCACCAGTTGGAGCCTGGCAACAACATGGAAGCCAAAGTGTGATGCTCCTCCTCATCTGGATTTGGCCCAACTGGACTTATGGGGGGGTCAAATATTCCTCCTCATGGGTTCTCTCTTGACAGTGTCAACTTCAGGGCAGTGGGAAGGAGGGAGATGGAAGGAAGCAGGAGACATCCACTGATGCCCATTTCGTGGGTTATAACTCTCTGGTCCTTAGGAGGGTCTGGCCATGTACACAAATGGATTATCCCTTTGAGAGCCAAGGGCTGGCTTGCTGGTAGCAGTGACCCAATTCTAATGGGCTGGACCATTTTTCTTCTCCCATGGCATTTGCATGATAGGGAAGGAAGTGTGGCTGTGGCTGTGGTGTCTGGTGGTGACAGACTTTCTCGTGGATCTCTGCTGCTCTCTGCCAGCTGAGACAAGAAGGCAAGGCCTCCAGGCTCCAATTCTGAAATTTCCCTCTTCTCCTTCTGAAGAAGTGTTGGCATGCAGGAAGATGGAATATCATTGGTTGCAAAGAGGGAAAGGTAAGAATCCAGAGCTTCTTTAGGTATGATGTCTCCTTGAGGCTGCTGCAGTGCTTTAGCTCATGTGCAAAATAAAAATTGGGAATGGGATGGAAAAACAATCCTCAAATGTGAATTTGGAGGGATGGAAGACTGACAGGAAAATGCTGAAGAAAAAAAGTTACTGGATACTGAACAGAAAATGAAGCAAGTTAGTGCCATTTGTCTTTTTATAAATGAAAAGTTATGAACTGTGCTGTGTTCATGACTTGAGTGGTGGTGGTAAAAATACCACAACAGTGAAGAAATTTAAATGTTCTGGATGTTTCTGTAAAGGATAACCCTCTAAATACCTTGCACTCAAATTGTATAATATCCTTAATAAAGTTTCATAATGTATGTTTGTATAGTTTAATAGTAACATACTACAGAAATTTTCAAAGGATTTTAAAACATGATGGTAGAAACATAAAGCTACAAGTGCTGCTATTGCCACATAATTTCATTATCTGGGGATCTAGCTCTTCCACCTCCTTCTTGAAGGTACTAAGCAGCCTATGCAACCCATCTTGAGATTCTTGGAGGAAAGATACAATCATCATTTAATTAATTAATAACAGTGACTCTTTCATACGACTTCCAAAATCCTCCTGTTACATTTTTAATCAGGTATGCAAACTTGCATACATACTTTGCCTCACATTAGGTGAACCTGAACAGAACTGGAGGAGGTTAAGGCACCCCACAAGTCTCCACTGAAGGGATCATCATAAGTGATAAAATGGTACACTTGATCCTCAAAACAGAAGAGTTGCCTGGATGTAGCCTTGAGGAAAAGGCTTTTTTTGTGTGTGTGTTAAAGATAGCTTTGAACAACTTCAGAGAGATTTCTCTGGTAGAAGAACACATCTGGCTTGAGGTGAAAAGAGATGTTGGTGTCATCTGTACCAGAAAGTAAAGGGGGAGTGAAAGGAATGATAGTTTTCTCCAATTTTACCCCTTTTAAATTAAAGGAAAAGTGCAGCAAAACCTAAAACTCAAACAGGATGTGAAAGTAAATTCAGGAAACCAAACAAAAAAAAATATTTTAGAGGGCTTATTAGAGTGAAAATGAAGTGTCATGCTGAGATCTGCTTTAGAAATGATATCTTCTATTCAAAAGAGCCATCACCCAGTAAACCCAGTTTAACAACTCCCTTCAGATGAAATATAAAAATTAAAGACATTTACAGCCCAGCTTAGTAGCAGATGTAGTCCTATTGTTAGATTTTAGATCAAAAGGTGAGGTAACTTCCCCCCACTTCCCTGCCCCCACAAGAAGGGAGTTATGGAGCTTTTGAGAAAATCTCATCAGAAAAAAATCTTGGATGTCATACAAACTGTGAGGCTCTCTTTTTCTTTGAATATCCTTTCCCATCCTTAGTTTGGCTTGACCCCCTTCCAATTTTCTTCAGAAAGGGGGGTGGGTTCAATTTTGTTTCTAGATGCTTTTCAGATTTTGTAATCCTGTTTTAGTCCCATGCAAGGCTATAAAATAAACAGTGTCATTTTGCTACGTGAGGGACAGAAAAGAAATTGGGCTAACACACAGGACAGTCAAACCCCTGAAGTTTAAAAACTGTGGATTGAGACTGGCCTTAAATATTGGACTAAAATAAATGAGGTGGTTTTGAATGCTCATGTTGACTGCAGGCATGTTTTCTATCACCATATGTGTTAAGAACTTACTATTAAAAAATGAATGGTGAAACTCTGCTTGAACAAAATTCTTTCCTTTTATGACCTCTAGGATCTTGTAAAGTGGTAAGATTAAAGATATAGAATTCACCATGCCCCCTCAAACTAATACGAAGACATTGCTAGACTAGTTACTTGTTTACTACAGTAAACTTTAATTACCTCATTAATGGCATAACCCTAAACATATTTCAGTTGAAAATTAATTCCAAAGTGAACTCCAAGAGAGCATGTTGCCTGCCCTACCATGCCATTAAAGTGGAACAAAATAGAATTACTCCTTTCTGTTGAAGTCTATAGGCTTAGAATGGCTTAGGATAGCAGTCTTGTTTTCAACCTTCATCTTCCACTAGCAGTAGTAAGTAAGCTTTTCTCCCCAACAAACTGGGAATATAATGGGCAAAGGAACTGATACATTAATGTTACATACAACTGCTGTGTATTCCTTTGTCACTCAGGTTTTATTACCGGAAATAAAGGAAGGGTCACTCCGGATCAATCCTTCTTGCTGCAGTAGGAAAATTTAAATCGCCCAAAACCCAAACGGAAATTGCATTCTGTGTAGAGGGCAGGGACTGAATCAATCTGGGGTTGGAATAAAAGCTCCGTGCAGTTTACACCTAGGAGTCCACTTAACATTACAATATGGTGACCAGAAATCCCGGTTTTGACAGGACAGTCCAGATATTAAAGAATTTTCCCCTCGTCCCGTGTCATTTGTAAAATGTTCTGATTTTTTTTGCTAGATTTTTTGCCCTCCGTGAAAAAGAAAGACTCATTTCCCCATAACCCCAAGTGGGAGGCAGGGCATGATGTTCGAAACTCTCCCCCCACGTGGTTCCTGCTGGCATCACTCCCTGGACACGAACATGTTGCTGGGCACGCGTTTCACGTGCAGTGGTCCCATCACCGTTTCGGCCCTAGCGGGCTCCTCCAGTTGCCCTCTCTCTGTCCGTCCCACTCAGTGTGAGGGAACAGCGGGTTGTCGGCTGTGGGGCCAGGGCACGTGGCTCATGGGCTGAAGGAGGTGCTGGTGGAGACCCTGAGCCACTCAGGATCCTGTGCCTGGTGCAGGGGGTGCGTGCTGCTGCTGAGGAGCAGGTGAAGGTGCTGGAGGTGACCAAGGGTGAGTGGGGGAGCCACTGTGAGGTGGGATGGGAAGGGAAGGGTGGGGTTCCTCCCCCATTCCTCCTGCATTTTAGGTCTCTCGAGATGGGGCAGGAGCCAGGTGGGAGTTGCTCTCCCTTACCCAGCCCCTTCGCAGCAAGCAGGATGGAGATCTAAGCAAGCAGGATGAAGGGAGGAAAACTCACGCCGGAGCTCAGTGATTGTCGGCTCTGCATTCCTTTTCGGAGGTTTGGGGTGACTTCTGCCCCCGCCAATGATCCCCATCTCCTGGTCACGTTGAGGGAAGGATCGCGCCGGCCAAGGCAACGCAAGGTTCGGCCACTGCCCCGTCCACCGTGATGCAGCCAGGCCAGCCACACGGGGACCTGAAACGCCAGCACCACCACTGAGCACAGCCTGTACCCATGGCTCCACCCAGCCAACCCACGATGACGATGATGGGGCTCATGTGCCGCTTCCTTCTCTTCATCGTCATCCTTGTCCTGGTCACCTGCAGGCACTGCCGGCATGCCCAGTCAGAGGGAGGGAGGGGGGGCCGCTGCTGGCGCCACCGGTGAGCCCAGTTGGAGGAAGGGAGGGGGGCTGCCACGCCACATCCCACCTTACCTCCCTTCAATTCTGGTCACCTTACATTAAAGTAGACAGGGAACAACCATATACACCAGGTTGAACTCTTTGAGGAAGGGTGGGTCCAATGTAAAAGAAAGAAGCAAATTCAAGGAAATTCAAAGGGCTGAGTGACAGAGGATGTGGGAGCACTGGGATTAATGTATACTGTGCTTTGACTCAAAAAGCATCTGTAGGAGTCCCATATAAATTGGACTATGGTACTGTTAAAGGGTAAGGGTGAGCCTTTCACCTTGCTCTATTTCCTTATCCAAACATGTCCCCAGAGCACTTTAAGCCCTTGTAAGAAAAAAAGACAGGTGGCTATATCATGCCTTTTTACCCTTGCCTAGTTAGGGGAGGATTTTCAATCAGGAAAACAGCATAAGGGGTATAGTTGACTCTCCCCTTCAGCAACATTCTTCTGTATGCACTCCCCTATAATTCATTTTAAGGATACATAACATATCTGGAATTTTTATGGCAGAACTCCACAATGTCATGAAGTTTGGTCTTCACTTCCTAGTATATATGCGACAGTTAGAGGATATATTCTGCAATTGTATTTTGCACTCTTCACCTCTAGGGAAAAAGGGATCTATGGAAAGTGCAACCTCCCCTCCCCCCTTGATAAAGAGAAATGTATTCTGGTCTGTGATGCTGCCATGTTCCTAGATAATGGGCTCATAATGTAAATTTCCCATGCACATTGTTGATCCCAATGGTCTTAAAATTAATGCTGTCTCCACAACCAAAAAACTTCCAGACTTCTTTGTTTCTTTTATATCTGATCAGTCAGTATACAACATGCATCTGAAAGTCTCTGTTGGAACATATTCAGACGTTAATCACAATACCAACTCATATGAACCATCCTGACTAATGAAATTTACTTGTGATACTCGTAAGTAGGAATGTGATTTGGAGAACAATGAAACATATCCATTCTAAAGTTCCCCCACAGCAGTGCAAGAATGCACATGTACAAAGCAAGCCAATTAAAGCAAGCAAGCCAATTAAAACTATTGTGAGTGCTACTTACAATTGATGACCTGGTCAAGTTATAGGAGTTTATACCTTACTAATCCTGACCTTTGCTTTTGCCATGTTCAAAAAGGATGGTTGATTTTTTCTTTTTATTATTTTATTATTTTATTATTATTATTTATTAGATTTATAAGCTGCCCCTCCCTAATAGACCTGGGGCAGTGTACAACATTTAAAAATTCTCCATAAATATAAACTTTGATAAAATGATAAAAAACAGTAAAAACTATACACCTGAATGCCCCAGTTTTCTCACCTCTTAGGCCTTGTTCCATACTAATGTCTTTAAGCCATCTATGTTGTTACACTCTGGAAAGGGTGTATTCTGGAGGGGGGAGACAAAATCATTTTATTTGTTTGCTCTGGCCTCAATCATATGGCTGGTGGAATAGCACTGTTACAGGCTCTGCGGAACTTTGGTCATTCTATCAAGGTCTGGGTCTCCACAGGCAGCATATTCTACCAGGCTGGAGCCAGGACTGAAAAGACCATGGCCCTGGTTGAGGTAAGATGCACTTCTTTCGGACCAGGGACCATCAGCATATTAGCATAGAATTATAGAATCATAGAGTTGGAAGGGACCTCCAGGATCATCTAGTCAAACCACCTGCACATTGCAGGAACTCACAACTGATAATCTTTTTTCTGTTAAAATGGAACTGATTCTTAGGATACCATGCCGTACCTTTCATCTAATAGGCCCTGTTGAAATAATTTGTATTACATCTTTTACTTTTGGAAATAGATACCCATGGCCAGCATTTATTGACGGTTGTGAATGTGAAGCTCTCAAAATGTGAAGCTGGCATATAATAATTAAATATAAGAACTGACTATCACTATCAGCCAGTTCTTACTCAGCAGTAATAATAGTTCATTTCATCCTGTAAAAAGATTACATGAAATGAGAGATATTAAACTTTTTGTGGTGTTATTCTTACAAACATTTGCGTGTAGCTTACTGTTCTGCTTAGCAAAGTCTGAAGCTTTTAATCCAGAAAAGCAAATTGATAGGAATATAATGAGTTCTTAAGTCTGGCCTCATATTCAGCAAATTGCTAGCTATGGGCTGAAGCAATAAAATATAAGATTTGAATGAGATTATATTCTGGGTTTGATATTAAATAGCTAGACACTTTCTCAATTTTTGTTTTAAATCCAGTTGTTAACAAACCAATATACTTATTACAGGATAGCTGTCACAGGGAAATTACTCCAAAGGTTTCACATGAGACTTTTGAAGTGTATATAGAATGCTCCCTAGATGTGGTCTGCATGCTTCTTTCTTAAGGCTTAATCAAAGCCCTTTCTTTCAAAGCCCACTGATTCTTGTGCTGGTAGTATTCACTGTCGGAGATTATTTATTTCCCACTTTTGGGGGTACCTTTGAAGGGCTCAAAACCATGCCTAGCTCTAGGATAAGCAAACCAAACACATTTTTTTTCAACTTTTTCTGGTACCTCTTGACTTCTTCTAAATTCCATACTATTTTGGTCTATTTATTATTTTGGCATACTTATAGCAGTCCTTCTGAGCAAATGAAATATTCATTTCAGAATATTTAAAAGATGGGAAAAAAATGACAAACAGCTTGTAAATTCAGTGATATAGACCAGCCTTTCTCAACATTTCCCCCCAGAAGTGGCTCAATGGTGCAGAACATGGTTGCAAAGCATAGCTCTGTAAATGCCAACTCTGGGCCCCTCCCCTTCCCACCCTCTCTAGGTTCCTCATTGGCCATTTTGGGAGAGGGAAAATTGGTCAACATGACCATATATGGATATATCACCCAATAAACATTGATCAAATTATAAAAATATAAAAACAATTAATTAAATCCCACCCATTCGGGAAACCCTTCCATGGCTGTCAACAAACCCCAGGGTTTCCTGAAACCCTGGTTGAGAAAACCTGATATAGACTCACCAACCATGAGTCATGCAGGACTAATCCAATCTCCCTTTGGAGAAGATGTGCTGGCTTGGTTTTCAACAAAACATCAGAAACAGAAAATAATTACTTCAGTTGGAAAGGTTATGAAATGCAACTATTGTAAGGGTTAAAGTGAAAAAATGGGCATGATAAATAGTTATGCTTCTTCAAGTTGGAAAAAGTAAATATATTACTATGGATCAGACTTTTGACTAAGATTCAATGGAAATGACCCTGTTTTGTTTTGTTTGTTTGTTTGTTTGTTTGTTTGTTTGTTTGTTTATTTATTTATATACTGCCCTCCCCGGAGGGCTTTCGTGGTTCCTTAAAATAATTCTGCTTTCCTATTTATTTCTAATAGCACCTTCTAGTTTTTGCACGGTGTTCAGTATGGCAAAAATAACCATCCTCCCAGATCTGACTACTGGGGATTCTGAAAGTTCCTCAGAGACAGGCAGAGAAAGCTGGAAGGGACCAGAGCCAAACACACAGCGAAGCATCAACTTCTGGCTGCCTTTCTCATTTGTTGTTTATTTCTGTTTATCCTCTCTCTCCTTTAGCAGTTAATTGTCCCTTGAAGCTGCGAGGGGAAGGAGAAGAGACAGAAAAATATCAGACTGGGAATGGTAGGCAAAGGTTGCTGCTCCTCTGGGTGTCGGATTATGATTTCCTCCAGCTTTGCCTACCAATCTCTGGAGAGCTTTCAAGTGACTCAGAAGTTTGGCTAGAATGTTAAATATTGACATCTTCCAGGCAACCTTATGACCGTGGTTTTGGTGCCCTTATTACATGAATTATTTTAGAGCTTCCTCACAGCTTCATTTCCTTTCCAATCCTGTCCCAGTTTTTCTCTGTGTGTCCCGTGATTTATGTTGTATCTCCTTTGGCCTGATGTTTCCATTCCAAATGCAAGGAGCAGGGTTGTCCAAACTGTTTAGCCACCTCTGCACTGGAGGCATGTTTAATTCCTTCCTGGAACATCTGTCCCCATTCAAACTGTGTTGCCCACCACACTGCTCTTTCAAAAGCTGCATACCAGTTGCGTTTCAATCGTTTCCCACAGGTTTCCAGTCTCGGCAAAAATCCCCCCCCCCCTGTGCAAGGGCGCAATTTTCTGCCAAAAATAAAGGGAACTAGCAAACGGGGCTTGTGTTGTGCTTGGTGACTTGAGGCAAGCTTTAAAACAGCTCTGTGGAGGGACTGCAGCCGGAGAAGCCTCGCTGGGTGAATGAAGGCTCGCTGGTTCATTGCTCTCCGCTCGCTCCAAGAAAAAAAAATGGCGATTGCTTCGCCGGAAGTTCAGAGGAGAGAGCCAGGGGGAGGGACTTTGCTGAAACCACAATAATGGGAATGCACAGGTCTTTTTCGGAACTGTTGCAGATTGCTTGCAAGAGTGTAGCGCTTTTCAGAGGGTGAATCCACCTTTTGGGATTTCCCTTTAAGCGCTACAAAGAAACGCTTTTAGCTGATCGTTTGCAGGAGTGTGGCAGATTGTGTGTGACGTCGTGCATAACTGCAGATTAGTAGCGATTACAATTTGCCACACTCCTGCTACTTTGAACTTGTGTGGAAAGGCCCATAGGATGCACTAAGGCCCATAGGATGCACTAAGAACATAATCATCATGACTTGCTCTTCCCATGAGGCTAATGACAAGTATCATCAGATCGATAAAATACAAACATATCAGAAATAACATTACATTCTAACATTAAGCTAAAAACATTTTACAATTAAAACAGTACCTCCGTCAATTAGTTTAAACACAAATCTTTGAATGGGAGATCTCCTCTTAATATTTCAGCAGGTGTTTCCCCAGAGAAGCCATCAAATTAAATGTTATTAGCTGTTGTGTTCCTGGCCTCAACCATAGGCTTGATGGAATAGCTCTGTCTTACATGCCCTGTGGAACTGACTGAGGTCCCTGCAGGGCCCTGATCACAGCTGGCTTGAGGCCAGTCTTATCTCTGTGGGGCTAGGTACCTTGTGCAGATTTTGGTCTGCCAATCATAGTGCTGTTTGGGAGACATAGTGGAAGAGGTGGTCCTGCAGATATGCTGGTTTCTGATCCTTTAGGGCTTTGAAGGTCTACACTAGAACATTGAATTTAATTCAGTCTCTGATTTGAATCCAATGATATCTGTAGCTGGCAAAATTTTGGAACAAATAATCAAGCACTCGGTCTTTGAGCAGCTGGAATTGAGAGCTGTGATTTCTAAGACTCAACAGGTGTTCGCAAGAACAAGTCATGTCAGACCAACCTTATCTTTTTTTTCGAGAAAATGACTGCCTTGCTGGATCAGGGGAATGCCATGGATATCGTTTATCTGGATTTCAGTAAAGCTTTTGATAACTGGTTGACAAATCGCACCCAGAGGGTACTTGTTAATGGTTCAGCATCTTCTTGGAAAAGAGTGACAAGTAGAGTACCCCAAGGATCTGTCCTGGGGCCTGTGTTGTTCAACATATTTATAAATGATTTGGATGAGGGATTAGAGGGGATACTTATTAAATTTGCAGATACTAAACTGGGATGGGGTAGCAAACACAACTGAAGAAAGCAACAGAATACAGGATGATTTGATAGGCTTGAGAAGTGGGCTAAACTGAATAAAATGAAGTTCAATAGGGACAAATGTAAAGTTCTGCATTTAGGTAGGAAAAACCAAATACACCAATATAAGATGGGGAGACTTGTCTGGGCAGTAGCATGTGCGAAAAGGATCTAGGAGTCTTGATAGACCATACATTGAACATGAGTCAGCACTGTGACTCAGTGGCTAATAAGGCAAATGGGATTTGGGGCTGTATCAAACAGAGTATCGTGTCAAGATCATGGGAGGTGATGGTACCACTTTACTCTGCTCTGGTTCGGCCTCACTTGGAGTACTGTGTTCAGTTTTGGACACCCCAGTTGAAGAGGGATGCAGACAAACTGGAGCGTGTTCAGAGGAGGTCAACAAAGATGGTGAGGGGTTTGGAGACCAATACGTATAAAGAAAGGTTGGGGGAGCTTGGTCTGTTTAGCCTGGAGAGAAGACGACTGAGAGGGGATTTGATAAACATCTTCAAGTATTTAAAAGGCTGCCATATAGAGGATGGAGCAGAGTTGTTCTCTCTTGCCCTGGAGGGATGGACCAGACCCAATGGGATGAAATTAATTCAAAAGAAATTCCATCTAAATATCCAGAAGAAGTTCCTGACAGAGTAGTTTCTCAGTGTTACAAGCTTCCTTGGGAGGTGGTGGTTCTCCATCTTTGGAAATTTTTAAACAGAGGCTGGATAGCCATCTGACAGAGAGGCTGATTCTGTGAAGGCTTAAGGGGGTGCCAGGTTACAGTAGATGACTGATTGGGATGTGAGTGTCCTGCATAGTGCAGGGGGTTGGACTAGATGACGAATGAGGACCCTTCCAACTCTATTATTCTATGATTCTATGAAATTGGACAAGCACCAGTGTCATGTGTACCCTACTCTGGGTCCCCGTAATGACCCACACTGCTGCATTTTGAACTAGTTGTTGTCTCTGGCTCAATGTCAAGGGAAACCCTGATTAGAGCAAGTTGTAGGAATCTAACCTGGAGGTGACCTTTGCACGAATCATCCTGGCTAGGTCAGGTGCTGAGAGGTAGGGTGCTAGTTGTTTTACCTGGCATAGATAGAAGAAATCCAGGTGAGTGACATTCATAATATGGACCTCCATTGACAAGGAATAGTACAGTATCATGCCAGTGCTCTTGGACCTCATCAAGAGCTGGAACCCTCACCATCTGCCTCTTAATGTGCCAGCCCAGCCAAGGGCATATGTCTTAAACCAAAAAGAGGGGTGTGTACAATGGAAAGTCTATATCAAAAAGGAAACCAAAGTATCTGGAATCCAATGTACAGTATCATCAAAGATGCTCATCAATGTACAGTATCTTCAATTTTTACAAAGCCATTCATGTATTGTTTATAACTTTAAAAATTCCTATTTGTAGAAAGATTTATATTCAGAAATTAAATGTGTGTTACAATTATTTTTGCTGGAATTTGCTATAGATGCTTCTGTATTGATTTATGTATTTTTGATTTATGTAAATAGAGAAAAATGTGTTACATTTGGGGTAGAAATTTGGTGTAAGGACACCTAAAATGGTGTGACACATGAATGGAGGACTCGTGAACTGATTTTGAAATTTGAATTTTGGGCTTGAAACAGAAGGGGGAAGGAAGTTTGAAGTTGTGTCTATATTAAACAGTTAGAAAGATTTTTTAAAACCCAGATTTAACCATCAACAGCTTTTTGAAATATTTGAAAGCTTTTTTTGCCTTTGAAATGACAGAAAGGAGAGGTCCACGTGGTATCTCTGGAAGGGCATTCCAGAGTATAAAGACTGAGAGAGAAAAGCCCCTGTTTCTAATGGAGTACTGTCTAGCTTACATAACAGGTTGGATTCAAGCAAGTGATGTTCTGAGCCAAAAGGGAAGATGGTATATAAACAAACAAACAAAAGAGTGAAGGAAGGTGATCACTTTGACCACCACAAAGGTTATGTTGGGGATCATGGACAAAAGTCACATAGGACAGGGGCTCTAATAAGATGGGGAACTGGCAGAGCTTCAACAATCAATACAGTTGTTGATCTGACCCTGTATCTGCAGCAGGACCTCATTTGTAGATCTTAATTTCCACAGAGGTTCATAAGGGAAGATACTTCCATGAGATAATCAGGCCCTAGAGAATTAGTATAATCAGAGGAATGGAGGAGCTGTCAGCCGAGTCAGTTTAGCATTTTGCAAAAACAGGGTGGAGAGTTTCAGAAATGCTGGAGATTGTACAGAAATGTGCACAAATAAATTGGGACGCAGAATTTTAATTTAGTCCTGAGAGATTATTTAGTTTAAAAGATGTACATAGCTAGAAGAACAGATAGAAATTATAACTCATTTTATATATTTAGTTGGTAGATCTAAACCAAATTTCTATTAAAACCTCATGAAAACAATAATCTGAAATAGCTTTTTAAGGAAAGGCTAATATGATTAGAATTGAAGTAAGAATAAATTTGATTTTTTGAAAACAATGTCTAAGAAATGATGCTCAAAATTGAATGTTAATTGATATAAGACTGGCCCAGTTGTGTGTGGAGGAGTCTCTTCTTCCTTTCCACTAAAAGTTTTGAGTTGTTTTTGTCTAACTGGAACACCAGACAGACACAAAAGGAGAGAGAGAATAGCCAACAGACTTGTAAAGAGTGCTGAGAAATTATTTTCATTGCAGATGTGGGCTAAAAATTGAATTCTACATTCAATAATATCAATTTCTAACTGTACCATTTCAGACAGCAAATGCATTTTTGAGGATTCCATGGTTGAAAACAAGAACAACCCTGCATGTAGAAAATGAAAACATCAGGGAGAAAGGTCTAGATAAGCCCT
Source organism: Paroedura picta (assembly GCF_049243985.1). NCBI lineage: Eukaryota > Metazoa > Chordata > Lepidosauria > Squamata > Gekkonidae > Paroedura > Paroedura picta. The sequence goes on along the minus strand of NC_135375.1, from coordinate 79,591,526 downwards.
CCCTATGGTGATGGAGAGTGGGAAACTGTGGCTAGTATGTAGGGATGGTTACATGTATAACATGGAATACTTCCATTCCTAGACTGGACACTAATTATCTACATAATTGTCATATTAGGGAGCATTCATTTTGAATGGGCCACTGGTAGTGCTGGCTTGACAACTTCCTCTATTCTATACAGAATTGCTGTTTATTTGAACCTGCAACATTTCTTTTGAAAGTATAGTCCTAAATACTTGCTTACATTTAAAAGAAAATTGAAAATCTTGAAAACAAATTGAGAATTCTTTTTTTAATCACAGGGCAACATTTGGGAAGTTGACACAGCTCTGGGGAAATAAGTACTGAAGTGAGGAATTCTAGAGGGGCTATGGAACGTAAATCGATTTAGGATATTCCCTCCATGTACAGAAGCAGCAATAACTGTGGTGACAGGACATTTGTATCCACACATCACGTTTGATGAAAATATTTCACCTGGGAAGCCTGCCTTTTATCACCTCATTTGGTCTCCTTTATTTTACTGCTTTCCCACTTTGGATTGCAAGTGAACTTCACCCAAATCGCAGCTGGAAGGAGTTGCTTCACTCCAGGTGATGGAAGGTCAGAATATAAATTGATGTCAATACATAAACTATAGGGGAAACATGTATTATATTATTAAATCCCATATATCACATGCCGAGGTAAATACCTTGCATGGGGGAATTGGTCTCATTCACAATGAACTATATCTATCAACTTCTAAATCAGGCATATCAGCCAGTGAATAAAAAGTGTCACCTTCAAATTAGTTGGTATTAGATACATCTCCTAGTGAGTCGAAAGCACCCCTATTGAATCAAATGCTGCACATCACCCAGTAAATCATGCAAACATTATCCAGAGTGTGCAACGAACAGAAGAATCATCAATACATTAAATAAGTGACATGCTAAAGGCTACCGCATCATTGAAACCATTACTTTTGAGGACTGGATTCAATATGTCAGTCACCATCACTGCCAGAGCAGCTTTCTAGACCAAGTGAAATTGCGTTGTGCTATTATGTATTCAATACTGTTTTACCTAACAATTGAATGATATATTTGAGACGATGCTGGAAAAATAATGGCAAAGATGGTCTTTGTACTGCCTAGGGAAAAAGCATTCTTCCTGCAAATCCATTGATATCGGGCACAATTCACAGGAAACTTGAAACAAATGGAAATGGTGAGTTCACCGCAGGGAACTGATAGCATTAGAGAGTTTGAGTTGTGCTTGCATTAGTGAAACATTAGCAACAACCATTTATTTTCCTGATGCTATCCCCAGTATTTATAGCTTTCGAATGGTCCAGCCACACTCTTTTAAATTTAATTTAATTTTAAAGTAAAGGTAAAGGTATCCCCTGTGCAAGCACAGAGTCATGTCTGACCCTTGGGTGACGCCCTCTAGCGTTTTCATGGCAGACTCAATACGGGGTGGTTTGCCAGCCATTCCCCAGTCATTACCGTTTACCCCTCAGCAAGCTGGGTACTCATTTTACCGACCTCGGAAGGATGGAAGGCTGAGTCAACTGAGCCGGCTGCTGGGACTGAACTCCCAGCCTCATGAACAGACAGCTTCAGACAGCATTTCTGCTGCCTTACCACTCTGCGCCACAAGAGGCTCTAGTACCATACTACTTAGTATCATACTAATAATACTTTCCTAAACAAACCTTTTGAAGTCAGTTTAACTCCATAGATTTACAGTGGTGGGATTCTGCTTAGAGTGGTCCTGTACAGGGCCATCAAAAGCAGAATTCTAAGCCCCTTGACACCTGTGGACTTAGAGAGTGAAAGTCTGCATGGAACATTTTGTACCGAAACACCTTTTTAATCCTAATAATAAGCATTGTCATCAGAATGCCAGGATGCCACATCTGCCACACTGACTAAGGCTCCTAGATTGTGAAGTTATGCAAGCATGACATCAGAATATTAACAAAAGGGGGAGATGACTGAGTCATTAGCAATGTTTGTAAGTTTTTCAAGTAGGGAATGAAAAAGAAGAAATCCTTTCTGTGAATGATGAACTGATATCCTCTTGTAACAAAGATACAAGTTTGGGATGCAAAGGACATGAGTTATTCATAGTGGGACATTCACATGCTAGAGTAATGAGAGTGGGGAATAATAATATATTAACTTTATTTATATAGCTCACCCTTTTGGTTGGCTCAAGGTAGGTAACAACAAGGCATATGCAGTCATAAAGTTATATTGATAAACAGTTTTTAAACATTTTAAATGAAATATATTAATTAAATTACATTATTAAACTGCCCCCATTAAAACTTTTAAAAGGGAAACACCATTTCTGTTCGGCCTGGTTCTGGTTGAGGCCAGATTTATTTCTTTTGGGCCAGAGATGTGATAAGCATTTTGATATCAGAGTGACTTGCCTGCCTGGTGCAAAGATTGTGGACACCACATGCTATCGAGATAGTCTGACAGCTAGCATGAAGGAGTTAGTGGGAATGAATAATATCAGCACCAAAACCATGGGGAAACCCTAATCATTGCTAATCTAAGACTGTTAATGGACTGCAATTGGAGCTGTAATTGATTATATTGTACTGTATCACTTTGGAATGGTTTCGTGATAATGTTATATAATTGATTATTACAGTGTTTGTCATAGAAAGTCTTATGTTTATAGCCTATACACAGTGGGTTCATATTTTTGTATTGTCATAACAATGTATCTCTTTAATATATTTTTACTGTAATCCAAGTGCTGGACATAGAGCAGAGGGTTATTGGGGGAATGTGGAGAAGGTAACTGTGAATGTCCTGCATTGTGCAGAGGGTTGGTCTAGATTACTCAGGGGTCTCTTCCAGCTCTATGCTTCTATGCTTTCTTGGTTATTCTTTCCTCTTGAGACTTGCTTGACACCTACCCTACTCTCTTTTAGGTGGCAGGTCAAAACATTTTCTTTTTCTTCCAGTTTTTAATTAGGGCTTGATATTTTAAAATTGTTTTTACTGTCTGTTTCCAGCCTCAGGGCTGTTTCGTGATAATTATATGGGGCTACTAAATGTTTCATGCTCTGGATGGGTTTTTAATGGCCATGGTTTTAAAGTTTGTTAATTATAATGTATATATAGTGTTTTTACTATTTTTATCATGTTTTACTTTGTATGCTGTATCAAGCAGGTTCTCTGAAGAAGTGGCATATAAATGTTCTCTGTAAATGAATAATTTAACATAATTCAAAATGCTCACTTCTGTGCAAGAAGTGCCTTTCCCTGGAGCTAGATCTGCCATTCTATCACCCAAGTGCTTTATAATTTGAGTGCAGTTCAAGCTATGGTCAGTAATGCAGTTCCCCAGCAACGTTTATAGATGGCAAGCCCTATATTGCATACATCATTTCTTTGACGCCTGGCAAAAGCTAGTGTTTGCTCTGTGTCTTCTACGCAGACTGTAGAGAAACAAAAAAAGATACCCCAGGCGGTAAAGTCCTTAATGAGAATGGCTTGAGCTTCCCCATCCATTGTCATCCTTGTGACAATCATTGTAAAGAGGTATTGAAAACAAGACATCCGAATTTCAAAGCCCAGTCGTCCGTAACAGACAGAAGTTGTACGTTGTACTCCTTAACCTTTGAAATATTCTGTAGTTTTGAGTGGCTGGCTGTTCCACCTTTTTCTCTTTCTTCCCCCCAGGTTCCCAAGGCTGTAAAATGGAAAAGAACAGGAATCAGTCAGCCAGTCAATCCAATTACAGTGCATAGAGACTACTGCTGTCTTTCACGGAGGACATGAGTGAAGGAGAGAAAAGCCTCATTTGTGCGACACAGGTTGCAGTGGGGAAAAGGACAAGCACAACAAGAGTCTTTTTTTTTTCTTCTCTCAGCGACTAAAACGAAAGTGGGGAAGAGTGAAACCACTTTGTCATTATCTCTCTTGGCTTACTGAAATCTGAATGATGTAGATCTCTAAGGGCAATCATCCTAGTGTTTTCCCTATTCAGGACCCCCCTCTCTATGACTGCATAGTGATCAATTGCTAGCTACACTTGCACAGGTGTCAAAATATCCTCCTGATATAGTCTTGTATTTTGCATCAGTTCTGGACCAATTTCATGATGAATTGACACATTCTTTTGTCCATGTTAGTACAAGGATGACCTACTAGAAGGTATCAGCTCCAGTTTGCTTCTGTAGCTCCTGCTTTGTAGACATCATTTAGAATTGATCACTGATTGTCTAAACCCCAAGGTATGTCATCTGTGTGAAGTAGTGATCTGGACTCAAGAGAACAGGCACCTGATTCAGATGGCAAATGGGACACAACTGTGCAAAGTATGAAAGTATGTTCTTCTTGTTATTGAGGTTTGTTTATTTTAAAATATACATGCCTCTGTTCTGCCCCCAAAGGTACTGGTGTTTATTAATGTTAGCATGTGCTGTTGTCCAGGGACCTTGAAGTATATTGCCCAGGGCCATCAGTGTCTTGAATCTGTTTTTCAAAATCCCCTTTATCCAATTTCCCAGTGGTTTGCTTGAAGAATGAGACTGAAAATGAGATTTTAAAATATTTTACTGAGAGAAAGGAAGAAATAGCAGAAATGTTTTTCTCAAGCTGAACAGCTTCCAAGAAAGTGTTCAAATCAATGGTTATGTTAACTAAATGAGAAATAAGAATGTGATACATACATACAGTATGAAATGTACTGCTGATTTTATTCAGTAATCAGATAGAGAAATCCTGTTTCTTAAAGTTTAAGCAATGGTGTTAGCATTCCCTAGTTTTCCAAGTGTCAGGAAGTTCCAAGGGCAACATTTACCTGGGTTGATACTCTTTGGAGTAGGGAGACCTGGAAATGTATAGTATTGGGAGAATGAAAAAGTGATGTCATATCACTATAGGAATTGACAGAAACTGTTTTTCCTACATTGGCCTGACATCATTTCCAGGTTTCCCTGTAAGGCCCATTATGCACAGCCGCCGAAACGGCAATTTCGGGTCACATGGAAAACGCGGAGGGGGAAGAAGCAAAGCAAACTGCTTATGCACAGGACGGGACGCAATGGCGGCAAAACCCAGAGTAAATGATTATGCACGCGGCGACCCCGGCACCATTACTGGTTGCGCCCCGGTCACCCGGAAGCTGCGCTTTCTTCCGTGTTTCGCTAACGCTGCTTTTTCGGCGGCATGCACCGAATCTGCGGCCGGTTGCGGCTGGCACCGTACATTATCAGTGATTTTAGTCGCCGCCATTCCACCCCGAATGTACGCTATTCCCCCCGTGCATAATGGGCCAACGTGAAACAACGGCATTCTGCTAACAGTGCCCACCAAGGACTCTGCTTCCCCCAGACTTCTATCAGTTGCCATCTGTCTAAGTGACATCACTTCTGGATGACATGTCACTTCTAGGGGATGGGGGGCATGGCAGGGAGGCGTGGCCAGCTGACAGCACTTCCAGTATGCCTCAAAGCTATGTGCCTCCATGGTCAAAAGATTGAGAAAGGCTGGGATAGACCAGCTCGCTGTAATTAGACTCCAAGCTTAGAACAATACAACAAGAAACTTGCCAAGGTGAAGGCTACTTAATTACTATCAGAGGGCCAAACTAGATGCTGCATGTAACACATAAATGCCACAGGGACTTGCAATTAGATGGGGTGCATGTGTCAGTATTCAGTGCATATTCAGCATCCTGATGGGGCAAGTGACACCCTGGGCACCATATCTAGTAAGGAAAATAGCATGAGGGGAAAGCTGAAACCCCAACTCCCCCGAAATGGGGGGGGAGGGGAGAGCCTGTGGTGATCATGTAACTTTTAATTTGGTGTTTAGCATGTCTTGGATCAATGTGAGGATTCTTCTTCAGTTACAATCTCTTCTGTCCTACTTCATCATTTTATTCTTGTGGCCCATAAAGTATAACAGGTGTCAGCTAGTGGTTAAGATGACATTAATACAGCTACAATACAAGTAATTGTAGGATTCCTAAATTCTTAATCATTATATTTCATTAGAACTGCTGAGAGCCCCATAGACATTCAGACATTTTTGTTGGATCTCCCTGCACTCATTCTAGACTCAACCTACACACTGTAATGCAGTCAATAATGTGTGACTAGCCCAGGTTCATGGGCTCCAGCATATCAGAATTAGGTCCCCAAAGAGGATCTAAGTGTCACTATGACTGTTTATGCACTGGGAACTTTACTGCCCCAGCTCCTGTGCAGGAGCAAAAATTTGGGGCAGATGAGGAGCACCGGGCCAAATGCTCCCCCGTGTGGGTGCAGGAAGAGATGGGGCAACCTGCTGCGTCTAAAACTCCAGCCTGCAACCCGGCATGAAATCTCCAGTGCATAAACAGTCTGTTTAATCCTCTTTGTAACTTAAGTACTGCTATTACCACAGCAAAGAGCCTCTTGTGGCGCAGAGTGGTAAGCGGCAGAAATGCTGTCTGAAGCTGAAGTCCATGAGGTGGGAGTTCAATCCCAGCAGCTGGCTCAAGGTTGACTCAGCCTTCCATCCTTCCAATGTCAGTAAAATGAGTACCCAGCTTTCTGGGGGGTAAACGGTAGTGACTGGGGAAGGGAATGGCAAACCACCCTGTATTGAGTCTGCCAAGAAAACGCTAGAGGGCATCACCCCAAGGGTCAGACATGACTCGGTGCTTGCACAGGAGATACCTTTACCTTTTTATTACCACAGCACAACAATATTATTATGCACAGCAGTATAGGGCAGAGTGAAGATAGATATGGACATATTTATAAATGAGGTAAAGTTCAACATGGCTGTGATAAAATATAGTGAAGACAATGTAAGATTTTTTTGTTCTAAAACCCTTTCCATCTGCATTAATCATGTGAAAAGCCTCCAATGTGTTTTTGGCTTCTGGGGCACCATGCAAATGATACCCATTAAAACTCAGACTTGCTTGTCAGGCTGGGACCAGCACATCAATTGAATTCTTTCATAAAACCAGGTTTCCACATGGAGCTCATCATCGATAGAGAGGGATGACTTCAGAAATTATACCGCTGTGAAGAAAGGGTTGTCTACAAAAGCCATGTGGAACTTTCGTTTGGATTCAGAACACTTAGGAGTGATGCTTAGATACCCCACAGGGATGGAAATTATTTTTAATGGTTTAGGATTTTTTTTGGGGGGGGGGATAAATTGAACTGTTTTTAAAACAGACTCCATAAGTACAAAATATTATGATAATCAGCCAATGGGCTCTTTCCAGTTCCTCACCCTTCCTTTCATTAGGTGTTGATATGATTTGCAAAAGTATGCATGCACATGATAACATGTAGCTTGATTAAAACTGTGTTGGTCTTAGAGTTGCTATCGGTCTCAGTCGTTAATCTTGCTCACAGTATTTGCATGAAAAAATAAATAAACAAACGCATTAAGATCTTTAGTCGCACCACTACTTTCAAAAGCTCTCCAGAGGAAAGTTGCTGGAATCTAAGAGTCCTAGCCTCAGTTCTTTCCACTCTTTGATGCCTGCAAATGGGATCAGACTTCACTTCTGATTAGTACAAGCAGCCTTTCTAGCAGTGGTGTTATACAATGTGCAACTGTCTACTTAAAGTCCTAAGTTTGGTCTTGTGGAAATAGTCCTGCTTTCCACTCTCTATGAGGAGGCACTTTGGTTCATAAAAGCTAATGTAAAGTTCCAAGGTCTCTAGTAGCTACAAAACTCAATGTGGCTTGTCTCTTGGGGTCAGGATGTCTCTCCAATCATCCTTTCAAGGCAATGTGAGTGGATGTTTCACCCGAGTTACTTTTCTCTGTTTTACTTCTGAAAGAGATTGGAAACACCCAAATACATGCTTTGACTAGGGCAGCTTGTCCTTGCAGAACATTGCAGCAGAAATTATTAGCCTCTGCACATTAACCGAAGTTCATAGATGGTTTTATGGTAAACTCTATAAAGGCTTGCTGTTTATGTTTGCACAGTGCTCTTTTGTATATGCAGCTAAGAACACCCTCATTGGTTTTCTTTCTTCTTCCCATGTTGTTGAAATGGAATTAGGATATACTTTATTTCCAAATTTGATGTAAGTGTTAAGAAAAGGTCAAATGAGGAATTTTTATTTTACCACATTTACTGCAAAACTTGGATTCAGTTGAAGTCTTCTGATATATTTAATACATCAAATCAATGTTTGTTATTTTTTAAAAGAAATAGAAATGTTATATCTAGTATGACAATTAACCCAAGGATAGCTTATAAAGAACTGCAGTATTATTTAGCCTTCCTTGTATACTGCTTCAAGAAAAACATGCATTACCATGGTTTAGAGCATGCAATGCATTTCATTAAACTGATCCCAAAACAATGGATTATATCCTACAAAATCCATATGCAGACGTTCCTGCCTTCTCCTCCGATTGAAGTCACTAGCTTGCTCTCGTGTATGAAGGGATCTCAGGTGGATTTTGAACCTTGAACACATATTCTATCAATACAGATAGAATCAATCAAAAAGCCTGAAATAAAAATAAAGACAAACTTTAAAATAAGATTGGGCCAGAGGATGACCTCAAACCTTTGATTTATTGCACCTTCTGGTAAGGAAGGTTTAACAGGGATTGTATACCCTTCTTTCTTTTTTCTCCTATCATTTTGGGATAGAAATATTAATTTATTTTTCATAGAAACCACAGTGAGCCTCACAGATCTTATCTATAGCTGACAGACATGGTGAGCATATGTCATGGTGATTAATCTTCATTTCTATGTTTAAAATTTGTATTGGTTCTTAACAATGAAACACATAGCACACCTGTCTTCACCCCATCTTACTTAATGTATTCATTATGGCCAGATCCTCATGACTATAATTTTCTCTCTGTGCAGTTATATGATTACTAGGGGCAAAGCCTGGTGCACCAGGGATACACGGGTCCTGGGAAGCAGGCTTGGTGCCATCGTGCACAGCCTTTCTGAGGGTTGCCATGCACTGGGGCAGTTCCTGGAAGCTCCGAACATGCCACATGCTGCCCTGAGAGGGACAGTGCCCATGTGCATAGGCCTCTCTGAGGGTTGCTGTGCACTGTGGCAGCCCTTGGGAGGCTCCAAATGGGCCAATCAGGTAGGCTGCACACTGTCCTTTCATCTTTATATTGTTTTACTGGAAGAAAAGCCCATTGCACCCAAGGAAACAACGGGTGCTAGGATGCACACCTGCACTGTGGCCTTACTGAGGTCTGGCTATATGGCAAAAGCTCCTACCCACCCCTGGATTCTTAAAACCAAGCATCCAAACCTCAAGGAACATTCCTGACCCATGGGTCACCAACCTCCAGGTGTGGCCTGGAACTGTCGGTCATCTGTAGGCTACAGAGATCAGCTCCCCAGGGGAAAATGGTTGCTTTGAAGGGGGGACCCTGAAGGTGAAAGGGCTTGCTTGGAAGTGGGAACTTTTTGGCACTGTGCTCCAGAGAGATTGCAGGGTGCCAACCTCCAGTTGGGACCTGGAGATTTGCTTGGATTGCAGGTAATTTTCAGGCAACAGAGATCAGTCCCTCTGAAGAAAAGGGCTACTTGGGAGGGGGGACTCTTTGGCTTTGGATCCCATGAAAGTATAGGGATGCCAGGCTCCAGATGCAAAACAAAGAGAAATGCTGTATGGCAGTAGTTGCTAGTAACGCTAAACATCAAATAGTTCATAAGCTTGTCACAGAAATATTTAATTGATAGCAAAATTTAAAATTTAAAACTGAAACCCTTTCAGTCTGCATGTTCTTCAGTGAAGTTAAATATCAAAGGAAATTTTAAAAAATTGTATGTTTCAATCTAACATGAAAACATTGGTTGGCAAAGAAATTACAGAGGGCTTCTCAATTACTGTGTCTGTCAGCTCTTCTCAACTTTTTTACCATTGAGAACCTCCTGAAATACTTTGAGTAACCTCAGAACCTCAGATCTCCAGGTCCCTGCAGGAGGCTAGGCTCGCTGTCACTGCTCAGGGATGCCAGCTCCCGGTAGGACCTGGAGAACCTCCAGAATGAAAGCTCCTCTCTAGACAGCAGCGATCGGTTCCTCTGGAGGAAAGGGGTGATTGGGAGGCATCAAAGAAAGAATTGAGGCTAGGACTCCCCTAGGAAGGGTCAATCGGGTAGGGAGTTAGGTGTCAATTTGAGTTTTATTATATTTAGTGATGATGATGATAGATATACATGACAAAATTCTCATACAAGCTCTTCACTACATAGCCATGATTCTGTGGATTGGTGTTAGGTCAAAAGAGACTCTACCTTGTGATGTCTGCTCATAAAGTAAATTGGAAGTAGTCTTGCCTCTCTTGGGTTATACATTTGTATGTACATTCCCATTTGATCCAAAAGCAAGCATTTGAGAGAAGATTGGAAAGAGCTGATCACTTCCCTGAGTCCATGTGAGCCAGCCTTCATAAATGTTTCAGTAGTTAGCAGAATGGTGGCAAACAACAGGTGCCTTAGCACATGAGAGAGTTATCTTAAAGAAAGGCAAACGTCCCTCTTTCTCTCACTGTTGCACCATATTGCAGCAACTGTCCTCCTTGCCATACTTTAATTTCTCTTTGAGTATAGGATTCATTATTTCATGGTTAATTTTTTTTTTGGGGGGGTGAGTTTGAAAACAGGATTGAGACCTGCAAAAAGCTAGAATGCATCCTCTGTGCTAAAACTAACTAGTTCTCTGACCAATGCAGACTTTCCATTTTATGTTCATCATACCAGAGAACTAGTACCACACTCATTCACAAGAATCATCCAGGAAATTGTATACTTGTAACATATCAAGCAGGTGAAAATATATAATGAAGTATTCCTTGAGATGCAAAGTGATTGATAAAATCTCTGAAGTTTTAGATTTTAAGGATGCTTCACTCTTGCCTTTCTAACTATAACAGTTTATTAACATAGCAGTATTTTAAAATCATATTGCCCAGCCTATAGCATCATTGCTCTATCTAGCTCCATATTATCTCTTCAGACTGACAGCATTTCTCCAAGGACGTTGCCAACACCTTCCGTAGTAACAGATTTGGCTGTCCTCCGCATAGATGCAAACAGTTCAGCATGACCCACCCTTGATGGATGTTAATTAGTTCTGCTTCATCCTACTTGGCCCATTTATCTACAGTTGGGAGTGGTCTTCACCATCTGTGATTGGAGTGAATTAGCTTTGCTTATTATCTCTATATGGCATGTCTTTGTAAGATTTGCCCACTCCCGCTTTTCTGTTGCTTCTGACTTTAAATATAAACATCTCTCTTATAGAGGTTCACTCTGATAAAGACTGCTCATGTGGGAATAAAGTCTGTTAGTCTTTACCACCAGACCTCTGCTTAATTTTGCCAGCACCTATTCCCTGAGCTTGGTTAACAAAATGAGGAGCTTCATCATGCAAAAATAAAATTGGGAGGCATCAAAGAAAGAATTGAGGCTAGGACTCCCCTAGGAAGGGTCAATCGGGTAGGGAGTTAGGTGTCAATTTGAGTTTTATTGTGTTTAGTGATGATGATGACCCTTCGCTGAGACTTGCCTTTCCCCTACATTTTGTTCTGGTAGGTGGGTACTGGGATATTATTGCAGGGATTTGCCCAGTCATAGAAGCATGATATTGTGTGTAGTAATTAAATCTCACCCAAAAGGTAAAATTACATTTATTTAAGCAGATCCAGTTCCCATTCTGGTTGCAGTCAAAAGAAGATAAAGAAGCCTAGTCCGAAGAGTTCTTACATTTCACAAATGATCAGTTTGTCTGGCATATGAAGTCATTGCATCTATAGGAGAGACCTGCAGAGACATGTGTCTTTATGGAAGGCCATGTGCAAAAAGAGTGACAAAGTGAGA